>NW_025999941.1:6646015-6666734 GCF_001458135.2 Marmota marmota marmota | reverse complement strand
GTGACTTGTCTACCACACCCGCGGACCGCTGGGCCTGTTCCGGGCGCGGGCGAAGGCACTGCTCTGCTCCTACTCCAATTGGGGTGACGTGCCTACCACCCCGGCCGGCCGCTGGGCCTGTTCCACCGGTCGGTCGCAGGTCTGCCTACCTTGCGGGAACGGGCGGCGGCTTTGCTCTGTCCCTACTCCAAATGGGGTGACGTGTCTGTCGCGCCGGCAGGCCACTGGGCCTCTTCCACTGGTCGGTCGCAGGTCTGCCTTCCTTGCGGGCGCGGGTGGCGGCTCTGCTCTGCCCCTACTCCAATTGGGGTTACGTGACTACCACACCGGCAGGCCGCTGGGCCTGATCCGCCGGTCTGTCGAAGGCCTGCCTACCTTGCAGGCGCGGGCGGCGGCTCTGCCCTGCCCCTCCTACCACGTCCGCAGACCACTGGGTGGCCCTTCACTTTAGAGACTAAAGTTCTAGAAAAATTTTTTTGAGCACAATAGTCTTCCTTATCCACAAAGGATACATTCCAAGACTCCCAGTGGATGCCTGAAATCCCAGATATTACTAAACCCTGTATATGATATCTTTTTCCTAGACATGCATACCTATGATAAAGTTTAATTTATAAATTAGGCAGAGTAAGGGATTAACAACAACAATAAAATAGAATAATTATATCAATATACTGCAATAAAAGTTATGTAAATGGGGTCTCTCTCTCAAAATATCTCATTGTTGTGTACTCACCCTTCTTTTGATGATGCAAGATGATACAATGCCTACATGAGGAGATGAAATGAGGTGAATGATATAGGCATGAGTTCTTAGCATTAGACTACTGAGCAAGGGTTACTTGAACATAAGCACTGCCACACCATTAGAGTAGATCTGATAACTGAGATAGCTACTAAATGACTGAAATGGGAGAGGAGTGTATGTATATAGCCTGGACATACTGGGTGAAGGATGAATTACATCCCTAACAAGAGAGGAGGATTACTCAACATTTCATTGGGCTACTTTGAAAAGTATGCAATTTAAAATGTATTATTATTTATTTATAGAATTTCCAATATAATATGTTTGGGTTATAGTTGACTGTGGATAATGAAAAACACAAAAGCAAAATGAAATATAATACAGGATGACTATATTTTTTAAAATATTTTTTTTCTCTGCTTCCTCTCTTTTTGGAAATCCTGAGCTGGATAACATATATTCTAAAATTTATCTTCAATTTTCTTATCTTTATCAACTACTTTCTCTTAACCACTTCATTCCACAATTTAGGATATTCCTTCAAGAAGATTTTCAAAAACTGATATTTTATGTCAATTTTTATATATTTTTTCTTCTTTTTTCTTTTTGCCAGGGGTGCTCTACCACTGAGTTACATCCCCAGTCCTAGCCCTGCCACCGCCCCCCCTCTTTTTTTTTCTTTTTTGTGACATTGTCTTGGTTAAATGGCTGAGGCTGGCCTTGAATTTGCAATCTTTCTGCCCCAGCCTCATGAATTGCTGGGATTATAGGCATGTGCCACCATACCCACCTCAATTTTTGTAATTCTAAAATCCAAGAGCAGTTTTTTCTTTTTTCCCAAAATTTTTTATTGGTTCATTATAGTTATATATACTGATGGGATTTGTTGTTACATATTCTTACATGTACACAATACACAATATAAAAATATAATTTGCCCAATATCATTATCCAGCACTTCCCCCCTTCCTCCATACCTCCAACCCTTTGGTCTCTTTCCTCTACAATCTCCCTTTGATTTTCAGAAGATCCTCTCCCAGCTTGCTTTTCCTTTTTCCTCTCTAACTTTCACATATAACAGAAAACATGCAACCCTTAACTTTCTGAGTTTGAATTTTTTCACTTAACATAATGGTCTCTAGTTCTATTCATTTTCCTGCAAATGACATACTTTTATTTTTCTTGATGGCTGAATAAAAAAAAAACATAATGTATATATACCACAGTTTCCTTATCCATTCATTTGTTGATGGACACCCAGGCTGGTTCCATAGTTTGGCTATTGTGAATTGTGCTGCTATAAACATGGGTATCAAGAGAAGTTCTTTCTTATTTTATGGCTGTTTTCTTTTGCTGGGCTCTCTGTTCTTGCTTAAAGGAAGTAATTCCTTCCTTTATCTCTCTGAGTAATAGTTTTATTAAAGTTTTCTTCTGTCTACTCCAAATGCCTTTTTCCAGTTTGAACTTTTAAAATAAAACCACCTTTTCCTGGATCCTCTAAAATCATTCTTAAATAAATTGATATGCTATGTTAGCAAGTTAAAGACTTAAACTGAGTAATCAGCATTCAAAAACAAAGATCCCAGAGGAGGTCACATATGTCAAGAGGAAAGGGGCTCTTTTGAGCCACTTAAATGAGACATAGTGAATAAACAATCTGGAAGATCTATGCCCACTTTTGGTTATTTAATTTTGCAAATTTTCACGCCTATAATTTTTAGCTCTCCATTCACCTTCTAACAGTACATTATTCTTTTTTTCTCCAATGCCATTATGATATGGCCTGTGATACATATAAATGCATAATCATAATGACTAACATTTATATTCAAGTATTAATTTAGCAAACATTTATTGAGTATTTATCTACTGTATGCCAGGCACTGTTCAAGGAACTTAAAAAGAACATGATCAAAATCATAATGTTTTTGATCTCTGGGAGCTTACCCTCTGGGGCAGTCCCTTACACTGGCTCAGTGAGCCCGGGAGGCAGCTACTTGGAGTTCCAGTTAACGGGGAAAAAAAATCTAAGGCTCTGGGGGTTTGCTCAGTGACATACAGCTGTTTAAAGACTGTGCTTTATAATGAACACAAATCTTTTCCTATTTTGTTTCAAAGACTTGGATATAAAAAAGAAGCCAGAGAAAGTGAACCATAAAAGGAGGGTTTAGAGAGACAGAGAATCAAGAGGAAGAAAAAGTTTCAAAGTATTTGCTCAGACTCTAGCCCCACAGTTTCCTAACATTTTATCAGGGACTAGCTCTATTTCTGGGCAGGCAACTAGGAGCAGGGGCTGCTGATGTACCTATTCATTTGTCAGATGCGGGAATCTCTCTATTCCTCCAGGAATTAATTCCAGCGGAAAATAATATTTACAGGTAAATAATTTGCACACCTAGAGTAGTTGGTAGAGGCCTGGTGGGTCAGAACCTTCTCGGGGGTCCCTTTTCTGCAGGAGACAGGCCGGCTCACCCCAGTTATGAAAGTACAAAGTATGCACTGACTGATCTATCTTCCAATCCAAGGCCATTGCACAGGCAATTCTAAATTTTAAAATCTAAGCTAAATTTTGCTATGATGGAAGCAAGGAGTGACAGATTGCAAAAACAGAGCAAGGTGTTGAGCCAAGTTCACAAACACAAAAAGTGAGCTTCATACCAGTGACAAAAGCACACTATAGAACAACCTAAAGAGGCCCCAAGCTTCTCTGCCAGGTGGCTTTCTACTCTGGGCTTTCTCCTCTCGCAGGAGCTGCCCTAAGAATTGAGGTGAGAAAGCAGCTCTGCTTCCCAGAGCAGGCAGGTGGGAACCCCTGCAAGTTAGCACTGAAGGGTGCAGGGGCTGGGGTGGAGCCAAGAAAGGGAGTGCAGAACAGTGGTCCCTCTTTTTACGGGATCATTCAGATGATGACTGCCATTGGCCTTTCCCAGTGCACATAAATAGATATATTTAAACTGGAAACCTAAAATAAATTCTTCCATCATTGCTGGCTGCCATTATGTAATGTCTCACAATGTTTCCCAGGGATCCTCCAGGCGGTCTCATTTACTGCCTTGATTGTGCTTCCAACTTTGTTCATGACTTCCAAACTGCTCTCCAGAAAATTAAGCCATATGTACATTGGCTACTTTCGACATAGTTTTTACTTTTAAAAGTATGCATACATCATCACAAGGCCAACATTGGGAATGGTATGCAGGGCCAGAGGTTGGGGTTCCTCTTTTTTTAAAAAAATGGCAATATTTCAAGCTCATTTAGAATAAAACGTTTTTGAAATAATTTTCAACTTACAGAGTTATTGTAAAAATAGTTCAAAGAATATCCCTATGCTCTCCATCCAGCTTTCTCTAATATTAACTTCTCATATAACCAAAGCATAATTGTCAAAACCAGAAATTTAATATTGTACTGAATCATCTATAGACCTATTGGAATTAACCAGTCTTCCCACTAATGTCCCACTTAAAAATATAAATTTTAAAATTTTAGTTTCAGATTTATAGAAAAATTGAGAAGATAGTACATAATTTCCATAAACCCCATACCTAGTTTCTCCTATTATTAAAATCTTTAATGTGGTACATTCGCCCCATTTTTGATGGTGGTAGGGATAGACTTAGGACCTCACACACGCTAGGCAAGTGCTCTACCACAGAGCTAGACCCTCAGTTCTCATATATTATTATTAACTAAAGCCCATATTTTACTCTAGTTTCTTTTAAGTTTTTACCTAATACCATTTTCTGCTCCAAGATCCCATCCAGGATACTACAGTAAATTTAGTTATCATGTTGACTTGGGCTTTTCTTGGCTGTGATAGGTTCTACTTTTCTTGTTTCTGATGACCTGATGGCTTTGAGGAGTACTAGTTAGGTATTTTGTGGGCTAGTCCTTAACTGTTATTTGTTTGACATTTTTTTCTCACAAGTAGACAGTGGTTATGGGTTTTTGACAGGAAGACCACACATTTAATGTGCCATTTTCATCACATAATATCAGGGGTCCACTAAAGTCCTTTTTTTCTAGCCTAGAATCCATTAGAATTCCACTTTGCATTTAATCATCATGTCACCTTAGCCTCCTCTAACCTATGAAAATTCCTCAGTGTTTCTCTTTTATGACCTTGAAACTTTGAGGGGGGCGGCTAGGGATTGAACCCATGGGCACCTAACCACTGGGCCATATCCCCAGCCCTTCTTATTTTTCATTTTGAGGTGGGGTCTCTTTATGTTGCTTAGGGCCTCACTAAGTTGCTGAGGCTGGCTTTGAACTTGTGATCCTTTTGCTTCAGCCCCCTGAGCTTCTGGGATTATAGGTGTACAGCACCGTACCTGGAAACCTTGCCACTTTTGAAGGAATATTCACAAGTATCCCTTAATTTTGAATTGTCTGGAGTTATTTCATAATTGGATAGACATTGTGCAATTTTGGTAAGGATGTCAGAGAAATGCTGTTCTGTATCATATCAGGGGGTCCATGATGCCACTATATCTTATATTACTCCTAATCACTTGGTAAAGATGATATATCTGCTGGGTTTCTCCACTGGGAAAATTATTATTTCCCTTTGTAATTAATAAATATTTCAGTAGAGATGGTTTTATTTGGTCAATTTTTTCAGTGTTGTGGATTGAACCAGGATCTAGAACATGCTCTCCAACCAACATATATCCCCCAACCCTATGAGATACTTTAGATGGTATAAATCACCAGTTTCTCCTTAGACTTTTACTTGCTAACTTTAGTATCCACAGGTGGATCTTGTATGCAGAAAATTTTACTATAGTATTCTAATGGCAATTTTCTACTCACCTCTAAAGTTACTAACTGGAATCCTGTAATGAGAATATTTCTGCTCTTTCTGTCCCAGTAATTTATTTATTCAACTATTTATTTTACATTGGTATGAACTCATGAACATTTAATTTTGTGAGTTTTATTCCAGTACCATTATTATTTATTTCATTGCTCAAATTGTTTCAGTTTTGGTCACTGGTAACTCTTCCAAGATGGTCTTGTGTCCTTTCTACATGCCTTTTTTTTTTTTTTGCTTTGTTTTAATTGTAGATGGATACAATATCTTTATTTTGTTTATTTGTCTTTTTATGTGGTGCTGAGGATCAAACCTTTACCACTGAGCTACAACCCTAGCCCTCCTCTATCATTTTTTGAGTGCATTCTTACCTTCTGGTACAGAAGATGCCCCATGATCATCTTATATTTTCCCTGTCCCAATTCCAGAATAAACAATTTCTCCAAGAATATTTGGTTCTTTTATTGGAATATCATATTTAGAAACCAAGATCTGGGTACTCAGTGTGCTCACTACTATAGGGGGTTGTCCTAGGAAGGCACACTGAGCAGACAGAGCTAGGAAATACATTCATCTATACAACACACACATATACATACACCTAAATTTATTTATCTGTATGTGAGTATATATGTGTATATACATGTAACCATTAGTTCACACTGTCAAATTCAATTCTAATCTAACACCATCAACTCATCCTGATAAGTTCAATTCTAATCCAACACTAACAGCCCTCCCTGTCTCCTTATTTGTCATTCCCTTCTTCCATAATGAGAAACCTTATTTTTTCTTATTTTTTCACAATATATTCTGTCCCACATATTGCTGTGGACTCACAGAATACCTCATCCAATTTATATCATCATGACATTCCCCAGATTATTGCATCTAATCAAAAATTCATTTCAAAGCAAAGGAAATATAACAGGAGACTCATGCTTATGGAATTAACTGGTCTTAAGACATACTCTATCACCCCAAGGCAGCTAGCCTAATTGAAAATTGTAATACATTAATGAAGACTCAGTATGGTACCATTTAAAAAACAACACTCTGTAAGAATGGGTTTTATCTTATAGGAAGTAGTATATACTTTGAATTAGAAAGCATTTATTATGGGGTGCTACCTCTCCCTGAACTAGAATAAACAGATCCATAAATCAGCAGGTAGAAATGGGACTGGCTTCTCTATGCCACCTATTAACCCCCTTGCAGAGTTTTTGTCTCCCTTCCCAGCCACTTTGAATTCAGCCAGCTTGAAGGTCTTAATCTCCAAGGAAACCAATACTGTTTCCATTGAATTGAAAGATAAGATTTCCATGTGGCCATTTTATACCACTAAAAAGCATTTCTTTACTGAGGGAAATGACTGATTCCTATTAAAAAGGGGGAAATGGGTTGTTGCTCCACAATTGGGGCAAGAAAGATACTCTGTAGAACCCAGTGATTCTCCATGTCACCTTTTAATATTGCCATGACTCTAGCGAAGAATAATGAAAAAATAAAGCAACGAAAAAAGGCAGGACCATCAAGTACTCAGAATTTGGGAAATTAAAGTTTGGAAGTGTCACCAGGTGAAAAATCCCAACCAAGTTCTGGTTGAGGGTAAGGGAAACACTGAATGGGTAGTAGAATAAGGAAGTCATGGAAAACAATTATGTTTTATGATCAAATAAAGAAACATTCTATTAGCCTGTTATATGTATATGATTATTTGTCTATGTTGGCCATTTTCCCTTTTCTCTTTCTTGCCATTTTATTTTATATATAAATTGCTGAAGTTAATGTTAATAGTTTAGTCTTAGATAACAGAATATTCAGTGAGATCATGACTTAATATAGGGATAATTAATATAGCCAGCAATTGATACAATGTCTTTATTTTATCAACCTCTTTATTTCTAAGATGAACAACTATATCTTGTTAGGTGGAATCATAAAGATATTTTGTTGCTGGGCTGGGGCTGTGGCTCAAGTGGTAGCGCGCTCGCCTGTCATGCGTGCGGCCCGGGTTCGATCCTCAGCACCACATACAAACAAAGATGTTGTGTCCGCCGAGAACTAAAAAAATAAATAAATATTAAAAAAAAAAAAGATATTTTGTTGCATAAGACTTCAGATGTGTGTAAAAGGGAGCACATGACTACAGAATGAGAGAAAATCTTTGCCACCTACACCTTAGATAGAGCATTAATTTCCAGGACATATAAACAACTCAAAAAATTTAACACCAAAAACATCTCCAAAAAAACCCAATCAATAAATGGGCAAAAGAACTGAACAGATACTTCACAAAAGAAGAAATAGATTAATCAATAAATATACGAAAAATGTTCAACATCTCCAGCAATTACAGAAATGCAAATTAAAACTACACTAAAATTCCATCTCACTGCAGTCAGAATGGCAATTATTAAGAACATAAGTAATAATAAATGTTGGTGAGTATGTGGGGGAAAAGGTACACTCATACATTGCTGCTAACGATGCAAGTTGGTACAACCAATCTGGAAAGCAGTATGGAGATTCCTCAGAAAACTTGGAATGGAACCACCATTTGACCCAGTTATCCTACTCCTCAGCATATACCCAAAGGACTTAAAATCAGCATACTAAAGTGAAGTGGACACATCAATGTTTATAGCAGCTCAATTCATTATAGCTAAGCTATGGAACCAAACTAGGTACCCTTCAACAGATGAATGGATAAAGAAAATGTGGTACATATACACAATGGAATATTATTCAACCAAAAAGAAGAACGAAATTATGGCGTTTGCCTTTAAATGGATGGAACTGGAGACTATCATGCTAAATGAAATAAGCCAATGCAAAAAACCAAAGGCCAAATGTTCTCTCTGATATGCAGATGCTAACTCACAACAGGTGTATGTAGTGGGGTGGGGAATAGAAGTTCACTGGATTAGACAAAAGGGAATGAAGGGAAGGGAGGGGAATCTTTTTTTTTTTTTATTGGTTGTTCAAAACATTATAAAGCTCTTGACATATCATATTTCATACATTAGATTCAAGTTGGTTATGAACTCCCAATTTTACCCCAAATACAGATTGCAGAATCACATCGGTTACACATCCACATTTTTACATAATGCCCTATTAATAACTGTTGTATTCTGCTACCTTTCCTATCCTCTACTATCCCCCCTCCCTCCCCTCCCATCTTCTCTCTCTACCCCATCCACTGTAATTCCTTTCTCTCCTTGTTTATTTTCCCATTCAGGGAGGGGAATCTGACATAACTTTTCGATGTCTTATGTGAACACACAACCATTCTAACTCCACGTCATGTACAACCACAAAAATGGGAAGTTATACTCCACATATGCATGATATATTTACAGCCCCAGCTATGTGTAACTAAAAAGAGCAAATAAAAAATTTTAAAAAAAATAGCACATGGAAGGTGAGTAGCCAAAGGTGAAGAGTTTATTTCTAGTTATCAATTTGTTGCCTTTTAAGGCCAAATTCACCCACTATCTGATATGAAAAGATGAAACTGGTCCATTTAGACATTTTCCTTTCTCAGCTAGCACTATACTAAACTTTGTCAGTAGAGGGTGATGGAGAGACATTGCAGAGAAAGGAAGAAAACAGTTTAGTGTGTTCCTAAGTATAGCAGTCTCCTGCAGTGTGGGCTGTTTGTCCGACACCCAGCTCTTGCAGCATGGGCAGCTTTCCTGACACCATGTTCTCGTAGTAGCTGGTTCCTCTGGTGCTCAGGAGCCAGAAGTGCCAGTGGCCAACAGTTTCTCCCTCCTCCCAACTTAGACAGCTTCATAGCAGAGCGCCTCCAGTGAGAGGTATGATCAGCTTTCCTGGCACCATGGCAGCTGGATTTCTAGCAAGCTCTGAAAGTACAGTGCCACAGCAGCTTCTCTGCCACTTGGGAGGCATGGCTGTATCCTCTACAACAGGGTCTGGATCCTTGCCCTAGTAGAGGGGCTCTTCCTTAGGATGTTTTTCTCAACCCTAGGCAGTGGTTGCTCCTTCTATTTGCTATTCTTATATTCTTGAGCATTCCTTCTACTTCTTTCTAATCAATTCCTCATTTCTCCAGTCTCTTGTTATAGTTTATAAGTCCTTATATTAAACTTTCCTTGTCCAAATTACTGCCTCCTGATTGGACCCAGGCTAGTCTGAACCTGAAGTAGTTTCAAAATTCTTAACTTCTTATTCCCCTGTGAGAGCCATAAAGAAAAACAAAACTACTAAACCACAATCTATCTACAGTCCCTTTTCATTTTCAGTGCTGGGGATTGACTTGAGGGCCCCATGCATGCTAAGCACACACCACTGAACTATACCCTCAGCCCTCAATCCTCTCTTATAAGGGCACTAATTCCATTCTCAAGGACTTTGCTCTCAATACTGGATCACTTCTCAAAGGCCCCTCCTCCTATTACCATCATCTTGGTGGGTCAAGGGGACAAATATTCAGCTCATGCAGTAACATCATCATCATTATTATTATTATTATTATTATTATTATTATTATTATTTAGTTGTAGAAGGACACAATATATTTATTTTTTATTTATTTGTTTTTATGTGGTGCTGAGGATAGAATTCAGGGCCTCATGCATGCAAGGCAAGTGCTTTACCACTGAGCCACAACCCAGTCCCCAGTAACACTATTTTTAATGACAACATTATTTTTTTATATGTTGATGGATCTTTATTTTACTCATTTATTTATATGTGGTGCTGAGAATTGAACCCAGTGCCTTGCACATACTAGGCAAGCTCTCTACCACTGAGCCACAACCCCAGCCCCAACAACATTATTTTTAACAACAGAAACAATCTTAATGTCTATCGTTAGAGAAATCTAAAAACAGAATGGAATAGCAATCTGGCCCCACTACACAAGCCAGAAGATTTGTTTTTGTTTTGTTTTGTTTTTTCCAATAAGGTAGATCTATGAGGAGCTTAGGAAAAAAATCTCTAAGATTAATTGTTGAGGAAGGAGGTATTATAGATAATAAATGTGCCATAATACCATTGATAAAAAAAATCAACAAAGTAATAGAACTACAAAACAATACCACGTATTTTATGTGGGTACATATACAAGCATAAAAATCCATAAGAGAAAGATTTGGAAGCATGCATATCAGACTAGAAAAGTAGTTATATCGAAAGGGAGAGACTGAGGATTTGAGCAGAAAAGCCTCAAAAGGAACTTTTATCTGTAATGTGTTCACTTTTTCAGCATTAATGTATTTGTATACTACTCATATAATTAAAAACAAACAAGTCAACAAAATATTGACTATATTGACCAGATCTGTTTGAGAGAAGGACTACAACTTTTTGTGGAAACAGGTGAATAGACTCAGAATTAGAATATTTTCATATAGAAAATTCTGCAAGATGAAAAGGAGCCTGTCTCCTGCTTCCATAAAATGTGAGAATGCTTTTCTAAAAGTTACCTGCCTAACTAAGGCTTGTTTTCTCTTAATAAAACCAAATGATATCAGCAAATCAATGATTTAGACTCTAGGTTTACAGTTAACACCATACACCCACCATCCAAATTCTACAGTTCACATTTGGCCCATCTCACCTTATCACATTCCATCACTGAGATGTAAAACCCTACTTCTCCTGATACATGAGATCTGCTTTGATTAATATATATATATATATATTATCTTTATTTTATTTATATGTGGTGCTGAGAATCGAACCCAGGGCCTCACATGTGCCAGGCAAGTGCTCTACCTCTGAACCACAACCCCACAACCCCAGCCCCTGCTTTGATTTTTTTTTTTCTTTGCTGAGTCAAAAGGCTGCTCCATCTGAGGAAAATAACTGGCCCCAGAAGACAGAGCTCAAGATATTCCAAGACCCTTGCTTTCATTTCAACCATCTGATGAGTGAGGTGAGAAGAGAAAATATTCCCATGTCAAAGTTAATAAATATATTATTAAAGATAAAGAGTATATAAAATGCCTTCAAAGCTATATGGAAGATTTCTTATAGAAGAAAACGAAATCAGAACAAAACAAAAACTAAAGTCTTAGCTTACTTACACTTAAAAAAAAAAAACCCTAAAATGATAACGAGTTAGAAAGCTGACTAAGCCACCAAGCAAAGACACAGACACAAATACAATTAGTGTTTTGGGCAAGTTGCTCTGAGGATTCCAGGTTAATCCTGAGATATCCAGAGGCCTCACATGGGGAGGCCTCACATGGGGAACCCCATACCCTCCCAAGGCAGGAAGGCACACCCTGCCCCTGCTCTCTGCTTTTGTATAGCTTGGGTTAAGACCATGCAAAATAAACAATGGAATTTTGCCCAGGCGTCACATTCCCTTCTGGAGGAAATTACTACACTCATTTTTAGCTCCTCTGTTTGGAGTATATTTTCTGGCATTTTAATTTTTAAATCCCATAGTCCCTCTTCTGCCTTTTACGATAATTAGTCTTGTTTTCTAACCTTAGAGACTCCAATTTATACCTTTTAAAGGTCTCTCTGTGGCTAAGGAAATGTGCACAAACTGTAAAGAAATTCTACTGAGTGAGATTCAACTTCCTTTCATTGAATGCAGGTGGAATCATTTTCTTAATACAGTAAGAAAAGTACTTTTATAAAGTAGCATGTGTGGTATTTTATTTGTGCAAAATGCTTGTGTACTCATGGAGAATGTCAAAAAGGATAACAGGGCTAGGTTACAGTATCTCAAGGTAGTAGGACTTCTGGTGATTGATTTGTTCTTTTTACCCTTCTCTATGTTTTAGATTTTGAGTATTGAGAATATATTATTTTCACAATAAAAAGAACTTTAATTTTGAAACAACAGAAAAGATGGGGAAAGTGAGGTAAATAACTACAACAGAAGAAAATAAGAATACAACCAATCAGGACTAAGATTGGCACTCACAATTCTCACAGACTCAATAATTGTCCAGCTCTAAACCCATGCCCCTGCCAGGCTACCATCCCTTCTGACCTGCACCTCTATAGAAGGTGGTGCTGGGGATTGAACCCAGAGCTTGTGCTTGCTAGCCCAAGAGCTATATCCTCATCCCCTCAGAGTGGTTTTCTTAAAATGAAAATCTGATTCATCATTCCTCACACACAAAACCTTCAGTGGCTTTCAGTCACATTCAAATAAAAACCCAATCTCTGTATCCCACTTGAGACCCTGCATATTCTGGCCCTTGCTTCTTTTTCTGGCTTCTGCCCTTTTCTCTTTTGCTTACTTTGCTGATTTTTCCTGGAACACTCTTTCCCGCCTTAAAGACTTACTACTTGCTGTTCCCTTTGCTCAGACAACTTCCCTCAGCTCCTCATATGAGAAGTTCTGCTAATCAGAATCTCCAGGGATGGGGTTCAGGAATCTGCGTTTTAAATATGACCTGCATGAAAAGTGTGGCGGCATGTACCTGTAATCCCAGCAGCTGATGAGGTGGAGACAGAAGAATCAGAAGTTCCAGGCCAGCCTAGGCAATTTAGCAAGACCCTGTCTCAAAATAAAAAATAAACAGGGCTGTGAATGTAGGTTGGTGGTACAGCGCCCCTGGATTCCAAACCCAAGAACCCCCAACAACAACAACAAAAAGAATTTCATATGATTCTTTTGTTCTTGTGTTTCAGAATTCCTGACTGGCGATGAGTCTTTAAGGGGCAGGGAGTTTAAGAACAAACTTCTGAGGGATACCTGGAAGTACAGTTATTTTCTCTCAGTTCCTTGTAAGACAAGGTAGAGCCTCTAGGTCTAGATCTTCCTCATGCTGGTTGCAGTGGCATATGCCTATAATCTCAGCAGCTCAGGAGACCGAGGAAGGAGGATCACAAATTTGAAGCCAGCTTGAGAAACTTAGTGGAGCCCTAAGCAACTTAGTGAGATCCTGTCTTTTTTTTTTTTTTTTTTTTGTGGTGCTGAGGATCAAACCTTTACCACTGAGCCACAACCCCAGTGAGATACTGTCTTAAAATTAAAAAATAAAAAAGCACTGGGGATGTAGCTAAGTGGTTAAGCACCCCTGGGTTCAATTCCTAGTATGAAAAAAAAAAATCTTCCTCAAGAAGGACTTGAGTATATCATCTCATAGGGGCTTTTAGAGTCTCAAAGTTCCTTTACCAGAGGCCAGAATGGCCAAAATTTTAGCTAGGGAAGTTTTATTCATTTATAACCAAGTTAAACATAAACTATTTACATCAAATTATCCCCTCCTTCAAAGTAGGATTTGGAAACTGAGCCAGGAAGAATTCTGAAGGAGATATAGGTTGACACTTATCTCAATGTACCCTGGAAGGCCTAGCAATGATAATCAGATTATTGACCCCTTGGAAGGTACTAGAAGTATTCAGTAAACAGTCTCTGAGCTTGCATTTAGGGAAAGTTCTTGTGTTAGGCAGAGGCTGGGGGAAAAGATGCCACAAGATTATGAGCCCAGGTCTATCCAGCCTACCCACCAGGGCTTATAACCCCTCAGAGGAGCTTGCTGTAGGGCAAAATGGTCAGGGTAATTTTATATTTTGTTTAAGGAAATTATTCCTACCTGGTAGGCATACACAGAAGTCAGAACTTTACAAATAGGCCATGTCAAGGACAAGCAGTGTAGAGTCCCTACTAGTTGCCAGTTTTTCCTCTCTGTGCTTACTTTTGGAAACCACTTCCTCACTCCTTTCATTCTTAGGGGACTGCCAGTCAAGGTGCTCCATCTGTCCCAGATCTGGAGTAGCTCCTCCACTCCAGAAGGGACGTCCTTGACAGACTTAGTGACAGACTCTTTCCACTAGGTTTCCTAGATTGACCCAAAAATGAGCTTTGTGCTGTCAAATTCCATCATGCCCACCAGAAGAGGAGGCCTGAAATATGAAGAGTTCTAACAACATCATCTGAAATCTAGATCCAGATATATCTGAAGCTAAACCCTGCTAAGTCTTTCAAGGCCCCCAAAATTCCTTATTGCTCCAGTGAGCTTGAGCTCATTTCTTCCCCTGCCACAGAAGAAAGCCTGGCTCATGCACAGGCTTTAGACTGTTTTACTATTGTTCCAAGTTTCAAACTAAAAAAATGTGCAACTGGCAGAAAATCATCTTTGTGATTTAATGGTGAGGCCAAGCTTGAAATGTAGATAGTCAGCTACAATTCTACAGAGTGTGAGGCATCTGTAAATACTGAGCCAGGCACCAGTCCACCATTCACAGCTCTTGAATGTTGATCTTATGTGTAGGAGTGCCACAGTCTGCTCTCACATGTCCTAAACCCACATTACTGACTCTAATTCCAGCCCAACATAACAGTATTCATTCCAGTCTTCCTGCTTTCCAGACTTCAACTCCCTTTCCCACCTGTTGGAAACCTGCTCCCCTACCCAACATGTTTTATTTACTTGCTCAAATCTGTAATACACAGAGAACAGTTTCAGAATTACTAATACACACCACTACAAAAAGCAAACTCAATAACGAGAGTTCAGTATTTGTTTATAGTTCTTTATCTTGAGTCTGAGTTTACAGAATCAAATCACAGTTTGCAAAAATTCCTTGGGCCAGTTCTGTAACTCCCCTGACCCTACTTCATTTGAATTAATGTTAAGTTTATTGTTTTTGCATATATTCAAATTTAATGGTTTTTCCCCTTCCACCCCTATTGGTTTTAATTTTTGAGCATGTGCAACATTTATACAGTCCTGAAAGTCAAGCATTGCACTATGAATAAATACATGCTAATTGTAACCCCTCCTATACCCCAGTCCAGACCTTCTACTCTGTCCTGTGCTCTCATCCCTGACACAGGTTCCTTCTCCCAAAAAGTAACCAATTTCATCTTTTGGTTTATTCTTTTTTTTTTTTTTTTTTGTATTAGGGATTGAACCCGTAGCCTTGTACATGCGAGGCAAACACTCTACCAACTGAGCTATATCCCAGCCTTTGGTTTATTCTTTCTGTGTATCTCATTAAAAATAAGCCAAGCCAGGCAAGGTGGTGGTGCACACCTGTAATCCCAGCTATTCAAAAGGCTGAGGCAAATTCATGGCCAGCCTTGGCAACTTAGTGAGAACATGTATCAAAATAAAAAATAAAAGGGTTGGGGACTTAGTGCTCCTGGGTTCAGTTGTTAGTACTGAAAAAAAGTGTGGGGAACAGGAGCTGTGGTGGAGTTCCTGGGTTTAATTTCAGTACTGCCAACAACAACAATAAGAAAAAAGAAAAACAAAAAGAAAGAAAATAGATGTAGATGTATCTGCTTTTTTTTTTTTTTTGGCAGTACTGAAATTGAACCCATGTCCTCAGTTCTTTTTATTATTTGAGACAGGGTCTTGATGAGTTTCTCAGGGTCTTGTTAGGTTGCCCAGGCTGGTCTTGAATTTATGATCCTCCTGTCACAAGTCACTGGGATTACAGGCATGTGTCACCATGCCCAGCTACATCTGTTTTCTTTTTTCTCAGATGCTAGGGATGCCAGGCAAGAGTGCTTTACCAGTGAGCTACATTCCCCAGTGCATACATCTATGTTTTTAAATTTCTCCTTTCTACACTGAGCCACATCCCCAGCCCTTTTCACACTTTTTAGCACTTCTCTTTGCTCAGTTGATATTATATATCCTGGATATCACTCTAGGATATTATCAGTACACAGAGAATTTGTTTAATATTTTTTAGTTGTAGTTGCAAATACCTTTATTTATTTATTTTTTATGTGGTGCTGGGGATCGAACCCAATGCCTTACATATGCTAGGCAAGCACTCTACCACTGTGCCACACAACCCCAGCCCAGTACACAGAAATTTTTAATCTTTTGTACAGTGTCTAGTATTCCATTGTGCAACTACTATACTAGATTTTATTTAGCCACTCTTCTATGTTTGGCATTGAGGTTATTCTAATATTTTGTCATTACAAATAGGCTTCAGTGAATATTCTTGTGCATAAAATATTTGCTTTGTTGGAAATGTTTCTTTAAAGCCCAAGAAGACACATTGCTGGATCAAAAGTTAAACACATACACAGTTTTGTAAGATGTTGTTAGATTTCTTTTCATATGGGTTCCAGCAATTTGCATACTCACCATCAGTATGAGAGTTCCTATTTTCCCCATAGCCTTGCCAAATGAGTGCCGTGTCATAAAATTTTTGCTCATCTGATGATATATCAATGCCGTTTTAAATGTATATATATAAAGTAAAAAATTTTTTATGTGTGTACAGTTCCATGAATTTTTAACTATACGTGTAACTACAGTTAAGCTATAGAATAGTTCCATCACACACATTTCCCAAAAATATTACCTCATGCTATTCCTTTTTAGTTAAATACTCTTCCCACCCATAAGCCCTCACCACCACTGATCTGTTCTCCATCCCCATGGTTGTGATTTTGTCCAATATTATGAAGGTGTAATCATATATCATATAACATTCTGAGACTTGCTTATTTCACTCAGCACATCCTTGAGATTCACCCATATTGTTGTATATGCCAATAATTTGTTTCTCTTTATTGCTGGGTAGTGAGTGTCCCATCATAGGAATATTTGATAGTTTGTTTAGTTTTTGTTTCCAGTTTTTGTTGATTATGAATAAAACTGATATAAGCATTTGTATTTGGTTTTAAAGGTAAAAATCTAAAAGTGGGTTTCCTGAGTTATATAATAAGCATATGTTTTGCTTTTTAAATAAAATGCTATTTTAAAGAAACTATTTCAAAGAATAGCTATACCATTTTGCATTCCCACCACTAATGAATGAGAGTTCTGGTTGTTCTGCATTCTTGCCTGTACTTGTTGGCAGCTTTTCTTCCCTTTTTCCCTAGATATTCTAGTAGATACTTAGTGGTATTTCATCATGGTTTCATTTGCATTTCCCTAATTGTTAATGATGGTGAGCCTCATTCCATGTGCTTGTTATCTATATTTCTTTTAAAATTATGTATCTATTCAGATCTTTAGCTCATGTTTATTGGGTTTACTTTCTTATGGTGTGTTTTCAGAACTCTACATATTTTGTATACAAGTTCTTTGTTAGATATATAATTGGCAAATAATTTCTAGTCTATAGTTTGTTTTTCATTCTATTAAGAGTATCTTTCACAGAGAAAAGTTTCACATTTTAGTGACATCTAGTTCATCATTTTTTTTCTTATAGATTATGTTTTTGGTGTCATATCTAAGAACTCTATCTAGTTAAGCAATGTCACAAAATTTTTTTCCTGTTTTCTTCTAAACATTTCATAGATAAATAAATAATTAATAATAATAAACATTTTGCACTTTATACTTAGATCTATGGTTCTTTTAGAGCCAATTTTGGTATAAGGTGTAAAGTTAAGGACAGCTTTGTTTTTTTTGGGGGGGGGGCATATGGATTTCCAATTGTTCAAACACCATTTATTGAACAAACTATTCTTTTTCCTTTTAATAGCCTTTGCTCCTCTGTCAGAAATCAATAAACCATATTTTCATGGGTCTATTTCTGAATGCTCTATTTCAGTGGTTTTCCACTCCCGTGATTTCAGTTACCAGAAATAACTGGGAGGTCTGAGTCAATAAAAAAACATAATGTATATATACCACAGATTCCTTATCCATTCATTCGTTGATGGACACCCAGGCTGGTTCCATAGTTTTTCTTTTCTTTTCTTTTTTTTTTTTTTGGTGCTAGGGATTGAATTCAGGGCCTTGAATGTGTGAAGCAGGCACACTAATCTATATCGTAAACCACCCTTTTTAAATGTAGGTAGAATTTGGCGTTAAAGTCTTTTAATCTGGGCCTGAAATTTCCCTTTTCAGAGATTCAAAATTATTTCACATTTCTTTAATGAATATGTGATTAAGGTTATCTATTTCCTCTTAGTTGAATTTTAGGAGATTGTAGATTTGTTTTATTTCTTCTAAACTATTGAATTTATGGGCATAGAGTTGTTGGTAGTGTTTTTTTTTTCTCTCTCTTGGTACTAGGGATTGAACCCAGGGACACTTTGCCACTGAATTATATCCCCAACCATTTCCATTTTTAAATTTTTATTATAATTGTTTTTTTTTAAGTTGTAGGACACAATACCTTTATTTTATTTATTTTTATGTGGTGCTGAGACTCGAACACAGTGCCTCATATGTGCTAGGTGAGAGCTGTACCACAGAGCCGTAACCCCAACCCCATCATTTTTTATTTTGAGATATGGTCTTGCTAAATTGCTGAGACTAGTTTTGAATTTGTGATCCTCCTATCTCTGCCTCCCAAGTTGCTGAGTTGCTGGGATTACAGGTGTGTACCACCACACCCAGCTTATTCTTCCTTTAGTGTTGCTGAGGTGTGTTTATAACTCCTCTTTCATTCCAGATGTTGTAGCTTTTCCTCTTTTTTATTTGTTCACATGGCTAGAAGTTTACCAATTTTATTGAAATTTTTAAAGAATTAGTTGTTTTATTGATTTTTCCTGATATATTTGTATATATGTTTTAATATATTTCTGATATCTAATATAAATATATTTGGTACTGGGGATTAAACCTAGGGGGTGCTTTACCACTGAGCAACATCCCCAATCCTTTTTATTTTTTATTTTGAGACAGGGTCTAAGTTGCTTAGGTCCTTGCTAAATTGCTAAGGCTGGCTTTGAACTTGTGATCCTCTTGCCTCATTGAAATTTCTGAGATTGCAGACATATGCCACCATGCCGGCTTAATTTATTTTTTTGTGGTACTGGGTATTGAATCCATTGGGGTTCTACCATTGAGTTATTCTAGCCCCCTTTTTTTTATCTTTTATTTTGAGGCAGGGTTTCACTAAATTTCCCAGGCTGACCTCCAGCTTCTGATTCTCCTGCCTCAGCCTCTTGAGTAGCTGGGATTACAGGTATGCGCTATCATGCCTGGATGGTTTTATACTTATTATTACCTTACTTCTGTTTATTCTAAATTTATTATGCTTTTTTTTCAATTTTCTTAAGGTAGAAGTTTAGATTATTGATTTGAGAATTCTCTTTACTAAAATGTCTTTAACACTAGACATTTCCCTCTAAGTACTACTTCAGTTGTATTTCACATGTTTGACATATTCTATTTCCATTTTCACTCAGTACAAGTATTTTCTAGGGTTTTGGATGTAGCTCAGTGACAGAATATAGCAGATTTTACTCTTTTGATATTTTTCTTTTTTTTCCCGGTGGTGTTGTAGATAGATACAATACCTTTATTTATTTATTTTTATGTGGTGCTGAGGATCAAACCCAGTGCCTCACACATGCTAGGCAAGGGTACTACCACTGTAGCCTTCTTTTATATTTTTCTTGCCATTATTTATTGTTATTTTTCCATATGAAATTTAGAATTAACTTTCTTGCTAAAAGAACCTTTTGATATTTCTGGTAATGGAGATAGAAGCATCCTTGCTTCACTCTTGATAATCGTGGAAATGTTTCTTGTTTTCCCCACGAAATAAAATATTTTATATAAAAAAATGTGTCCATCAATTTATATTTTCTTTTATGTGTTTGTTTTTAAACAGATATAAATACGAAAGTTTGTTGAAGATTTTGTCAGGAAGTCAAGGAAGAAAAATCAAAATGGGGTAACATTGGTCCTGGCTATTTAAAATGGACTTGGAAGGCTGTTACTAATCAGATCTCAGACATATCATATCAAATGCTGAACCTTCTAACTGGGCTGCAAACAAGCCCAGACTCCGATATGAGTTGACCTTTGATATAATGTTAACCTCTGCTGCCCTTCTATAGAATGAACCCCACTCCTCAAATGACCCAGAGGCTGAGGTCACACCCAATCCCTCTCCTGCACAGTTTAACTTTTGCCTGCATCAATCATAATTCCTCACTAACCAGTGATGTAATTTACAACCCCCATTTGGATTAAAGCTATAAATACTGCCACCATTTTGTAAAACCTCAAAGGATATTTTCAAGATTGTTTGAATCTATTTTCTCAGACTGCAACCCTAATTAGCCCAAATAAAAATAATTTATTTGTTCTCAAGGTTTATCTTATAATATTCAAGGATCTATGGAGTGCCAGGCCTAATGGCTCACTCCCGTAATCCCAGAGCAAATTTGAAGCCAGCCCCAACAATTTAGAGAGAACCTATCTCAAAATAAAAAGAGCCAGGAATGTGGCTCAGTGGTTAAGTGCCCCTGGGTTCTAGTCCTGGTACCAAAAAAA
>NW_025999941.1:6644326-6646008 GCF_001458135.2 Marmota marmota marmota | reverse complement strand
TATATATATATATATATAGATATATGATTTTATTTCTAAAATAATTGACTTTTGTAAATTCTGGGGTTTTTTGTTTGTTTATTTGTTTGTTTTGTTTCTTAAGAAAATTCACCATTTTTTCTGTGTTTTCTTAAAGTCCTACAAAATAGTCTCAATGTTAAAATTTTCTAATTTACTTGACTTAATTTACACCATTTCCTATTCTTTATCCACTAATTTCTATTAGTCTTACCTTTATTGTTTCCATCCTTGTGCTTATTTTTGTTATTTGTATATTCTATAATTCTTTCTTTGTTTATTTTCTCTTTTTCTTTCTTTTGGTATTATTTAACCCAGTTGGGCTTTACCACTGAGCCACATCACCAGACCTTTTCCTTTTTTTTTGTTTTTGTTTTTTTTGAGACAGGATCTCACTAAATTGCTAGGGTCTCACTTGCTGAGGCCTTGAATTTGCAATCCTCCTTCCTGAGCCTCCCAAGCCACTGGGATTACAGGTATATACTACCACACACTGCTCTTTGCCTCTTGAGTTTGGAATTAATTTATTTTCATTCTTTCACTGTTACTGACACATGTGGTTAGGGATATAAATTTTCTTTGTGTCATTGCTTTATATGTATTCCATAAATTCTGATACATATTTTCATGATCACTATTTTTTGTTTATTTTTATTTTAATTTTTTGGCACTGGGGCTTGAAATCAGGAATGCTTTACTACTGAGCTACATTCCTAGCTCTTTTTATTTTTTATTTTGAGACAAGATCTCACTAAGTTGCTAAGACTAGTCTGGAACTTGAGAGACTCCTGTCTTAGCCTCCTGAGTCTATCACTGTTTTTTACAAGTTATGTAATACTGGCTCACCTTTTCACTCAAAGTTGTTTTCATACAAAGTTTTAAATTTCCTACTGGAAGAGTCTTTTTGTATTTATTTATTTATTGGGTACTAGGGATTGAACTCTGGAGCACTCAACCACTGAGCCACGTCCCCAGGCCTATTTTGTCTTTTATTTAGAGACATGGTCTCACCGAGTTGCTTAGGGCCTCAGGAAGTTGCTGAGGCTGGCTTTGAACTCTGTTCCTCCTGCCTCAACCTCCAGAGCTGCTGGGATTACAGGAAGGCACCACCCTGCCTGGCCTTTTTGTATTTAAATAATATCAAACTTGCGGAACAACTGCATACTGGAGGGATAACAACTCTCAGTAAATAGAATTGTAATGAGCTTAACATAAGTTACCCCAAGTATGGGAGGAACCACAATAAAGGACCTGCTAACAATTATTTAACAATTATGTTATATTCAGGTATTTGTTTTGTTTTATGATACTGGGGATTGATCTCAGGGCCTCCTCTACCACTAAGCATGTTTTCTTTATACATAATGTCCCTATTCTACTATGTTTTAGTTTCAAACTGCTTTCCAAAAGTTTTTTTACATCCTTTCCTTAATTCTTTTAAGAGTTTACTGAAGCTGGGTGTGGTGGTTCACAAATGTAATCCTAGGGATGGAGGCAGGAGGATCACAAGTTTGAGACCAGCCTCAGAAATCCAGTGAAATTCTCAGCAACTAAGCGAGACTCTGTCTCCAAATAAAAATATAAAAAGAACTGGGGATGCAGATCAGTGGTAAATCACCCCCTGGGGGTCCAATCTCTGGTACCAAAAAAAAAAAAAAAAAAGA
>NW_025999941.1:6607857-6643259 GCF_001458135.2 Marmota marmota marmota | reverse complement strand
AAAAAAAAAAACAATTGAACTGGATCAAAGCCAAAAAAAAAAAAAAAAAGTAAGGATTTTTTAGTGTGCTTAATTTCATGTGTTAACTTGGCTGGATCACAATAACTCAATACTGCATCAAACATTACTCTAAATGATTCTGTGAGGTATTTTTAGATGAATTAACATTTAAATCGATGGAGTTTGAGTAAAGCATATTGTCCTCCATAAAGTGAGTGGGAGTTATCTAATCAATTGAAGACCTGAAAAAAAACAAGACTGAACTTTTTCAAGCAGAGAGGAAATTCAGCCATTAAACTTGCACAGCAACATCAGTTCTTCCCGGGTCTCCAACTTGACTGCCTTTGGATTCAATTTTCTTTTCTTTTTTTTTTTTTAAGAGAGTGCCAGAGAGAGAGAGAGAGAGCGAGAATTTTTTTATTTTTTACTCTTTCGGCGGACACATGTTTGTTTGTATGTGGTGCTGAGGATCGAACCCGGGCCGCACGCATGCCAGGCAAGCGCGCTAGCGCTTGAGCCACATCCCCAGCCCCTGGATTCAATTTTCAAGTCTTTCCAGCCTCTAGCCTGCTAGCCTCCCACACCAGATTTTGAACTTACACTTCCACAATTGTGTGGACCAATTACCAAAAATAAAATTCTGTGTAAGTATATATACATATACTTACAAAATATATGTGTATATGTATATGTGTGTGTGCGCACGTGTACTTATATATGTACATATACATATTCTCCTGTTGGTTTTGTTTTCCTGGAGAAGTCTGATAAAAACATATATTCACAAGGTTGTGCAACCATCACAACATCTAATTCCAGAGCATTCTCACCACTCTCCTAAAAATTACATACTCTTCAGTCACTCCCTCTAGTTGCTGGCAACCACTAATCTATTTGTGTGTGTGTGTGGCAGGGGTAATGGGAAGATGGAACCCAGGGCCCTATGAATTCTAGGCAAGTGCTCTACCACTGAGCTGAGCTACACCAACCAGGCCTTTATTTTATTTTGAGATAGGGTCTTGTTAAATTGCCCAGATTGGCCTCAAACTTGCAATCCTCCCGCCTCAGCCTTCAGGGTAGCTGGAATTACAGGTGTGCACCACTGTGCCCAGCTCTATTTTTCATCTCTATGATTTTGCCTGTTCTGGACATTTCATACAAACAGAACCATACCATATGTAACCTTTTGTGACTGGCTTCTTTCACTTAGCCTAATGTTTTCAAGGCTCAGTCATATTGTAGTATATGTGCCTTTTTATGATTGAATAACATTCCATTGTATGGATATGGCACATTTGTTTATGCATTCATTAGTCAGTGGCCACTTGAGTTCTTTCCACTTTTTGGTTATTATGAATAACATTAAGCACTGGTACACAAGTTTTTCTGTGAACATACGTTTTCAGTTTTCTTGAGTATAGACTGAGGAGTGAAATTGCTGGTTCATATGGTAACTCCATGTTTTTATTTATTTATTTATTTACTTTTTGGGGAACTGAGAAACTATTTCCAAAGTAGCTGTCCCATTCTACATTACCACCAGCAACATATGAGGGTTCCAATTGCTCTGTATTCTTGCAGATACTTGTTATTGTCTTTTTTATTATAGCCATTCTAGTGAGTATAAAGTGGCATTTTATTGTTTTGATTTGCATGTTCTGGATTTTCTCTTTCTGATTTTAACCCAATCCCCAACTCCGAACCCTATGCTACAACATATAGCTGCACAAAACACAGAAAGTGAGCTGGGGTTATAGCACAGTGGTAGAGTGCTTGCCTAGCACATGTGAAGCACTATGTTTGATTCTCAGCACCACATAAAAATAAATAAATAAGAGCATTGCGTCCATCTACAACTAAAGAAAACACAGAAAATAAAAATTCTCTTTTGCAGAGAATAAAATCATGGCATTTGCAGGTAAATAAATGCAGTTGGAGAAGATAAAGCTAAGTGAAGTCAATCCCCAAAAAACAAATGTCGAGAATGTTTTCTCCGAAATAAGGTGACTGACTCATAGTGGAGTAGGGAAAGGAGCATGGGAGGAATAGACAACTTCTAGATAGGGCAGAGGGGTGGGAAGGGCAGGGAGGAGGCAGGGAGTTAGCAATGATGGTGGAATGTGATGGACATCATTATCCAAAGTACATGTATGAAGACATGAATTGGTGTGAACATACTTTATACACAAACAGAGATATGAAAAATTGTGTTCTATATGTGTAATAAGAATTATGATGCATTCCGCTGTCATGTATTTAAAAAATAAAAGCAATTAAAAAAATTCTCTTATGCTTTTTTCATAGTAACTACTTGTTACAGTTTTGACAATTCACTATATGTCCTTTCAGACTTTGTCCCTACATTCACACATATATACAGCTATTTTCGTTTACTTTTGCTTTTTATGCCGCAGTCTGGCTGGGCACAATCAGGAGCCACTTGTCAAAAGAAACTAACTTTATTTTTAGAACCACACACGCCAAACAAAACAGCCTCTCAGGAAAAATCCTCAGAGCCTCAACTGCCACCACCGGCTTTCCACAAGCCTCTCTCTCCCACACAAGCCTCTCTCCACCTCCCACAATCCTCCTGCTCTTGAGGCCGATTGGCTGGGTCACGTGGGCGGAGCCAAAAAAAGTCCCCCAATGAGCAGCTCCGTGGTCTGAAAGGGCAGGGAAACAGTCCAATGAGCATCACCGCAGAGGAGCCAATCAGCTAGATGTTGCTGGGGCCGAGGAGCCAATCAGCTAGATGTTGCTGGGGCCGCTGTGAGCCAATCATCAGCCGGCAGCTGGAAGTTTGCTGGGGCCCCTTTGGCTGTGGCTCTCAACATTTTTACATAAATGATATAATATGCATATTCTCTAGCTTTCTTTTTTAAAAATATTTTTTAGTTGTATACAGACTCAATACCTTTATTTTATTTATTTTTATGTGGTACTGAGGATCGAATCCAGTGCATCAAACATGCCAGGCAACCCCTCTTCCACTGAGAAACAACCCCAGAGTAAACATGCTTTTTAAAATATATATATATATATATATATTTTTTAGTTGTCAATGGATCTTTTGTTTTATTTATTTATATGTGGTGCTGAGGATTAAACCCAGAGCCTCACACATGCCAGGCAAGCACTCTACCACTGGGCCACAACTCCAGCCCTCTACTTGCTTTTTAATTCAACACTTTACTCCTGGAAAAGTCTATTGTATTGGCACTATGCACATATTGTGTAAATCAGAATCAATTTAAGTGGTGCCTTCCCGATGAATGAATGTATCTGTATTTATCCAAATTTCTGATGGCAATTTTATGTGAAAAGGACTTATTATTATTATCATCATTATTATTATTATGTGAAAAGGAGTTATTATTATTTAAGGTTTAAAATTCATAGAGACAAGGAAGAATATATTTTCTAGCTAAAATACCACTTTTCTAAAGAGAACACATTATAAATAAAGAATCTTGGAACTTGAGAGAATTTGATTATTTTATATATCATTGAGACCTCTATTCTTGCTCCCTTTAAAAAAAAAAAAAAGGAAGGAAGGAAGAAAAGAAAAATTCAGTATGCTTTTCTAAGTACTGGCATCACACTAGTGATTTCATCTTCTGGAAGGCTCTGTGGAAAGAGGTGTATTTGGAGTCAGACAGAACATGGTCTGAATTCTGGCTGGGCTACTTACTACCTGTGTGATATTGATCATTTATTTAATCTCTCTCTGTTCCTCAATTTCATCATAATAAAAATATTTGAGGCCAGGCTTCCTTATTTGTTTTTCGTTTTGTTGTTGGTACTGAGGATTGAACTCAGGGGTGCTTAGCTACTGAGCAACATCCCCAGCTCTATTTTTTTTTTAGATGTTGGTGGACCTTCATTTTATTCATTTATTTATATGTGGTGCTGAGAATGAAACCCAGTGCCTCATACACGCTAGGCAAGTGCTCTACCATTGAGCCACAACTCCAGCCCCCCTGCTCTTTTTTTTTTGAGACAGGGTCTCCTTAAGTTGCATAGGGCCTCACTAAATTGCTACAGCTGGTTTTGAACTTCTAGTCCTTCTGTCTCAGCCTTAGGAGTTGCTAGGATTACAGGTATGAGCCACCGCCCCCAGCTCAGGTTTCCTTATTTGTAAAGGGGGTTGACTATATCCACCTTGCACAGCTACTGTGAAAATTAAATGGGATAATTCATGTGAAGTGCCATATCACACAGCTCATAGTGGATATTATCTTTGTTTGGGATATTCTAACAAAAATACCATAGACTAGCTGGCTTATAAACAACAGAAATTTATCTCTCATAGTTCTGAAGGCTGGAAAGAACAAGATTTAAAAAACAGGGGCTGGGGTCGTGGCTCAGTGGTAGAGCACTTGCCTAGCATGTGTGAGGCACTGGGTTCGATTCTCAGCACCACATATTAATGAATAAAATAAAAATCCATCAACAACTAAAAAAATAATAAAAACGTTTAAAAAAAAGATTTAAAAAACAGATTCAGTTTCTGACTAGTTATTACTTTCTGTGACACAGATGGCTTTCTAACTATGTCCTCACATGGTAGAAGTGGCAAAGAAGCTCTCTGGGGTCCCTTTTAGAAGGGCAGCGATCCCAGTTATGAGGGCTCTATCTTTATGACCTACTCTCCTCCCGAAGGGCCTACTGCCAAATACCATATTGGGAATCAGGTTATAACAAATGAATTCTAGGGGGACTATTTGGTCTACAGTAGGCACTTAATAAATGGTATTACTATTTTTATTATTAGTATAATCATCTTTTATTTCTATGACTCTTGAAAGGAGTATTGTTCTGGATATCATATTTAGTATGCAAAAAAACCCTGGATAAACTAAAAATGCAACAAATGTGTATAAATCATAAAGATAAGTCATCAGGTTACGAGAAGGGGATCATAAGAATGGGAAGGTATCATGGACTGGGGTTGTAGCTCAGTGGTAGAGTGCTAGCCTCCCACCTGTGAGGCCCTGAGTTGGATCCTCAGCACCATATAAAAATAAACAAATAAAAATAAAGATACTGTGTCCATCTACAACTTAAAAAAAGAAAAAAAAGAAAAAAGAATGAGAAGAAGTCCAATAAAGCCCCAGAAAAAGTCATGAAGGAAAAGACTGAGATTTAAGTAAAAATATTTAAATTTTTGTATGCAAAAGTCACAAAATTCAAGGGTGTTAAGAAATCATGGGGCTGGGATTGTGGCTCAGCGATAGAGAGCTCACCTGAGCACATTCGAGGTCCTGGGTTTGATCCTCAGCACCACATAAAAATAAGTAAATAAAATAAAGGTATGGTGTCCATCTACAACTAAAAAATATTAAAAAAAATAAATCATGAGTCAAAATATAGTAACCAAATGTTTACTATATAAAGAACTGAAATTTTAATAAGAGAAACTATGTATAGTACTTTGAATAGCTGCAACAATGCTGTTTTTCTAAGTCCTTAAACTCAGCTTGCTCACAGGTCAGTGGAGGGGTTTGGCAGTGTGTAACCAGGCTCCACAGGGCTTGGCTCCAAACTGCAGGTTGATTTAGGTCTTCTTAGTGTTTCTCCATTTGGAAACCAACCTAAAGGGGAAGCAGCTACTCAGGTTATTTACAAGCTTTTGATGCGGTAAATAGGACAATAGGACACAAGTTATGCTCTCATTTATTTCACTGAAATTACCTTGTCATAAAATGCTAAAGCAGATGGTTCGTAAGATACCTGGAGGAAGAGAACAAACATGAAGTTCTTAAATATTGGTGATTTTACACTAGGCAGAAGGCATAACATAAACTTTTTTGACTGGAGGTTCATTTGCGGGACTCAATAAAGCCTGTTTATAACAATATACTTGCAAGGAAATAAATAATAAATAATTGGCAAAGAGGAAAAGAAGCAGAATAATAAGGGAAGAAAATGGGGAGGGTGAGTCTAATAGGGTATGGAGCAGTGAGAACCAACAACAGCTGCCTTGACTGCTTGCTGTGGGAGGGTTCCCAAAAAGGAAGGAGAGTAAAAATGAGCATTAAATTTAGCCAAAAGAGGAGTTTTTATTGCTGTGGGGCTCAGTGAAATGGAGATAGCAAATCATCATCTGTCATAGTGATATGGGTTTTATATCAAGTAAACAGACTGGCTTTGGGCTCCCTGCCCTTAGAGGTTGGCATGAGACCCAGGTTGATGGGTTTGGTAATGGGAGATTTATGCCATTCGGGTGATGTGTGATAAGATACAGGCCCTGAAAGTGGCTATTAACACTGATTAACTCAAAAGTTGACCACCAGCACACACAGCCATTGTTTCCTCCAGCACTCTTTAGTGATGGGCTTTGGCTGGCTGGCTTCACAAGAGACAAATGCCATTACAGGAGACCAAATAACCTCATTTAGGCAGTTGTCAGATAATAGAGACGCTCTAGGTCTTAGCCTGACTGCATTAGTTTGATTTGTTACTACTATTCACCTTGTCCTGGGCATTAATGGAGACAAAGGCCTGGAATTACCAGGAGCAGAGATAAACTATGGATTAGAGCCTGTGGGTTTTGAGGGAAAGAGAATTCTATCTTAGATTTTTATTTCCATTTTCATTTTGCTTGATTTTTCATCAAAGTTAAAGTCCAGTTTTTCCCCAAATATCATATTCTTTCCAAATTACTATCAATTGTAATCCAAAAAAATGTTACTGATTCATTATCTCCTTTAATAAGGTCAATCTTAACTTATAGGATTTTGTTTTACTTTTTTATACTGAGGATTGAATCCAGGGGCACTTTATCACTGACCTACATCCCCAGTTCTTTTTCATTTTTAATAATTCATTTATTATTGAATTTTGAGACAGGGTCCTGATATATATTTAATATTTATTTTTTAGTTTTAAGTGGACACAATATCTTTATTTTATTTTTATGTGGTGCTGAGAATCGAACCCAGTGTCTCACACATGCCAGGTGAGTGCGCTACCATCCCCAGCCCAGGGTCCTGATACATTGCTGAGGCTAGCTTCGAACTTGTGATCCTTCTACCTCAGCCTTCCTACTCGCAGAAATTATAGGTGCGTATCACTCTGTCCAGCCCTTTTAGGTTTTTGAAAATGATTTTAGGGGAAATACAGTAGTAATCTTATATATTATCTTGCTTCTTTAATATTCTTATATATGGTGAATCTGCTTCATAAAAGTTGAACTAAAACTGATATTCTGTTATTAGTATTAGAAAAAATAAAAGGATGTGCACATTACATTTATAGTTACTCCTTTAATATTATAAATTCTGGTGTTACATTAACTTTTTCTTACTTTTAAATAAATGTTTCAGTTATAAAGGTGTTATTGCTATTATCAGTTATTTCAGAATATATATATATATCTTTAGTTATAAACACAATTTATTTCTGCTATAAGTAAACACTTTATTTATAAATAAATGGACTTGAATTTTAGGATTACCCAAATCAGTTACATAAAATTGTTGCTGGAAAATACTGAGATAATAATATTCTGGAGCTACTCTGTTTCTTTAGTCACCAGACTTTTTACAAATATGATAAATGTTATGATTAAATTAGGTGTTAGTTGATCAATGTAATATTATTACATTTCTTCTAGATTTTATATAGTTTTATACAGAATCCTTATACTCTTCAGATCCTAGACAAACTAATTTCTCTTTGAAAATCCCAATTTATAAAAAGCACTACTTCAAAAAATGTGCAATAGTTTTGTTTTGTTTTTGGTACTGGGAATTGAACTAAGGGGCACTTGACTACTGAGCCACATCCTCAGCCCTATTTTGTGTTTTATTTAGAGACAGGGTCTCACCATTGCTGATGCTGGCTTTAAACTCTTGATTCTCCTGTCTCATTCCTCCTGGGCATGCACTACCACACGCAGCATGGAATAGTTTCTTGTTCTGTGCAATATTTGAAATGTTATTCTAAACTCCTCAGATATTAAGGAGAAAAAGCTGTAATTCTGACATAGCAAAGTATCAGAAAGATGCAGAACAAATTGTAAAGTATGATCACATCTAGAAAAAGAACAGCAAAAACAACAAATGTGTGAGTGTATAAATATACACATAGATGCTTTTATGATACACAAAAAGACCTTTGAAAACATTTAATGATGGTTATGTGAAGGATGAGGTTTGAGGGAGATTCTATACTGCTTAAATTGTTTTCAGTATATAAAACGTGATTTGGAGAATTAAATAAAAATTTATATTACATGACACATTTCTCTCCAACCCATTTCCCCAAGACCTACTCCTGGTGATTTCTAGTATTCCAACTTAATCAAATTTCATTGGAACCTAATGGGGACCAAAGAAGTTTCCCTGAGGAAAAATTTTGACTAATACCAATAATGAAAACAGCTCCTTCTATTGGAAAAAGTGGCCCAGACTACCTTGGAAGATATTTATATGTAACACCTCTTGTCTCCCTGCTATTCTTCGTTTCCTCCTCCTTCCCTGTCTCACAATAGAACAGAATAAGCACTTTATTGCTGACCAGTTGTTGGGACGCAGAGCTCTGTACTCCAAATGTGTGCTTAATAAGTGATTTTAAAAGTTCTAAAATTGGGATCATGCTGCTTTCCTCAGACATAATAGACAAACTTCCTCAAATTAAAAAAATACATTTCTCTCTCTCTCTCCATATCTCCTAGAAAAAAATGTATAATGGTTACAGATTCAATAATTCCACAAGAACTTTCCACTCTGATCATCATTGGGAGACAGGAAGGACATTGAGGGAAGAAGGAAAAGGGAAACAAGGGAGAATTCAATTTGAATAGACAAAGTTGAAAATGGCTTTCATTGGACAGAGTGGGAATCCTCAAGCTAATATTAAAACAAAACAAAAACCCCAACAACAATCACCCACCCATTTAGGTCTTCTATTAACTAGAAAACAAACACTCAGATTTCCAGGGAAGAGGATTCCCTTCTTTTCACACATCTCCTCTCCCCATCTTTAAATGGCAGGTACAATGGTAAAATGGGAAATGAAAAGAAAGTGTTTTTTTTTCCCATTTAGAAAGTGCCCTGATTTTTTCAGTGACTATGTCAGAGCACATACAAAAGGCAGGCCAGTTATCCTACCTTCTCAGTCAATATAACATTATAACAAAATGTACAACTGATTGGAAATCATTTAACAGGCTATAGATAATAGCCAGATAATCACTGTCACTTAAAGGAATGAACGTAGAGCACAACATTAAATGAACAAGAAGACTTTGAAAATTTTGCATTTGTAGCTTAATTCTTTTGTTCAGTGCACTATCAATGGTGTGAATATGACAGCTGATGCTTTTATATATCTCTGCTCTGACATAATGATTCCCTTTTTAAAAATGTAGCACCTGGCATGTTATAAGGATTTATTTTGATATATGGTGAGAAATTCTCACTGCCGAATCTATAAATCAAGAGAAACTGAAATGAGTGAGACTTAGAGAATTAAAGGTTGTGTTTTCTTTCATATGTGGAAGATACAGAGAGAAAAACAGGAAAAGGAATATCATAAAAATAGAAGGGAGACCAGCAGGGTAGAGAAAGGAAGTTAGAGGAAGGGAGGAATGGAGGGGCAAGGAGAAATCCTGGGAATTAAATTGGTCAAATTATGTGCATATACAAATATGCCACAATAAAACCCATTATTCTGTAAAATTATTATGCACCAATAAAAAAGACACACATAAGATTCATGAATAAATCATATTTTATAATATGGTTAAGCATAATCATGTTTCAAATGTGTTTGAAGAAAACTAATTGAAGTAGATTGGATTATTTTACTTGAAATACTCTGTAAATGGAATCCAGCTTGTGGAATTAGTCAGGAGTTTACTGATTTTAGCATACTAATTTATCAGATTAACTTTGCTCACTTACAAAATAGCTAGCTTTTCTGAAAATTTTTATTAAAATATATAGGAAAGGTCTTTTATTGTAACTAACAGTGTCCAAATATAATGTGTACCATGCTATAATCATAATTATTTACAATACATTTTGGAAAAAAAGGATAATATTTAGACTAAATGCAGGAAAAAAAACATTACATTTTTAACACTTGATATTTGCATTTATTTCTCATGATCTGCAATTGGAAGATAATTTCACATGTTTAGTTTTCTACCTATTCCAGGAGATTTGTGTTGAAATTTTTTTTCGCCATTAGAAACTGTGATTCTCTATGGGATCTCTTCAGTTTTGCACGCCGATTTTGGAACCAAATCTAAAATTAAGGAAAAATAAGATGGGTCTCAGAAACATTATTTTATTATTATTAATATTTCAATCATCACAAGTAACAACTAAATTTGAAAATTACCTGGATTCTGTCTTCTTCAAGGTTCAATTTTTGAGCTAAGTCTTCTCTGATATCAATGCCAGGATAGCAGTTTACTCTAAAGACATTTTCCAATACTTCAATCTAGAATAAAAAAAAATTCTTTAAAATGTTGATATTCCATAAGTCACCAAAATGGGCTTTTAATTTGTATAACAAAATAAATGCCCTCAATCTTTGGGCAACTAATTTAAATACTGCTTTTAAAGTAATTATCCAGAAACTGTTAAAATATGATAGTCTATTGTTTCATTAACAAGGCTTCTAAAACTGTGATCCCAAAGTGAATGAATAGCCTTTTGCTCAAGGGAACAGCAGCTAAAGCCTTTGTATTACCATCAATGGATGAAAACACTTCCCACCTGGTTTTGGGTAAAAGCAGTTCTAGGTCTTCGGCCTCTATACCAACTCAACTCTTTTTTCAAAGATAATCTTTCTGAGGCTGAAAAGTAATTTTCATATTTCAAAGCTCTTTCTTCTGGCATTAGGTGATCCACCATACAAGGAAACGAGATCCCATTGGGAAGACTCGAGCCGTGACATAGGTTAGCATCTTTCTCTAAAATCAGAAAAATAAACCCCATCCAATACTATGTTCCACAAAGTTCTATAAGAAGTAATTTCAGTAACTTGTCTTTAATTTTCTTAGTGGAATCCTGGGTTTCACAAAAGAACTGCCCCCTCATTAACTCAAAAGCCAGAATGAAGATCCTGCCTTGGTGACAGAGAGCATTTTGTATTTTATTATTTATTTTTCAGTGTATATAGGTATAGACTATCTAATGAGTCAAATAAACAAATTTTCTGAAGTAAATGCAGACTTTTAGCATTGCCTGTGAGTGAACTTATACCCACTAAGATCTAAGGCATTTTTATTTCCAATAGGACTCAGATGGAAGCATTACAAGCGCTAGATGCTTCAGCTATATCATGAGTGAAATCATAGTTTCTAACTGTATGCAGTGTGAAATAAAGGACAAACTAAAACTCAAATGAAATTAAATATTAAGTACTGGCATACCTGAGGAGTTGCAGGTGTCTGCCCAGGGCCTGTGAGGTTTCACGGATGGAACACAATCTTTCTTCTGGTCCAGTCCTAAAATGCTCTCAATTGAAAAGGAACAAGGTGAGGGTTTGCTTTCCCTAAGCTGAGCACCTTCCTGAAGGCTGGGAGACATCCTCTCATGGGCTACAGAGCAAAAGCTCAGGTCTTTCTGATGGCTTGGCCCCACGTGTGCAGGGCTGGAATCTTCCTGCAGCTCAACTTATAGCTCCGCTGAAAGGGGGCTGGATTTAGAACGTCACTAATTAAAATCTTGTTTTAGAAAGTTTTAGCATGTCAATGAACTCTTGCCCAGCCAGCAGCTTAAGGAGTTAATTGTTTATTTGTTTGCAAGTAATTAGCAACTAATGGCTACACCAGGGGGGCCACCTACAGGGACAAAAAGTGTTATCTCTCCTAAGCAGAACACAGATTTAACTTTCTTGAAAGAAGTGATGCAGGAAAATAGCCCTCCTCTTTTATTTGAAATCATTAATGTATAAAATCATGCTTTATATTCTGAAGTTTATACTTCCATGGACTCCAGTTACTTAAACATACAGGCAAGATAGGAGAGCAGTCAAGTAATAAATAATCTAATTTAAGTGAATTTTCTTCCAAGGAAATTGGAAAAAATAATAATCTCTTAATACTATTACAGTAATTCTGATGAAAATGCCTGTTTTTCATATGCATATGTAATAGTGAATGTTGTCAATGAAAACACAATGGTATTTGGAGTGCAGCATACTGGAAAAGGTTGGCAAAGTTATTAATACTGAGTGTAATTGTCTTCCAAGTGCTTGGATTAATTCATAGGAACAGTTGCACCAAGTATTTTAAATAATTAATGGGCTAATTCCTTTCCTTCATCTCTTCTTTTAAATGAGAGAGATACAAGTTTATACAAAGATTCATATGTTACTACTTCCAAGCAATTTAGAAGCACTACTATTCAAACTAAAGGGAATAATTTCTCTCCCTAACATGGTTGTTTCAAAGAAAAGAACATAGTTAACTGTTCTGTGAGGCTGATGATTGAAACCCAGGGCCAGGGCCTTGTGCATGCTAGGCAAGTGCTTTACCACTGAGCTATTCCCCAGCCCCAGTTAACTATACTTTCTTTAAAAAAAAAAAAAAAATTCCCTCTTTTCTCTCTTTCTCTCTTTTGGTGTTGGGGATCAAACCCAAGGCCTAGCATGCTAAGCAGACATTCTACCAGTGAGCTATATTTCTTGCTCTGTTGATCTTTTGAGGGACTGGGGTCAAGAGATTTCAGGAAGATGATAAGGCTTATAAAAAAAAATCAAAAAACAAAAAACAAAAATGTAAGAATAGAATATTTTAATTTCATGATCCCAAGAAAACTTGAAAAGAAAATTATAGCTGCTAATTTGGAAAGATTTTGAGGTGGTTCTTCTCCCAAAAAAGCATAATAGTTAATAATCTTATATTCTGCTCTTCTTCCATTACCTTCTTTTTTAGAGAAAGAGAGAATTTTTTTAATAATTATTTTTTAGTTTTCGGCGGACACATCATTGTTTATATGTGGTGCTGAGGATCGAACCTGGGCCGCACGCATGACAGGTGAGCACGCTACCCCTTGAGCCACATCCCCAGCCCTTCTAGTACCTTCTTGAAGATAAATTTAAGGGCAGAGCTTAGTCCATCATTTAAAAGACTGTCAGACTTTTCTTCAGGAAAGAGAAAAGGCAGTCTTCACTTACAGACGAAATAGCCTCCATAAGATGGGGCTCAACTTCATCAGATTTTATCCTATCATATCACAAATATTAAGCTAAATTCCTTATGCAAGCTGTGGGGTTGAACAAAGGATCTCACACATACAAAACATCAACAGGCACACAGAAGAATGGGTTTATACACATACATGTAAAATCATTCTGAGGATGTATAAACCAGTAAACATCTTGTGAAGATTTTGTATGTGTCTTAAATAGACTGTGCCAAGGTGGCGGTGACCTTAATCTGGGAAGACTTGGAGGAAGAGAGAACTCAAAATTTTCCCAGATTTCTTTCTCTTCTTGAGACATTCATTCATTCCACAACTGGTTGAACAAATTGTACCAGAAAAAAATAGAATAGAATCCTTGCCTTCATTAAATGCGAAATGGTTCTGGGTGGTGTGGGAGCTGGCAGATAGGCAACAAACAATAATTATATGTAAATTGTTTGGTAGGTTAGCCAAGAATAAGCATGAGAAAAGGAAACAGGTGAGCCAGGTAAGATGGATCATTACCAGGAGGTGGAGGGGTCGATGCTTGGGCAGGCTTCACTGAGACCCTCATACCTCAGGTTAGTGCCTCAGAGGAACAAGGCACAAGTAAGCTGTAGCAGATGGTAAAGCAACTTCACTTCCTAATTGCTTCTGTATTAACAAAGACATTCCAACATTTTTATTCAGCTTGAACTGATTTTATTTGGAATTAAAACACTCTTTTACATATGAATGAGTAGATAAAAATAAAAGGTCGGAAAGAATTTTTTCTTATATGCTCACAGAACGGATTTTTATAGGGTGCTTAAGATGTGCCAGACACTATTATAGGTGCTTGTGTTCCGTGATGAACACAATATGGTAATTTCAGAGAATGATAAACACATTGAACAGAAGTAAACAAGGTAATGATGAGGGGCACATGTCTTTAACCATGGTGAGGTGGTCAGTGGCCCAGGAAGGCTTGTTCAAAGAAGTGACATTTTACCTAAAGCTGAGAATGGGAGTGAGCCAGTATGCTAAGAACCTGGAAAAGCACAGCAGCCAGAGGGAATAATAAGTACAAAGGTCTTGCAGTTGAAAAACACTTGGAATATTTGAGGAAGAAAAAGGAAGTAGGTGGAGTGGAGTTAGTAATTCCAGATGCTTTCAGAGAGCTTGGCCAGGCTTAATAATGGATGGGCTTCATGGTGCAAAGGGAAGTCAGGGAGGGTCTGAAGCTGGAAGTGATACGTAGGATATATTTTTAAAATCACACACTGGGTCTGGGAGTGTACATAGCTCAGTGATAGAATTCTTTTCCTAGTTTGTACAATACCTGGGTTTGGTGGCCAGCGCTGAGGAAAAAAAAAAAAAAAAACTTCATTCTGGTTACTATATGGAAAGGCAAGAGGGGAACAAGACTAGAGTTTATTTATCCAACATGTATTTACTGAGCATACATTATGTGCTAGGCAAGGTGTGAAGAGTAGAGTGGTAAAAACAATTGTTTATAGAGGCTGGAGATGATGACCCTTAAATAAAAGGGTAACACTGAGTTTGGAGAGACATGTAATTTATTAAGAAGTTGTAGGATTACTGAATAATTGAGTAACTGGTTCCAATTCTTCAATCCTAATGATATATATATATATATATATATATATATATATATATATATACACACACACACACACACACACACACACACACACACATCATCCTCTTGCTGTGACTTCATGGCACTTAAGTTTTATCTAGAATCTAAAGGAGGGTATTTCAAGAAATATGACCCAGTGTATTGCCAGACCAGAAATGTTCCATTTACTCTTCAATTTCCTTCAAGTCTGGCTGTGTCTCTACCTTTCAAGCTTGCCAAAGTTGCCAGTAACTTCCTTATTAACAAACCTAGTAGATATATTTCTGTCTTCATCAGAACCTCTCAGCAGCATTGACACAGTTTGTCATTCATTTATCCTTTCACCTAATATTAGCTAAGTACTATTTTGAATGTTAAGAAGTAAAGAAAACAGAAATCCTAGAGAGATGAGACAACAAACAATAAACAGAAACAGGTAATGAGGTAAAAGGCAATAGTGCTTTAGAAAAAATTGGAGTGGGCCAAGAGACATCAGGAGTGCTGGGAAAGAGGTTGAAATTTTAAAAGGGAGAAAGGTAGGCCTCATTGAAAAGGTGATATCTGAGTAAATACTTGAAGGAGGTTAAGGAGTGAGCCTTGAGAATACATGGGGTACAAACATTCCAGATAGTGACAATGACCAATGTAAAGGCCTTAAGGCAGGATTGTGCCTGGTGTTTTTGTGAAAAGGAAGCAGAGTCTAACATGGTTAGAACAAAGTGAGCACAGGAGAGAGTATTAGATATTGAGATCAGATAGGTAAGGAAAGCTAACAGACTATGTAGGGTCCTGCACGCCACGGAAAAGATTTTGACCTTTATTTAGATGCAGAGCTATTTTTTTTTTTAATTTTTGTAAATAGATACAATAACTTTATTTATTTTTATGTGGTGCTGAGGATCAAACCCCGTGCCTCACACATGCTAGGCAAGTACTCTACCACTGACCACAACCCCAGCCCCCAGAGCTATTTTTTGAGTAGAGTTGCAGCATGAACTGACTTGTGTTTTTAAATGATTCCTCTGCCTGCTTTGTTGATAGAAAACTGTAAGGAAGTCTGGAAGCAGGAATCACAAGGGATTCCTCACCCTCTTTTCCTTGACCTTTTTCTCTCTGTTGATTCTATTTCCATATCTCCACATATTCCCCCTGACTTAGTAGCTACTCCTTCTTCCCCAACACCCAAATATTAGAGGACCCTAGACCCAATCTGAGACTTTTCTTGTATGCAGCTCCAATCTCTGAATGATGTCATGCAAATCTGGCTCTTAAGACCATTTCTTTGCCAATGATCACAAACTTAGAGCTCCAGCCCTGAGCTCATCATACTCATATAGCTAGCAGTTCCTTGCTATCCAAACCAGAGCTCTTCATTTCTTTCCAATTTTTCTTCTCCCAGCCCACGCCTTCAAACCCCAATAGATGGCATTTGCTCAAGCCAAAAAACAACCATTCTTTTTTTTTATTGGTTGTTCAAAACATTACAAAGCTCTTGACATATCATATTTCATACATTTGATTCAAGTGGGTTATGAACTCCCATTTTTACCCCGTATACAGACTGCAGAATCACTTCAGTTACACATCCACGTTTCTACATATTGCGATACTAGTGACTGTTGTATTCTGCTATCTTTCCTATCCTCTACTATCCCCCCTCCCCTCCCCTCCCATCTTCTCTCTCTACCCCATCTACTGAAATTCATTTCTCTCCTTTTTTTCCCCCTTTCCCCTCACATCCTCTTATATGTAATTTTGTATAACAATGAGGGTCTCCTTCCATTTCCATGTAATTTCCCTTCTCTCTCCCTTTCCCTCCCACCTTTCGTCCCTGTTTAATGTTAATCTTTTTCTCATGTTCTTCCTCCCTGCTCTGTTTTTAGTTGCTCTCCTTATATCAAAGAAGACATTTGGCATTTGTTTTTTAGGGATTGGCTAGCTTCACTTAGCATAATCTGCTCTAATGCCATCCATTTCCCTGCAAATTCCATGATTTTGTCGTGTTTTAGTGCTGAGTAATACTCCATTGTGTATAAATGCCACATTTTTTAAATCCATTCATCTATTGAAGGGCATCTAAGTTGGTTCCACAGTCTGTCTAGCTATTGTGAATTGTGCTGCTATGAACATCGATGTAGCAGTATCCCTATAGTACGCTCTTTTAAGGTCTTCAGGGAATAGTCCGAGAAGGGCAATAGCTGGGTCAAATGGTGGTTCCATTCCCAGCTTTCCCAGGAATCTCCATACTGCTTTCCAAATTGGCTGCACCAATTTGCAGTCCCACCAGCAAAGTACAAGTGTACCCTTTTCCCCACATCCTCGCCAGCACTTGTTGCTGTTTGACTTCATAATGGCTGCCAATCTTACTGGAGTGAGATGGTATCTTAGGGTGGTTTTGATTTGCATTTCTCTGACTGCTAGAGATGGTGAGCATTTTTTCATGTACTTGTTGATTGATTGTATATCCTCCTCTGAGAAGTGTCTGTTCAGGTCCTTGGCCCATTTGTTGATTGGGTTATTTGTTTTCTTATTGAAGAAACAACCATTCTTAATGCCTCCCTTTCCCTTATCTCTATGTTCCATTCATTAGTGAGACATGTTCTTTTACTTCTGAATCAGTGAGCTATTTCATCCAAATGCTATGTGTACAAATCTCAGTGGCTTAAAAATGATTTTTTTTTCCACTCACAAAATTGCAGATCAGTTAATGTTTGTCTGAGCACAGCAGGACTCAGCTGACTTAGCTACAAGTTGTGGGATCCGTTGGGGTCTGATCCATGTGTGTCCATTCTGGGGCTCAAATTGAAGGACAGTAGCTACCCCAGGGATGATGCCATGGTGATGTCAGAAGCCCAGGAGGATAAACCAATCTTGCTGGTACATTTTGAGCTTCTACTCCAGTTACTTAAACATATAGGCAAGATAAGTACACTGCTGTGATTCCAACAAGGAAGGGAGAGTAAGGGAACTTGTGTTTATCAAACAAAATAAAAACAAAAACCAGCAACTGAAATCAGAATTGGGAGCAGTGATGTGTAACCAAATAGTAAATGTGGAGTTGCCTCCAAGGACAAATATCTTTACCTTCATTGAAACTATACTAGTAATCTTTAGACTAGCAGTAGGTAAGAGAGCTGAACTGAAGACAATCATTCCAGGCCAGGAACATCAACCTCTTGGTTCCTGGCAAAAACAGATCCAATCCTCTCTGGATGAAACTGTTCCTAATTTAGGTTCAAAAGATTCTTACAAATTAAGAGCAAGCAAATATAAGTTTATAGTCAAAGATAATCAGACATACAAGGCCAGCCACCATGAAGGAAAAACAGCAGAAACAAGATTTGCACCTCATAGCAGAGATTGCTAGTTTTCTCCCAATATCCCTTTCATATTCCCTTAGCAGTGACATAATTTTTAGGTAAAGGTTAATAAATACATTTCCCAGACTACCCTGAACATTGGTGTATAGTGAATAACTAGCAGAAGCAATGCATGTAAGTTTTAAGTCCAGCTATCACCTTTCTTGTTTCCATTTTTCCTTTTTTGCTATGTGGACTGTGGATGAGATGGCTGGAGATAGAGGTATTGAGAACGGCAATATAATAAAAGAGATGGGAGCCTGGAATCCTAATGATTGTGGGTTGGATATTTCATACCATTACTGGACTAGCTATTTTGACAGAGAATGTCAATCTTGCTATTTGGGGGGTCTCTATGTTACAGCAGTTAAATCTAAATACTAACAAATAATAGAGTCTAAAGAAATTCAGATGTGGCTGTAACTATCAGGTACAGAATATAGAGTAATTATAAATGAAAGTTTAAGAAACTAAAAGTTGGGTTAGGGATATAGCTCAGTTGGTAGAGTGCTTGCCTTGCATGCACAAGGCCCTGGGTTCAATCCCCAGCACCAAAAAAAGAAAAGAAAAAACTAAAGGTTAGAATCATACATAGGGGCAAACAAAATAAAATGATCAGGAATGACTGGGAAGATTTTTAAAAGAATCAAATGAAAATTATAAAATGAAAAAAATATAATTATTGAAATGTTGGGCTGGGGATGTGGCTCAAGCGGTAGCGCGCTCGCCTGGCATGCGTGCGGCCCGGGTTCGATCCTCAGCACCACATACAAACAAAGATGTTGTGTCCGCCGAGAACTAAAAAATAAATATTAAAAATTCTCTCTCTCTCTCTCTCCCTCCCTCTCTCACTCTATCTTTAAAAAAANAAATAAATATTAAAAAAAAAATTCTCTCTCTCTCTCTCCCTCCCTCTCTCAACTCTAATCTAATTTAAAAAAAAAAAAAAAAAAAGAAATGTATTCAATGGATAAGTTAAACAGTATCGTAGACAGTCTTAAAGTATACTTACCCATACTCTGGCTAATATTCTTTATTATAATCATTTAAAAATTTTTTTTTAATATTTATTTTTTAGTTTTGGCGGACACAACATCTTTGTTTGTATGTGGTGCTGAGGATCGAACCCGGGCCGCACACATGCCAGGCGAGCGCGCTACTGCTTGAGCCACATCCCCAGCCCATGAAACATTTAAAATTATTGTGCATTTGGTAGGCAAAATAATCTTTTTTGTATTTCTTCAAATAAGGTTGGACATTATTTCTTTATATGTTTATTGGTCAGTATATATTTCCGTTTTGTGAAATCATGGGATATGTCCTTAACCCATTTTTCTATTAGGGTGAATTTTTCAGAAGGTAGGACTAGAAGTAGGAATTGAATGTGAAGAAAAATGAGGAAACTTTTTGTGTTCTGTATTTTTTTTATTTTTATTTTTTGGCTGTAGTTGGACACAATACCTTTATTTCACTTATTTATTTTTATGTGGTGCTGAGGATCAAACCCAGGGTCTCATACGTGCGAGGCAAGCGCTCTACCCCTGAGCCATAACCCCAGCCCTGGGCTCTGTATTTTTATGTTATATATTTTGATGGAGTTTGGATGACACAGATGTATCCATTTGTCAATAATCATTGATTAGTACCTAAGATTTTTCACTTCATAGTACTATGTTTTTAATCTCTAAAAGCATAAACAGTATTGAACAGTTAATGTTATATATGCAGAAGAATTTAAAAGAGAAATATATTGACATCTATAACTTGCTTCAAGATGCATAAAAAATAAAAGATTTATGAATGGATAAATACATGATGTTACCTATATAATATGATTATTCTAGATCAATAGAGCCTCTAATCCAAGAGTTTTCTGAGATGAGGCAAATATCTACATTTAAGTGGTCTAATATGGGGGCCACTAGTCACATGTTGCTAATGAGGACTTGAAATGTGTCTGGTGTGAATGGAAAACTGACTGTTAAACTTATTTTAAATTTAGATATTCAAAGGTAGTTAATAGCCATACCCAATAGTACAAAAAACATTTCCACCATTGCAGAAAGTTCTACTGGGCAATGCTGGCCTAAAATTAAGTAATGCTAAAAACAGTAATGATGAAAATAGTAATGATGAAAACAGATATCTTTGCATGAGAATGATGTTTCATGATTAACAAGGTTTATGTTGGTTTTTAATAAATGCTAGTTATTTAACATAATTTGTAATGAATATGAATATAAAATATCTCTAGTCCTTTGTAACTTCTAAAACATTTTAGCATATTTGTATTTAGTCTTGACACAAATATTCCATTATTTTGTAGTTGAGAAAACCAAACTTAAGGCTAGAGTGTAATGTGCAACTAGGATAGTTTTGACTTGCGTTTTCTGTCTCCAAATTCTCTGTTCTATTGACTTTACCAGTTAATGTCCACTGTAAGATCTTCACCAATGAGCTCATGATATCAACATCAAACTGTGCTGATAAATTAACAAAAACATTATAAAAATCTTGTGTTTGTCACTAATATCTTTTATCACTTTTTAAATATTTTTTTTAGTTGTAGATGGACACAATACTTTATTTTTATGTGGTGCTGAGGATCAAACGCAATGCCCCACACATGCTAGGTGAGCACTCTACCACTAAGCCACAACCCCAGCCCTCTGCACTTATTTTCATATGATAAATAAAAGTCTGACATATTGATGTGTAAGAGATTTAGTAATAATATAATTGAACTTTATTTACTTGTTTATTTATAGAACTCAGAGATACTCTACCAAAGCTATATCCCTAGCCCTTTTTATTTATTTTGAGATACAGTCTTGCTAAGTTGCTCAGGTTGAGCGGGGTACAATAGTAAATGCCTATAATCCCAGTGGCTGGGAGGCTGAGGCAGGAGGATCTCAAGTTCAAAGCCAGCCTTAGCAAAAGTGAGGCACTAAGCAACTCAGTGAGACTCCGTCTCTAAATAAAATAGGGTTAGGGATGTGGCTTAGTGGTTGGCTGCCCCTGAGTTCAATCCCCAGTACCAAAAAAAGGAAGTTGCTCAGGTTGGCCTCAAACTTGCTATCTTCCTGTCTCAGCTTCCTGAGTAGCTGGGATTATAGGATTGTACACTGTGTGTGGTACTGGGGATTGAACTCAGGGGTGGTTAACCATTGAGCCACATCCTTTTTTATATTTTATTTTGAAATAGGGTCTTGCTAAGTTGCTTAGGGCCCCGCTAAATTGCTGAGGCTTACTTTGAACTCGTGATCCTTCTGCCTCAGCTTCCCAAGCTGCTAGGATTACAAACATGCACCACTAAACCCAGCCAGTACATATTTTAAATATGAAGAGAAAATTGAAAAGTTTGTTTTGTCTTATTTTATTAATTTGAAAATTCACCCAAATTTTGATAATTTATTTTCCAATTGTGTATTTCAATTAAGACCCAAATCATTAACATCAGGAAATTCATCCAAGGTTTTAGGTGTTTTTGCAGTTATTTCTGTACATCAGACACACAAATATTATGTTCATGTTTATGAGCACAGTAAGAAAAATAAGTAATATGCAAAGCTTTAATGACACTTATCCCTTTCTTATTTTTGCATAGAAATTACACTGATTTAAGATTTTCAGTATTTTTAAATGCTAAAATGTGATTTCTTTTTTAGTTTTAATTTTTTTTTAGTTGTTGATGGACCTTTATTTTATTCATTTATTTATATGTGGTGCTGAGAATCAAACCCAGTGCCTCACACGTGCTAAGCAGGTGCTCTACCACTGAGCCACAATCCCAGCCCCTAAGTTTTTAAAACTTTATCGTTTATTTTTAGTTATACATAACATTAGGAATCATTTTGACATAATTATAAAAGTATGGAATATAATTTGCTCTAATTCAGTAACCAGTTATGTCCTCCTCTCTCCCCCTGGTCCTTTTACTGAAATTTTGCTATTTACTTTTACTTGTTGTTTTGTTTTGTTACTATCCTGTGGATATATATGGTTAGGTCAGATTCATTCTACTGTTCTCCCTATATCCTGTCCCTTCCCATCCCCCTCAATCTCCTTTATCTAGCCTACCCATCTTTCTTCTATTTTGATGGAATCCCCCCCCCCCCCCACCCTGTTTTTGCCTTTCTCTCTTTCTCCCCTTATTTTGAACTAGCTTCTGCATATCAGAGAAAACATTTGACCTATGGCTTATTTCACTTTGGTTTATTTCACTTAGCATGATAGCCTTCAGTTCTACTCATTTACCAGTAAGTGCCATAATTCCATTCTCCTTTATGATTAATACTCCATTGTATACACATACCATATAAAAAGTGATTTCTAATATAAAAGTTTATTGGGGCTGGGAGTATAACTCAGTGGTAAAGTGCATGCTTATTGTGTGCAAGGTCCTGGGTTCAATGCCCAGCATCAAAAAATAAATTTAAAAAATGTTTGTTTTTTTTTTAACTGCTATACCTTTAGTGTTTCCTAGGATCATGCCAAAGCAGACATTCAATAAATATTTGTTGAACAAGTGAACAAATGCATAGAAGAATGGATGGGACTAGCAAGAGATGACACTTATAAACAGGATTGGTATGTTAAATATAATGAGTTCAGTATTATTATAGTTGTTCCTTAATGTTGAAAGGGTAATCTCAGTTTTCTGTAAATGATATATGTATCATTCTAGGGCAATCTACAAATTAGAAAAAAATATGGCCTTCTATAACAAAAAATTAAGGGGCTAGGGTTGTAACTCAGTGGTAAGAACACTTGCCTAGCATGTGTGCCACACTGTGTTCGATCCTCAGCACCACATAAAAATAAATAAGATAAATTATGTATAACTAAAAAAAATTAAGAAAACATGAAATGGGATATTAATCTAAAAAATCTGACCTTAAATTCTAAAATCCTGAGTCATGTTGAACAATTCACATCTGCTTCCATCACAGCTAACTTCACCAGCCAAGGCATTATAGAGGGGCCCGGAATAAGGAAAGAGTGAAGATGTGGATCCAAGGAGAAGAAGTAGTAGATGGGTAGTGGGATATGAGTGTAGAGTCCTGGAGGTGCCAATACAACATGGTCAGTGGCAAAGGGTCAGGGGACAAAACAAGCATCCCATACCTAGGTTACTTCTTCAGCTGAGACCACACCAATCCACCTCATTTCAGCCTGGAAGCCAAATTTGCTCAGTGTCTCAAGCTCTTCTGCAACACTGTAAATGCAGCAAAGGAGACTTTACATCTCATCTCAAAATGATGTTGCAACAGAACTCTCCTCAAGGCTACATTTCCTGAGGAGCCATGAGAGGCAGGGCCTGCTCTCAAGGGAAGCTGTCTTGTTCCAGAGCAGGGCTTTGAGTTTTTCCCACCCAGTACTGGAAATGGTATTCTGTAGACAGCCATCCACAAACCATCACTCTTTAGCCTGTGGCTAGGGGGCAGGGGCACCCCAGCACTGAGGGATCAATGGGGGCCAGGCATCAACATGGATTATTTCATGGAATTCTCACACTGCCTTAGGAGACAAGGACTGTTACTGCTTTGTCTTAAGAAATCAGGAAACCAGTCGGGCACGATGGCACACATCTGTATCCCAGCGGCGTGGGAGGCTGAAGCAGGAGGATTGCGAGTTCAAAGCCAGCCTCAGCAATTTAGTTAGACCCTGTCTCTAGATCCTGTCTCTAAATAAAATACAAAAAAGGGCTGGAGATATGGCTCAGTGGTTAAGTGCCTCTGGGTTCAATCCCTGGTACCATAAAAAAAAAAAAAAAAAAAAAAAAAGTCTCACAGTGCCTTTCTCAATGATTATAACATTCAGGAGAGTAGGGACTATATATGTGGTTCTCTCTCTCCTTGTACCCAGCACAGCACTTATTATACAGAAGATGTTAAATAAAGGTTGCTTGAACAAGTTCACTTTATTTATAACATTTATAAAATATTTTAGTCTTCTCAAATCTCAAAAGAGTAAAGTTTCAGAGTAAAGTAAGAGTAAAGAGTACAGTTTTTCATTTTCAAATCAGTTAAAATTATTTATCATGTCTTGCATATATGAGGCTCTTATTTTAAAACTGGATATAAAATCATCAAAATTACATATGCATGCATTCATTCATTCATTCATACAGGGGTCTGAACCTAAGGGCACTTTGTCAGTAAGCTACATCACCAGCTCTTTTTATTTTTCGAGACAGGATCTCTCTAAATTGCTGAGGCTGGTCTCAAATTTGTGATCCTCCGGCCTCAGCCTCAGAGTCATTAGGAGTACAGGCATGTACCAGTGGGTTTTTTTTTTCTTTTTTAAAAAAGATCATTTCAATCAGTCAGGCATTATGGTGCATGCCTGTAATCCCAGTAACTCTGGAAGCTAAGGCAGGAGGACTGCTATTTGAGGCCAGCTTCAGCAATTTAGTAAGGCCCTAAGCAATTTAGCGAGACTACCTCAAAATAAAAAATATAAGGGCTGGGAATGTGGCTCAGTGGTTAAGTGCCCTGGGTTCAATCCCTAGTACCAAAAAAGAAAAAAAAAAATCTTTCTATACCATTACTACATAGAGTAAAATAGGATAATCTTTTCCTACCCAATCTTTAATCCTTAATCTATTAACTACCACTACTGATGGTTCAATGCTTCTACCTGTTTTATTTATTTGCTAGTTTGTTTATTTCAGTGCTAGGGTTGAATGTAAGGCCTCATGCATGCTAGGCAAGCACTTTACCACTTTGCTAAAACTCTAGCATCCTGTCATTTTAAAATGTCATGACATAAATAGGAGGATGTGCAAACACACATACACACATTTTCATCCAGTCAGACATACACACTGTTCTGCAAAAAATTTAGTTTTTGTACCTCATGTCCTTACTCACGTCAGCAAGTATAGCTTTGCCTCTTTATTCAGTAACTGCTTGGCACTATATAATTTATTAAACTACACCCCTGATAATGGGCACATAAGTTGTCTCCAATTTTTTTTAATATTATATTTTTTAGGTGTAGATGGACACAACACAATGCCTTTATTTTTATGTGGTGCTGAGGATTGAACCCAGGTCCTGCCTGTATGAGGCAAGAACTCTACCACTGAGCCACAATCCCAGCCCCAAAATGTTTTCCATGGAAAAATGTCTTTGAAGAAGAAATTATTATTTGGTGAATGCTACCATAATTTCATTCTAAAAAATCTTGACCAATGAACCCCACCTAGAATATCCTTTGTCCATATGTCTTTCCCAAATTGGTTGTAGAGAAAAAAAAACTCAGAGCTGAGCTAAATTAGACTCAGATTTTCTAGGGACTCAATATTCAAAGATAAAGAGTTTAGGATTTAGGGCTCCAAGGGGCTCAGGACTAAACTCTGGTGCCATTTAATCTAATCACTGTAGATTAAGTGGGAGTTGTCAGTTAACCCAAGAAACTGATAGTAATGTATAGCATTGTTTCTGGGGGATAAATGTTATGGTTCTAAACAACTTAAAAACAATCCTTTGATCACAACAAACATTTTTTATTTTTTTCTTTCCACATTTTTTATTGGTGTGTAATGATGGATTTGTTGTTTCATATTCATACATGCACACAATATAATTTGACTGATATCACTCCCCAACACTTCCCTCCTCCCTCTCTGCCTCCCACACCCTCTTTCCTCAACTAATCTCCTGTTGATTTTCATGAGATCCCTGCCCCCCACCTTTCTTTTCCTTTTTCTTCTCTAGCTTCCTCATATAAGAGAAAACATATGATCCTTGAATTCCTGAGTTTGGCTTGTTTTGCTTAACATAATCATCTCTAGTTCCTTCCATTTTCCAGAAAATGACATAATTTCATTTTTCTTTATGGCTGAATAAAACTTCATTGGATACATATACCACATTTTCTTTATCCATTCATTTGTTGATGGACACCTCAGCTGGTTCCATGGTTTGATTACTGTGAATAGGATGATGGCTTTAATTCTTTAGGATAAATACTTAGGAATGGTATAGCTGGGTCAAACGGTGTCTCCATGCCTAGTTTTTTTTTTTTTTTTTCAGTTGTACACAATACCTTTATTTTGTTTATTTATTTTTATGTGGTGTTGAGGATCGAACCCAGGACCTCGAATGTGCTAGGTGAGCGCTCTACCGCTGAGCCACAACCCCAGCCCAATGCCTAGTCTTTTGAAACCTCCATACTGATTTCTAAAGTGGCTGTACTCATTTACAATCCCATGAACAGTGTAAAAGTACTCCTTTTTCTCCACATCTTCTCCAGCATTTATTATTGTTTGTATTCTTGATGAATGTCCTTCTCACTGGTGTGAGATGAAATCTCAGTGTAATTTCAATTTTCATTTCCCTAACTGCTAATGATGTTGAACATGTTTTCATATATTTGTCTGTTTAATTCATTTGCCCGTTTTTAATTGTGTTATTTGGTTTTTTTCCTCACATTTTTTATTGGTGCATCATAGTTATACATAATAATGGGATTTGTTGTTACATATTTGTACAGGCACATAATATAACAATATAATTTAGCCACTATCACTCCCCAGCATTCCCTCCCACCAACATAATCACAATGAAATCAAAAGGAGGAAATTAACATTTACTCATTACCGCCATCTAATCATCAAACTCCATTCAAGTTTCACCAATTATAATTCACAAATAATATCCTTTATAGCAATCAAATTCAGTTTGGAATGATGTATTCCCTTCAATTGTGTCTTTTTAGTCTTATTTAATCACAACAGATCTCAGTATTTCTTGGACCTTCATGACCTCAACACTTTGAAGATTATAGTCATTCAGTAGAATTTCCTTCATTTAAGGTCATTTGATGTTTCCTTATGATGATGTTAAGTTGGACATCTTTGGTAGGCAGGTCACATAAGTGATGCTGTGTTATCAGGCAGCACATCATTCCAATTTGTCCCATTACTGAGATGTTCAATTTGGAGCATTTGATTAAGATGGTGTCTGATAGCCTTCTCTATTGTAAAGTTATACTTTCCCTCTTTATAATATAGAATTTCGTGGGGGAGATATTTTAAACTCATGTGAATATTTTGTTTCTCACCAAACTTTCTATTTACATCATTATGGACTCATAGATTCCTACTTTATTTAATGAGTTATAAACTGATTTTATTTTTTGTTTTGTTCAAATTTCCCAATTTTGCCTATGGGAAAACTTCTTCATACTTCATACTTTTGTTTGTTTGTTTGTTTGTACTAGGATTGAACCCAGGGGCTTTTATCTGCTGAGCTACAACCCCAGCCCTTTGTATTTTTTATTTTGAGACAAGGTCTCACTAATTTGCTGAAGTTGACTTTGAACTTGCAATCCTCTTGCCTCAGCCTCCCAAGTCATTGGGATTACAGGCATGTGCCATCATGCCTGGCTATGCACCACCATACCTGGCTCTTCATGCTTACTTTTATGTTCATTGCCATATCATTTTGAGCACTTTGTACTTTTGGCATTACAAGACATCCCAGACAGATCTTATTCTGTATTTGTTTTATGTCCTAGGGTCAGCCACTTCTTCAACAAGTCCTAGTTATTTTTAATGGAGAATGGGGTTTAGAGCGAAGATCTGGGCTATATATGAGATTATTGCTGTTGGGTCATTTCTATTCCCAGACCCTCTCAATGGAAGAGTCAGGAAACAAATATGATACATATACACATTTTCAACTACATTCATTCATTTTTTTAAATATTTATTTTTTAGTTGTAGTTGGACACAATACCTTTATTCTGTTTACTTATTTTTATGTGGTGCTGAGAATCGAACCCAGGGCCTCGCATGTGCTAGGTGAGCATGCTACCGCTGAGCCACAACCCAGCCCCAATATATTTATTCTTATATTGAATAATATTAAAGAATTTTATTCTTTATTGAAATCTACAAATTCACATAGATACCTCTAATTCCAATCCCAGCAACATAGGGCTCATGCTTTCTCCCCTTACATATATGTAATTCTGTTCTCTGACAGAAACCTGCATCTATTATCCTAAAAAAGAAAAAAATACATATAAATGTGTTTATATATATATGTGTGTGTATGTGTGTATACACACACATACACACACACACACACATGTTTGTTTATTTTGGCACCAGGGATTGAACCCAGGGTGCTTAACTACTGAGCCACGTCCCTAGCCCTTTTTATATTTTATTTAGAGACAGGGCCTCACTGAGTTGCTTAGGGTCTCGCTAAATTATTGAGACTGGCTTTGAACTTGTGATCCTCCTACCTCAGCCTCCTAAGCCATTGGGATTACAGGCATACCACCCCACATTTCAAAATAATTTTTAATTTAATATACCCTACACATGTAACCAAATTTCCATTGCCACTACCTACAGAGATGCCTTCTTCCCTCACTTGAGTTTCTAACACCTCCACCTGAGCTGTCCTACTTCATGGAAGCCTTTCTTACCCACTTCAGCACTAAATACCCTGTCCCAATACTAGGTTATACCTTATGCACAAAAGCCCTTTTCTCTCTGCTTGGACCCCAGACCCAGACACTCTCTACATAGATGCCCTGTTTACCTCGTTCTGAGGTGCAATCTGCCTTCTTTTCCTGATTCTCCTTTCATACTTTGGGTTCTGAAATCTTATACCAGGCTCCCATCCTACATAAAAGCCCAATTCATCCTGCATGGGTTCTAAAACTGCTCTCTTATGTAGATACTCTCCTTGCCCACTTTTGTGCCAGTATCCTGCCCCGGGCTGCCTCTCCACCAAAATGCCCTCTTTGCTCTTCTAGTTTTTTTGTTTGTTTGTTTTTTGGGGGGAGGATTCTTTTTCTTTTGGTCCTAGAGATTGAACCCAGGGTCACTTTACCACTTAAATATTAAAAAAAGAAATACAGCTATTTTTTAGTTTTAAGTGGACACAATATCTTTATTTTACATTTATGTGGTGCTGAGGATCCAACCCAGTGCCTCATGCATGCTAGGAGAGCGCTCTACCACTGAGCCAAAACTCCAGCCCTTAGCTATATTTCCAGCCCCATTTATATTTTATTTTGAGGTAGGGTCTCATTAAGTTGCTTAGAGTCTAAGTTGCTAAGGCTAGCCTTGAATTTGTGATCCTCCTGCCTCAACCTTTCATGCCACTGGGATTATAGGTATACATCATGGCTCCTGGAACCCTTCTAGTGTTCTGACAACACACACTACCCCTCCTTACCCTGGTTGGACTCCAATGTCCTGTTCTGGCCCCAATGGCTTCCTCATCCTGCACAGACTTCTAATTTACTTGACCCTACCTAATGATTTTAGCACTGAATTATTCAGGAAGAGGAAAACACTATATACTCATTTTTAGATTAAATCATTGTCTTTCTTCTGTTTTTTTTTTTTTAGAAAGATTTTTTTTTTTTTAATATTTATTTTTTAGTTTTCGGCGGACACAACATCTCTGTATGTGGTGCTGAGGATCGAACCTGGGCCGCACGCATGCGAGGCGAACATGCTACCACTTGAGCCACATCCCCAGCCCTTTCTTCTGTTCTTAAGACACTGTTTTTGGTCCTTTTTATTGAATGTGATTTGGTTACATAACTGTTGTAAATGATTCCTTTAAATCAATGTATCTCATAAACTACCAAGTTTACTTAAGATAATGCCAACTTGCCTGTAAATTATAATATCTTATATCACTAATTCATTCAGCTTCCACAACATTTGTTTCAAATCACAATCTCTGTTAAAGGTGACCTGATTTCGACCAAATCAGTGTCAAAGCCAAAGTTTTTTTTATCAAAGTAGGCTGCAAAGCTTTACATGATTAGGCCTCCTTTCCCTCCACCTTTCTTTGGGTGTCTTCCTGGAGGCTCTTCTCCCAATACTCTAGTCTCTATGTAATTCCTGAATCAGGCTAGGTTAGGCCACTCCTGCCTTAAGGCTTTGGGCCTCTGTTCTAAATGGTTCCTCTTACTTCAATGCTCTATCCTCAGATGTTCCCATGGCTCATTCCTGTGACTCCTTCAAGTTCTTTTTTTCTTTAATTTATATTATTGTACTAGGGATTGGAACCCAGGGCTCTCTACCACTGAGCTACATTTCCAGCCCTTTCTATTCCTTTATTTTGAAACAGGGTCTCATTCAGTTGCTGAGGCTAGCCTCAAACTTGCAATCCTCCTGCCTCAACCTCCCAAGTTGCTGGGATTACAGGCATGAGCTACCATGCTTGGCATCCTTCATGTTTTTGTTTGAATGTCACCTTCTCAGTGAACCCAACCTGAAGAACCTACTTAAAGTGTTAACTTTAAATTAACTGTCCACTACTCCTATTTTCCTGTTCTATTTCCATATCACATTTCTAATAATTACTTAAGTTTGTTTTTCTTCTTACCATATCTACTAAACAGTAGCTGTACAAGGACAGGGATTTTTAACATTTTGCTCATTATTTAGTAAATATGGAAGGAAGCAGTCATTTCCTGAGGCAGTCTGAATCCCCAAACTAAATTAATAGTGCCATCTAGTGTTTGTAGATGGATATGCTGTTTAACTCAGATTGCATTAGCCATGAGATAAATACTACTGGTTTAATTAATTGTTAGTTTTTGTTTTTTTTAATTGTCTTCTGTGGTTCTGTAAAAATTAAAATGTTTGCTTTTTTGATACTTGGGATTGAACTATGGGGTGCTTTGCCTCTGAGCTACATCACCAGCCCTTTTTATTTATTTATTTTTTTTGAGACAAGGTCTCACTAGGTTGCTGAGTCTGGCTTTGAACTTTTGATTTTCTGCCTCAGCTTCTGGAGTCTCTGAGATTACAGGCATTGGCCACCATACCCTGCCTAAAATGTTTTCAAACATTAAATAGTCATGAGACATTCTGACTTCTCCAATAGCAACCTCTTTACTCTAACTTGTCTGTTTACAGAATTCCTGTGGTGGCAGCAGTATAATAAATGCCATTTATCTTTTAACCTTAAGGCACTTCTACACCTCCTCCCTATACAAACACACAAAACAAAACAACAAAACTCCAAATATGTCAATGTGGTAATAGTCTTTGCTGTTTGGGCAATTGTGTTGGTATACTTTTTATCTATAATATCAAAATACATCTGGTATGGTTTGAATGTTCCCATCCAAACTTATGTTGAAATTTAAACCCCATGGTACAATATTATGAGAGTAGAAATTCCAGCATTTTGGTACAGAGCTATAATCCCAGCAATTTAGAAGGCTGAGGCAGGTGGATCACAAGTTTGCGGCTAGCTTTAGTAACTTTGTGAGACTCTGCTCAAAAAAATTTAAATAAACAAATACTCAAATAGGGTCAGCAATGTAGCTCAGTGGTATAGCAGCCATAGGGTCAATCCTCAGCACCACCGCTTCCCCCACATACACAAAGGAACTACTTACTGCTTTATAAGACAAAGGAGAGAGAGAGACGTGAGCTAAGATGTTCTGTCTCACCATGAGTCTTGTGCCACCTTGGAATTTTGCTGGAGAGTTGCTACCAACAAAAAGGACCTCATCAAATGTGGCTACCAATGTTGAATTTCCCAGTTTTCAGAACTATAAGTCAAGTAAACCTTTATTTTTTTATTTTCATTTTTTTACAAATTAGTCTATAGTACTAATTTTTAGCAACAGAAAACAGACTCAAATAGATTATTTGCTTATTTTTAAGTTTTGGGTTTTGTTACACAAAGTCCCTAAATCAAAGTGATAAAACATTAATGTGGGTAATGATAATATTATGTAAAACAGCATCTGGGGGCTGGGACTATAGCTCAGTGGCAGAGTGTTTGCCTAGCATATGTGAAGCATTGGTTCGATCCTCAGCACCAAATAAAAAATAAATTAATAAACAAAGATATTGTGTGTCCCTCTACAACTAAAAAAATATATATATTTTTTAAAAAACAGCATCTGAATTCTATAAGATAATAAACATGATCTTATTTAGAAAACATTCCTTTATTTATTTCTTTATTTTTTGGTATAGGGGATTGATCTCAGTCATAGAGTTAAAATCCTGGCTCTTTTTATTTTTTTATTTTGAAAAAGGGTTTAAGTTGCTGAAGCTGGCCTCAAACTTCAATCTTCTTGCCTCCAAAGTTGCTGGGATTGCAGGCATATATCACCACATCCAGTTGGTTTTATTCTTTTTACACTCAAGAAAGTAGAAGCTACAGAATTTGCCTTGCAATTGCTAAGGAATAACCAGTTGATTCTTGCTGCCCTATCACCTCTTTTTGCAACCCACTCAAGACTTTTTCTTCTGCTTTCCAATTGCTCAAGGTTTTCCAGTTGCTATCACTAGTCTAATATTTTAAGATAGATGGAATTATTCAAGTTCCAAAATTAAAAATTAATATACCCATTTCTTGAATTTGGTTCATTACAGCTGGATATTAAAAAGAAAACAACTGAATTAGCTGTTAAAGTATGTCCCATTAAAGAGTGATCTATCAAGTAACATTCAGAAGTACTCACATTGTACATTATACTCTTTAAAGGTAGCATGAATTCCCCAGAATTTCAGATTGATGAAATATTTCAGAGGAAATTTTGAGTAGGTGATTTCCAGGCTCTCTACATGATTCTGGAAATTGTGCCATCCTAAGCTGGAATTTAGGATTCTTTTTCTAAACATTTACTTGACCATTTTCTTGGGATGGGGGGGGGCAGTGGTAGTGGTGCTGGGGATCCAACCCAAGGCCTTGCACACGTTAGGCAAGTGCTCTACCACTGAGCCTCACCCCTAGCTCTGATTTCTTAAATTCTCTTAAATATAAGGTTTTTTTTGGGGGGTGGGGGAAGTGAAATGGGCATTCTCCATCTTTTTTTTTTTTTTTTTTTTTTTTTCGCGTTTTCTTTTTTGGTACCAGGGATGCTTAACTACTGAGCCACATCCCCAGCCTGTTTATCTTATTTTGAGACAGGGTCTCGCTAAGTTACCTACAGCCTCGAAAAGTTGCTGAGGTTGGTTTTGAACTTGCAATCCTGCTGCCTCCCAGCGGTCTTTCTCCATCTTTGATAAAAATTTCAACATGTAGTTTGAGGACTGCTTGCATCAGACTCATCTGGAGAGATGTCCAGCTCCACCTCTGACTTATTACAAAAGAATTTCCAGGGCTGGAGTTGTGGCTCAGAGGTAGAGCGCTTGCCTCACCACTGGGTTTGATTCTCAGCACCACATAAAATAAAATAAAGACATTATATTTGCCTATAACTAAAAAATTTAAAAAAAAAAGAATTTCCAGCAGAGCTCAGGGAATCTGTCTTTTAACATTTCCCTGCAACCTCCACCATGCCCAGATGATTTCTATATGTGCCTAAGATTAGAGGATCTAGGGGATAATTTTGAAAAGTAAACCATCACTGTCATTTGGGTTGTTGGATTCTTTTCTATTATAGATCATAGACAAGAACTTCAAGAAATATCATGTAAAAATCTAGTTATAAGAAGACCAAATAAATTTTAGGAGACTAATAATTAACAAATCTATTTATAAGATTGAATATTCTTTTGTTGTAAATTACATGTGTGCACTGTCTCAATGAATTATATGTGTGAAATATCTCAAAGAATTCTTTGGTGGATGTTGTTTAATCCTGACTTGCCATCCATAAAATTAACCAGCTGCCCAAAGTTTTTACTATGCTACCCACACACCAGTCTCCAGTTACCCCTGAGGCATTCTCTAAACAAGCCTCATTTCCTATATAAAAGGAAATGGGCTTAAAATGAACTGAGTTTGGTCAACTGTACAAAACTTAGGCTGATTAAACTGAAACAGGTTATCAAAGGAGACTGCAAATTCTACAGCTTTAAAGATGCTTTAAAATAGGAAATACAATTTTATTTTTGGATAAGCATGGTATACAGTGGTATAAAGCTAAAGGATTCAAATAGAAGAAGCTTCTTTCTAGGTTTATAATTTTTAAAAATAACTTTATTTATTTTACGTGGTGCTGAGAATCAAACTTAGTGCCGTGCATGTGCTAAACAAGCGCTCTACTACTGAGCCACAATCCCAGTCCTTATATTTATAATTTGACTAAACCAGCTCTCTACCTAATTGAAAGTTAACCTGTTCTTGTTTTTTAACAAGCTGACCCTGTCAAGAATTCCATGCCCTTCTCTGATAACATAATAGCCTCTTAAGAATACTTTATAGAAACATTGTTTAAATGCCCATAACATACAATGATGGAAACTATTTAATTTGATCACACCACATAATTACTCTTCTTTCATATAAAGTTTTATATATAAAATTACCACTGACCCACAACCCCAGTCCTTATACTTTGTTTTTTAATTGCCTCTTACTCCTGATTATTATCAGATGTCACCACCCTTCTTAAAATCTAAATCACAGTTCAACCAAAGTCACTCACCTTGCAGGTCTTCCTTCTTTGGAGTCAGGGTGCGTGGCGCTTTTGTTGGCAGAACAGAAAAGAAATACCAAGAATTAAAAATCCATGGGCTGGGGATGTGGCTCAAGTGGTAGCGCGCTCGCCTGTCATGCGTGCGGCCCGGGTTCGATCCTCAGCACCACATACAAAGATGTTGTGTCTGCCAATAACTAACTAAATAAATAAATATTTAAAAAAAAAAAAAATCCATAACACAACTGGGAGCCCTTAACCTAATTTAAGAATTGACTTGAAATCACCTTTATCAAAAACTAAAGATATCTTCAAAAGAATGACTAGTTGGTAAAAGATCTAAGGGAAGAGTTCTCATTGAAAGACATAACACTAAAGATAATTTGTGAAACTGTAATAAAAATTTACCGGATAAAATTTTAAAACATAATTATGTTTTCTTTCAAGCCATCATGGAAAAATCTTTTAGTTTAAAATATGTAATTCCATATTTGGATTTGAGCCACAGTTTCTGGATTTGTTCTAATATATCTGTAGAACCAGTGATCTTCACTTACCATCTTATACTTTCTGAATGAAAATCGAATAGATTGGTGGTTTTAATGGCTAGATTTTTGGTAAACTCGTTATTTTGACATTTTCTCTCTCTGCTGACGAAAGCTTCTTACAATTCGATAGAGAAATAAATGAGGCAATATAAGTTTGGAGAAGATGGACCAAGAAAGAGGAAAGCCAGCGTTCTACCTACCCCTCAGCTGGTTAAATCTTCATTTTATTTAGGCTTCACTTGACTGTAAAATTAGAGACTGAAGAAGCTGTTTAAAACCTCTTCCAAAAGTTTTGAACAGAAACGCTAGTCAGTTGCCAACACAGTTAACCAAGTGTATCCTGATT
>NW_025999941.1:6604155-6606653 GCF_001458135.2 Marmota marmota marmota | reverse complement strand
GGCGGGGGGAGCGGGGATACCCGGGATTGAATTCTGAGCTACATCCCCAGCCCTATTTTGTATTTTACTTAGAGACAGGGTTTCACTGCCTCTCTTTTGCTGAGGCTATCTTTGAACTCATGACTCTCCTGTCTCAGTCTCAGAGCTGCTGGGATTATAGGCCTAGGCCACTATGCCTGCCTCTGATCAAATTTTTCTTAATTAGTTCCTCAGTATAAAGTTATAAGCTATATTTGTTTCAGATAATTTGCAACAATTTTGTGGGTTGCATGGGTCAGGTGCTCTTTGTCATTTTACTTTTTATTATATAAGACTCAACAAGTTGCCTTTCTTCCTTTACCTGGCCTATATGATTTTTTACAGCCCTTAAAGTCTATAAACAGCTTAGTATGGTTTGCACAGTGCCCTAGCCATGACTAGAGGCAGAGATAATTTTCAACTTTTCACACAATTAGTTTACAATTTGAGAATTAGTTTGTTTTTTTATAAGCATGCTTCATGTTAGTATCAGTTTTATATTGAATTTTAATGAAATAGTCATGTTGATATTCAGTTTCTAGAGGTAATAAATTTGAACAAGGTAATATTTATTTGGGAAAATTACTTGGGAAGCTGGGATTTAGGAAAGTAAGACACTGGGGGTAATTTGTTTTGTTTTTAGTACTGGGGTTTTAACTCATGCCCTACCACTGAGCTATATCCAAACCCTTTTTATTTTTGAGACAGGGTCTCACTGAATTGCCCAGGCTGACCTCAAACTTGCAGTCCTCCTGCCTTAGACTCCTGAATTGCTGGGATTATAGGTTTGTGCCACTGAGCCTAATTCTTTGGGAGAACATTAAGGCAGGATGGATAGCCTTGGATCTGCAACTGAGGAGATGGAGATTGTAGCCTTCACTGCCACTTAGTACCTTCCACTTTAAAGGCAAATTGCTCATTTTTTTCCCAAATTTATTGTACATAATAGTTTTATCCTGTTTTTAAAAATATAGCTTACATGTCTTCATTTTTTCTTAATGAAAAGAATTTGAAAGGCGGCATGATTCCTTTAATTTTTTTAAAATATTTTTTTTAGTTGTCGATGGACCTTTATTTTATTTGCTTATTTATATGTGGTGCTGAGAATCAAATGCAGTGCCTCACATGTATAAGGCAACCGCTCTACTGCTGAGCTACAACTCCAGCTCCCCCCGGCCACTTTTTTTTTGAGATGAGGTCTTACTCACTATATTGGCCAGGATAGCTGGAGAGATTCTTTTACCTCTTGAGTAGTTGTCACTACAGGCTTGTGCCACTGTGCTCAGTTTTCCTCAAATTCTTCTATAAATAGGGCTGAGCAGGGCATGGTGGCCCACATCTGTAATCCCAGCAACTCAGGAGGCTGAGGCAGGAGGATCACAAGTTCAAGGCCAGCCTCAGCAACTTAATAAGGCCCTAAGCAACTCAGACCTTGCCTCACTGAAAAATAAAAAGGGCTGGGCACCGTGGCACACACCTGTAACTCCACCAACTTCGGAGGCTGAGACCTAAGAATTGCAAGTTCAAAGCCAGCCTCAGTAAATTAGTGAGGCCCAAGCAATTTAGACCCTGTCTCAAAATTAAAAAAATAAAAATGAAAGGGCTGGAGATGTGACTCAGTGGTTAAGCACCCCTGGGTTTAATTTCCAGTACCAAATAAATAAATAAAATGAACCAGGCTGAGAATGTTGCTGGGTGGTAAAGCACCTCTGGGTTCAGTCTCCAGTACCTACCCCCCCAAAAATAGGGACTGAAATTAATGCTTTTAGGCATAAATTTTTGTTCTTATTTTGGACTATGTAAGCCTAAGGAATAATAGAGAATATGAAACTTTTGAAGTTCCTAATACAAATTTTTTATTAGATTAATTGATCCTTATCAAAAGTGACCTGTTGTTGCTATGTGAAAAAATTAGAGCTTGGGAGTCATGAAAGGCCATCAGGGATTATAGTTATCTTTTCCTTAATTTTAAATTTTAAGATAGTCTCACTAACTTGCTGAGTTTGAGTTGGAACTTAATCCTCCAGCCTCATTCTCCCTAGTTGCTGGGATTACAGGTATGTACCATTGCATCCCAGCCCTTTTCATTTAATTTTGAGACAGGGTCTTGGTAAATTGCCCATTCTGGTCTTGGAACTTGTGATCCTCCTCCCTCAGCCTCCTGAGTTGCTGGGATTACAGGCTTGCACCACTATACCTGGCTTCCCTCTTTAAATTTTGATTTATAGAACTGGGCATGGTGGCCCACAACTATAATTCCAGCAACTCAGGAGGTTGAGTCAGGAGAATCACAAATTGGAGGCTAGCCTTAGCAAATTAGTGAGACCCTATCTCTAAATAAATAAAATAAATAAATAAATAAATAAATGGACTAAAGAAGAAAAAGTAGCTCAGTGGTAAAGTGAGCCCCGGGTTCAATTTTCAGTATATTCTTCTTCAAAAAAAAAAAAAAAAAAATATATATATATATATATATATAT
>NW_025999941.1:6476823-6603784 GCF_001458135.2 Marmota marmota marmota | reverse complement strand
AAAAAAAAAAAAAAAAAAAAATATATATATATATATATATATATATATATATTTTAAATTTAATAGTAATTGTATTAAAATAGGAGGAATTTGCAAAGTCCAGATTTACTAAATGTAAACATCTTTAGAATTATTTTGCCCAAACCATACCATTCTGCAAAAGTTATCTGTAGAAGCACAAAATCTTAAGCTTACAATAGATGGTTTGTCTGTATTTATATATTATTCTGAAAATCAGAATTAAAATAAAACTTTATAATTACTAACATCCTTTAAAAATAATTGATTTTATGTATATATATCTTAATGATTCATGTATAATACAATATTGAAAACCACCCTGTTCACAAATGTAGGCTTCCTTCTTTTCATAACATGAAATACTCCTGATTATGGAGTGTGCTCCCCCACATTTTGACATCTCAGATTGTAATTCCCCTTAGAGATGTTTATTTATTTATTTATTTAATGAAACAAGATCTCATAATGTTGCCCAGGCTATCTTCAAACTCATAAGCTGAAGTGATCCATCTGCTTTAGCCACCCAAGTAGCTGGAACTATAGGCATGTGTGATCATGGCCTGCCTTGAGTCTGTGGTATTTTAACAATTGCTATTAGCCAGGTGGCAGCTCCACTCTCCCATGTATGCAAATGTACATTTTGGTTGTTGCTCCTAGTGGCAATTGTGGCCAAGTGCAGTCTTTGCATTCAGCCAACAAATTGATTTGAGGAAAGAATGTCAGTCCTGGTTGTTTGAAAATCGTACTTTTCTACATGGTAGAAACAAGCCTTATCATCAAAACTTAACTGAACAAGCATCTATCTCTTATAAGAAATTTTTAGGAACTGGGTGTGGTGGTACATGTCTGTTAAACCCAGTGATCTTGGAGACTGAGAAAGCAGGATTGCAAATTCAAGGACTTAAATCCCCAATACAAAAAAAAAAAGTTAGGGACTAAACTGAAGCACTTCTAAGAAATACTTGTCATCCCATGGTACTGAGAAAAGTATGAGAAAACATCGATATTTAGGGCTTGAATTGGAAAATGATTTATTGGACTTTATGAGTTGATTGAACTGAGTATAAAAGTTTTAGGAATATATTAAATTTATGCTGCTTATATATTTTTTAGATGTTTACATGAGAGCATATATGATAACATTCTGTCTGAAGGTTTGTTTCCATAAATATAAAGGCAAAATATCAAAACATAAAAAAGCCTAGCTGGAGCAAGCCTGTAATCCCAGAGACTCAGGAGGCTGAGGCAGGAGGATCCTGAGTTCAAAGCCAGCCTCAGCAATTTAGTGAGGCCCTAAACAACTCAGTGAGACACTGTCTCTAAATAAAATACAAAAAGGGCTGGGGATGTGGTTCAGTGGTTAAGCGCCCCTGAGTTCAATCCCTAGTACCAAAAAATAAAAATAGAAAAGAACTAGGTCAGTGGTAGATGCCTCTGGATTCAGTCCACAGTACCAAAAGGGGGGTGGGGTACTGGCCTATCAAGATTTCCTAATGCTTGTGTGTGTGTGTGTGTGTATGTTTTGCTGGGGATTAAGCCCAAGGTCTTGTGCATGTGAGGTTATCCTACCAATTGAGGATTATTGGTTATTAGGTTATCCTATCATCTGAGCTATATTCCCAGCCCTGATGCTTTCTTTTATACAGACATATTTTAAAAAAAAAATTTTTTTGTGGGGGTGCTAGGCATTGAACCGTGGAATTTGCACATGCTAGGCATGTATTCTGTCACTGACCTCCATCCCCAGTCCATCTTTTTTACATCTTAAGATAGCACTGATGGGAATGGGAGTAAAGCTAGAGCACTAGAGTGAAAATGATTATGTCAAATTCAGCTGGTGGTGTGTGCTTGTATTCTCAGCTACTTGGAGACTGAGGCAGGAGGACTGCTTGAGCTGAGACCAGTCTGAGCAATTTAGACCATGTCTCCGAAATTAAAAAATCAAAACTAAACTAAAAACAGCTTCTATCAAAATCAAATCTCAAAGGCCTGGGGAAGTAGGGGACTGATAATATGGACTGCTTCAACCAGCATAATAATCTTGTGTTCCCCCAACCCTCCACCACTTTATACTGTATTGACTTAGCTTTGACTTCTGGACGAAAGGAATAAGAAGCTAGGGAATAAAATATAAGGTAATTTTTTAGATTTTTAAGCTTAAGTTATCTCCGTACTTATTAGTATTCTAATTTTTCCATTGCCTTTGGGAAAAAAATGGTGATCATCATTTGCCTTTGATAAACTGAGTTTCCTTTTCTTTGATTTTTTTTTTTCCCCCAGTACTGGGGATTGAACCCAGGGCACTCTACTGCTGAGCCATATCCTACATTTCCAGTCTCTTTTATTTTGTTTTGATATAGGGTCTTGCTAAATTGCCCAGACTGGCCTTGAACTTGGTGATCCTCCTGCCTCTACCTCTCAAGTAGCTGGGATTACAAGCCTGTTCCACCATTTACTATCTTTGATAATTTTATTGACATTATTACTTACTTACAAGTGTTCCCCCTTATAATAAATATCATTTTAAGTTTCTCATTGTAGAAAAAAGAATGCCAAACAATATAGAAACATGTAAAGAGGAAACCAACATCCTTCATTCAGAAAAACCTAGTTACTATTTTGTAGACTGTACTGTGGTATTATTTTAGATTAGGACAGAGGGAGATTTGGTACTAAGAAGAGACCATTGAAGAAAGGAAATAATCATATTAGGTTATCCTATAATAAAGCATTTAAATATTTATACATGGAATACTGTTAAATTAGTGTGTGTGTGTGTGTGTGTGTGTGTGTGTGTGTGTGTGGCACTCGCAAGCCGCAGTTGAAACCCAGAGAGACATGCTAGGCAGATGCTTTACTAGAAAGTTAAACCCTCAGGCCCCTAAGTTTTGAATGTTTGTGTTGATTTGTTTTTAGTTTAAGTACCGAATTAAAAATTTTTTTAAATTTGTTTTAATTACTTATACATGACAGTAAAATGCATTTATGCACTTTGATGTGTCGTACATAGATGCGATATTGAAAGACCCTCAGAGTCCCTGTCCAAAGTGAACCACATGAAACACTGGCTGCAAAAGCAAGAGGCAAGTTTAATACACAGGTGCCTGCGGGTGCTCAGCAACACCTCAGCCGGAGCTTAGGTGAACTGGCACACCGGGCTTTGGGGTACAGATCTTTTATAGGGTACAGTGGTCAGTTTCCCGCCTAGCACAGTAACAGGTATCTCATTGGCTCTTTTGAATCCAGCATATAGGTCACTTAAAGGGTAAACTTGTTTTTCACTATAGGTTCCTGGAAAACCCACATAAAAACCATTTGTTATTCATTGTATGTTCCCGTTTGCTCAACCGTGCCGGCTCTTTCCCAACCATCCTGTCCTTTCTTAATCGGTTACACTTAACTGATTATCTGAAAAATACATCTGACGTCTGTGCAGGTGCGGAAGCAAGCCCTGGTGATTTGTTACTGGGCCTAAAGTTATTGGGCTGGGGTCTCTCAATATAATTTCTAATTTTTCTGAGTGTACATGTTGCAGAATCATATTGGTCATGTATGTATGTGTGTGTGTGTATATATATATATATATATATATTTTTTTTTTTTCACAGTAATACTGTCTGTTTTATTCTGCTATCTTTCCTCTCCCTGTAACCCCTTCTCTCCCCTCCCATTACTTTCTTCTACCTAATCTAAGGTAATGCTATTCTTCCCTAGTGCCTCCCTCCTTATTGTGAATTAGCATCCGCATATTAGAGAAAACATTCAGCCTTTGCTTTTGTGGGATTGGCTTACTTCACCAGCTCCAACCATTTACTGGCAAATGCTATAATTTCACTTTTCTTTAAAGCTGAGTAATATTCCATTGAGTATACATATCACATTTTCTTTCCATTCATCTATTGAGGGACACCTAGGTTGGTTCCATAGTCTAGCTATCGTGAATTGAGCTGCTATAAACATTGTTGTGGCCGTATCACTATAGTATGCTGATTTTAAGTCCTTTGGGTATAAACCAAGGAATGTGATAGCTGGGTCAAATGGTGGTTCCATTCCCAATTTTCTGAGGAATCTCCATATTGTTTTCCATAGTGGTTGCACCAATTTGCAGTTCCACCAGCAATGTATGAGTGTACCTTTTTCCCCACATCATTGCCAACATTTATTGTTGCCTGTATGCTTAATGATTGCCATTCTGACAGGAGATGAAATCTTAGAGTAGTTTTGATTTGAATTTCTCTAATTGCTAAAGATGTTGAACACTTTTTCATATATTTGTTGATCAATTGTATTTCTTATTCTGTGAAGTGTCTGTCTAGTTCCTTAGCCCTTTTATTGATTGGGTTATTTGTTTTGTTGGTGTTTTTTTAGTTCTTTATATATCCTAGAGATTAATGCTTTATCGGAGGTGCATGTGGTAAAGATTTTCTCCCAATCTGAATGCTCTCTCCTCACATTATTAATTATTTCCTTTGCTGAGAAGAAGCTTTTTAATTGGAAGCCATCCCATTTATTGATTCTTGATTTTACTTCTTGCATTTTAGGAGCCTACTACACTACCTTTGTTCTCTCATCTACCATCTTAAGTGCAGAATTTTAAATTTTAATCTGTAGTGTTTCTTCTTAACTTAATACAATTACAGAAATTCTAACCAATAAAATTACACCTTTGTTGTTCCTCCTAAAGTTTTTGTAACATATTTGGGAAAAGATTGTGATGTAGTTGGAAAATACCTCATTTTTAATGAAGTGAAACAGAGGAAAAAAACCCCTGACTTCTTAGCATTACTGTAAAAAGAGAAAATAGATTAAAACTCATAATTACTGGAGCTCTGTTATCTTACTATTTTTGCTTCTTTTAGAAAAAAAAAGTTTTCCCATCTTATCTATATACCAATTAACATAGCTTTTTAATTTATTTTCTTTTATACAGACAAGGTCTTTACTAGGCGTTTTTGAAGAAGATGCTACAGCTATTTCCAACTATATGAACCAATTGTATCAAGCTATGCATCGGATTTATGATGCACAGGTAAAAAGCTAAGGTCTAATACAATGCTGTTTAAAAATTAATCTTTGAGCCCCATAAGGACAGAGAATAGTGTCTGTTTTGTTTATTGGTGCCTAGCCTTGTCCTGAAATACTAGTAATAAATATTTGTTGAAAGGATGAATGAACATTAAATATATTGTATACCAGAGTTTACTTTCTGTTACTAGTGCATAGTTTGTAGCACCACAAAAGTAACAAGATTGAAACATCAGTCCCTTCTCCCCAAACACAGTAAGAAGAGCTTTCTTGTTAAAAATCACTAATAGTGTTGGGCACAGTGGCACATGCCTATATCCCCGTGTCTTGGGAGGCCGAGGCCGGAGGATTGCAAGTTCAAAGCCAGCCTCAGCAATTTAGTGTGGTCCTAAGAAACTTGGTGAGATCCTGTCTCTCTCTCTCAAAAAAAAAAAAAGTAGGGGCTGGGGTTGTGTCTCAGTAGTTAAATACCCCTGGGTTCAATCCCTAGTACAAAAAAAAAAAAAAAATCAGTAAGTAGCTGAGTCCTGTAGTTCACNGTTACCAGGGATTAAATCCAGGGTCAGTTAACCACTGACCACTGAGTCACATCCCAGCCCATCTATTTTTTATTTTGATACAGGGTGACAGGATCTCCCTAAGTTGCTTAGAACCTTGCTAAGTTGCTGAGACTATCTTTGAACTTGTGATCCTCCTGCCTCAACCTCCCAAGCCACTGGGATTATTGGTATATAATAGCATGCCCAATAGTCAACAACCATATTTTGGTTGTATGTTATTAAATGCTTATAGTCTGGCATCAGCATCTAGAGAGAATGATAACCAGTCATCTATGTAGAATCTAAAGATTTTGCTAAGGCTTTGTACAGTTTGCTTTTTAGCTTTTAAAATATTTAACACTAAAAAAACAAAATTGAAAAAATGCACCTATGTATCAATGGTTTCATACTGTATATGATGTTTTTAAAATTAATTTAAAATAAAGAATATAGCATGTAGATTTTTTTACAAAAAAAATATTTAATGCTTAGTTTTATTATCAAAGAAAAGCAGCAGCAGCAGCAGCACATACTTAGAACATTGCTGAATTCCTTGCTGAATTCTCTTTTATGGTTGAGTTTCTTTTTGAAATGCTTTAGTGGTAGTAATAAAGGTGGCCTATGTATCTTTGATTAAAACTTTTTTCTTGATAAGTAATATTTTGCTAATTTGAATACTAATCTTTTTCCATAGAATGAATTAAGTGCAGCAACACACCTGACTTCAAAACTTTTAAAAGAATATGAAAAACAGGTATCATATATTAGATATTTAAGAGCATGATTTAAAATATACCATAATATTGTATTTGTACAGATAAGGACTTCCTCATCAAGAATCTATAAGCTTTCCTGATTTCACAGAATATGCCATTGAGATTTCAGTATAGCCCTTATGTTGAGATAATTATAATGATTTAATGTTAGGTACCGAGGTTATCTAGTTTACCTTTCATTTATTTATTTTTTTACAAATGAAGAAACAATCTTGCTCAAGATTATAGGGATTTTGGAGGAACTGGAGCTAAATGCCAAATCACTGAATTCCTAGCATAGTATGTGTTCACTGGGTACTTAGTGGACATTTAAATTAATGTTTCTTAATTATGAAAATTACTGTATTAAAATGACATTTCTGGAGCTTATTTGAAATTTAGAAATTTTCTGAAGTTACTTGAAAATTTAAATTCTGATGCTATCAGTTACAAGAGTCATATAGTATTGAACCTTTACTTCATCTCTGTTTAACATTTTTTTAGCATTTTCCATTGGGGGGTGATGATGAAGTTATGAGCTCTACTTTACAACAGTTTTCAAAAGTTATAGATGAGGTAAGTATTTATTTTGCTTGAATAAGTTATTTTATAATTAAGTTACTCAAGTTATTCGGTTTTTATTGGGAACTTTTATCATTATGATTATATGAGTAAAGCTTTGTTATAAAACTTAAAGAAGTACCTTATTTCCACATCCTGGTTGCTATCTTATAAAAATAATATTTTCTTTATCTAATTAAAATAAATTGTTTTTGAGGAACAAGCTAATAGATGGGCTTTCTCTCTTCCCAGTCCATGTATTATTTGTTTTTTTTCATTGTTATTTGATGTAGGCATCGAGAGAAGAGTGAAGCTGTGAGCTATGGCTAAGCCCTTTGTGGCTTCTATTTTGTCATTAAGCAACATTTTACTGTTCAGTCCTTATTAATCCTTCTATCCCAAACAGCTGAAATTGACTATTGGTTTCTCAAACCAGTCATCTTTAACCAATCGTATAACAAAACAAAACAGACCTAGAAGGTAGGAAGAAGAAAGGTAGTGAGAGATGTATGGAGAGTTCAATAATTGTTCTCTAGTATTGCATGAAAATACTTTGTGTGTATATATATGTGTGTATACACACACACACACACACACACACACATGCACACACATTTTTGCCATACTGGGGAATAAACCTGGGGCCTTGTATATGCTAGGAAGAGCTTTTAACCACTGAGATATACCTTCAGCACCAATTTAAAAAATATTTTAATAATTCTTTATGGCAGAATATTATCCTAGGAGAGTAGTGTAAAGAAATAATATTTATAGGAAATGGAATGTTTTTCATTTAAAAAAATATGGTAAAATACTATAAAATTTGTCACTTGTGACATTTAATACATTCAAAATGTTATGCAGCCATCACAACTGTCTAGTTCCAGAACATTTTCATCATCCCAAAGGAACTGTCTACCTATTAAGCCGTCACTTTTCCCTTCCTGTTCTTCCCAGTCCCTGGTAACCACTTAATCTGCTTTCTGTCTCTTTGGATTTGCCTGTTTTGAGTCAGGTGTGGTAGTGCACACCTGTAATCCCAGTGACTTGAGAGGCTGAGGCAGGAGGATCACAAGTTCAAGGCCAGGCTCAGCAATGTAGTGAGGCCCTATGCAACTTACCTAAACTCTGTCTTAAAAAATAACAAGGACTGGGCATGTATCTAGTTATTGAATGCCCTTGGATTCAATCCCTGGTACCAAAAAAAGAAAAAGAAAACAAAAAAAAAATATGTATTTGCCTGTTTTGAATATTTCATATAGTAGGACCCATATAATTTGTGGACTTTTGTGTCTATCTTCTTTCATGTGTGAAAGGTATATTCATGTTGTAATGTGTCAACATTTCATTTCTTTTTTTGGCTGAATAAAATTTCATTGTATGGGTATTGCATGAAATATTTGATTTATCTGTTTGTTATGGATATTTTGGCTCTTTCCACCTTTTGGCTGGTATGAATAGTGCTGCTGTGATCATACATATTCAAGTTTGGTTTTTTTCAAACACCCGTTTTCAGTTCTTTGAAGTATATGTCTAGGAGTGGGATTGCTTGGTTATATGGCAACTTTATGTTTATTTATTTATTTATTTTTCAGTTTTCAGTGGACACAACATCTTCATTTTATTTTTATGTGGTGCTGAGGATTGAACCCAGCGCCCCGCGTATGCCAGGCAAGCGTGCTACCGCTTGAGCCACTCCCCAGCCCCTATGTTTTTGTTTTTGAGACAGGGGCTTGCTAAGTTGCCAAGGCTGGCCTGGAATGTACCTTTATGTTTAACTCTGAGAAATCACCAATTTTCACCAGTGCCCGTTCCATTTCATATCGCCACCTGCAACATTGGAGGGTTCTAGCTTTTCTACGTTCTTGCCAAAAATGGATTTTCCCCCCTTTTTCTTTTTAAATTAGAGCCATCTAAGTGGGTGTCATGTGGTATCTCATTATCATTTTGATTTGCATTTTCTTGATATTTAATGATATTGAGCATCTGTTCATGTGGTTATCAGCCATTTGTATATCTTCAGAGAAATGTCTATTTAGATTCTTTGCCCACTTTAAGTTGGGTTATCTGCCTTTTCATTATTGAGTTTTAAGAGTTCTGTATTCTAAATACAAGTTTCTTACTTAGGTAAGTAATTGGCAAACATTTGCTCTCACTCTATGGTTTACCTTTTCACATTCTTGATAGTATCCTTTGATGCATTAAAGTTTTTAATTTTGATGAAGTACAATTTATATTTTATATTTTATTTTGAAGTGTTTTTGTTATCATGTCTAAGAAATCATTGCCAAATTAAAACCACACTGAGATTTCATTTCACTCCAGTCAGAATGGCAATTTTCAAGAATATAAGTAATAATAAATGTTGACAAGAGACTGTAGGAAAAAAGTTACACTCATACATTGCTCATGGGACTGCAAACTGGTGCACCCACTCTGGAAAGCAATATGGAGATTCCTTAGAAAATCTGGAATGGAACTAATATTTGACCCACTTATCCCACTCCTTGGCACATACCTAAAGGATTTAAGCTGTGGAACCAACCTAGGTGCTCTTCAACAGATGAATGGATAAGGAAAAGGTGGTATATATACACAGTGGAATATTACCCAGCCATAAAGAAGAATGAAATTATGGCATTTGCTAGTAAATGGATGGTACTGGAGACTATCCCACTAAGTGAAATAAGCCAGTGCCAAAATACCAAAGGCCAAATGTTCTGTCTGATAGTAGATGCTAACACACTTGGGGGTGGGGGTGAATAAAAGTTTCCTGGATTAGACAAAGGTGAACAAAGGTAAGGGAGGTGGGATGGAAATCGGAAAGACAGTAGAATATATGACCAGTATAACTCCACATCATGTACAACCACAAGAATGGGAAGTTATATTCCATGTATGTATAATATGTCAAAATAAATTCTACTGTCATGTATAACTAAAAAGAACAAAAAGAAAATCATTGCCAAGTCCAGGATCACTTTAAGTTTTCTTTTAAGAGTTTTAAATGGATTTTTTTTTTTTTTTGCTATATGATACTTTGTATCACATTAATTTTAGTGTTTTTCGTGAAATGTATTAGTTTTTTTTAAAAAATAGATTGCTCTATAACGACATTTATTAGTTATAAATGGTTTCTGTTAGTTATTTGGCCTTTTTTGTCTTTCTTTTACTAGCTTAGCTCTTGTCATGCTGTACTCTCAACTCAACTTGCTGATGCCATGATGTTCCCCATTACCCAGTTTAAAGAAAGAGATCTGAAAGGTATTGAAGTCAAGGGCTTGTATTTACTTTTGTCAGTTGCCAGAAGATCAATTCTTGTAAGATGCGTTTTACTTTATACCTAAACCATTTCAGACCACTGCCTGTGCCACTTTCACTATCATCAGTCACCAAACATTTATAGGAGCTTTTGATAGGTATTAAACTACATACTGACAAATACTAATATAAAGTATCCCTTTCCTGGAGAAATCCTAGAGAAAGAGATAGGTAAACATGTAATTAGGACACTGTCTCTCTTTTAATTAGGGAACGAGAAGGTTCTGTGAGGGCTCAGAGGAGAGTCAAGAAGGCGTCACCAAAGACGTGACATGAACATTGAACAATGAGAAAAAATGTGCCAGGATTAGAATCACTGTTGTTAAGGGACTAGAATGCACAAACGTATGGCTGATATATATATATATATATATATATATATATACCTTGTTTTGAGGATAAGAAATTCAGTGTGACTGCAGTGTTGAATGTGTCAGGGGAAGGCAGCAGATAAATCTAGAATTAGATGGAACTAGATTATGCTAAAGATGTTGGACTTGAGTTTATGAACAAAGAGAAGCCAATGGAGGTCTTTTAGTAGTAAGGAGCCATAATCCTTTTGTATTTGGAGGATGGGATTGTGTGGATTTGGTGTGTAGGAGAATGGACTAAGAAGTTGTGAGGGTTCAATGAGGTATAACCAAGACCTGGATTAGGATAGTGGCACAGAGTATAGAGGTTTGTATGGGCATAGCAGAAGGTAGGGATGCTAGCACATCTAACAACCTATGACTTAGTAGTTTGTGGTTATTTTTTTTTGCCAATTTAGGGTTACTAGATGATAAAAGGAAAGTTTTATAGAATTGGTTCTTATTATAATTTTTAAACTCTCATACAGGCTTATTTCCAAAATAGGGAAAAAAATTTGAACTAATGTGTCAGTGAATGGTAAAGTGTTTAAGATGGAATAAAGACCAACGGATTTTAGAGATGGAGTTAATAATTGCAATGATGCTCAAAAATGGACATCTCCAAGGTCAAGAAATAAGAATTATTTTCTCACAGTCTAAGGGTACTGAATGGCGTTATCTTATTGATAAAATGTGCTTTGTTTCTCATTCAGCATTTGAAATTATTAGAGTCCTATATCCAAAAACCAAATTAGTAAATATCTAGATACTGGTACTGAGTCAAAATATTTACTTGTCTTAGTATTTGTAATGGGTTTTAAAATTTGTGTCATATTACTAATTTGTGACAGGTAGATTTTCTGGAAGTGTAAGTGTTGCTAATGATGGTAAATATACCAGACTAGCCGAAACACAGTGATTTTTTTTTTTTTACTTTGAATGTGGAAGTATAAAATACTATTTAGAGTTTTAATTATAACTGAAGTAGCATTTATTACTTTGCAAGCAAACTTTTTTTTTTTTTTGTGGTGCTAGGGATTGAACTCAGGGTCTCATTCACGCTAAGCAAGCACCCTATCACTGACCTATATCACCAACCCTATAAACAAACTTTAATAAAGGTATTTTATAAATATGCTAAGCTGAAATTATTCTTTTAAACTTTTTCAGAAATACTGACATTAAAAGAAGTGTTTCAGATCGCTAGTAACGGTAAGCCCTGAATATTTTACATTATTTATTTTATTGATGCATTTATCAGTGTAATATCATGGGTGATTCTTTGTAATAGTTAAAAAAAATGAGTGTAATTAAAAGTTTGTGGTCATTATTTATATCAATGTTGTTACTTAAATATGCTATTTATAAGAAATAATTGTAAAGACAGTTACATCTTTTAGTTTATTATCTTTATAATGCCTAAAGAGGTGATACAGTATTTTACCTTCCTATTTTTGTATATATTCCAGTTTTTCTTTAATGAGCATTTGCTGTTTTTGAACTAAAATACTTTGAAAAACTTTTAGTGGATTATTGTTTCCTTGGAATTAAATGTTGCTTTCATATACTAGTTAGATTAAGTAGACACATAGTTTACAGGAAAATTTGGCTGTGGGGAAATTTTGAACATTCTTATCAGGTGATAGGGAATTTTTTCCTTACTTTAGTATATGCCAAAAGATGCAGATGTGAAGACTATTTGAAGTATTTATACCTTTTGTAAAATACTATTGTATTATTGTTAACACTCATTTCTGCTTTCCAGATCATGATGCTGCAATTAACAGATATAGCCGATTGTCAAAAAAAAGAGAAAATGACAAGGTGTGATACGTACTTACTCCTTCAGTATCACAATTAATGATGATTTCATTAGGTGGTTTGGTGTTCCCAGTTTAAAAATAGTCAGTAGTTGATTTGTATGTTTTGCTGTACTGCTCCTACTCCTACTTTATTTTTTCCTGGTAGCTATTCAAAAACCTTTCTGATAATTTTTAGTCTCTAAATGAAATACTTTCCTTCTGCCAGAATTTGATAAATCATGAACATAAATGTAAATGATGATCAATATATAACATTGCCTCTTTTCGCTTTGTATTTTGATAACATTGCATATGTTCTGTTTTCATTTGGCCATGTATATAGAAATGAGACACAGTAATCAAAAAGTTGAATTGTTAAAGACCCAATTCCAATGAAGTTATTATGAGGCCCTCTTCATTTACTGGGAATATTTGTCCTCAAGGAGTGAATTTCTAGAAATATTACCTTATATTTGAAGAGAAAAACATTCAAGTAAAGATTAAAGAACAGCATATTAGCAATATCAGCTGAGTGCTCCTTAAAATCAGCTCTCTCCAGTGCCTAATCCAAGGTTTGATGTGTAGGCCTTATTGGTTGCTTGAGAGTGAGTTGAGATATCTGTGCCTAGGACTTGGTGTCTGCAGTCTTGGTTGCAGCTGCCCAGAGAGGCACAGTAACTACTTGTGGGAATCCACAACTGAGTATGACTTACTATATGTTTTAGTCAGCCTTTTCACTGCTATAACCAAAAGACCTGACAAGAACAGTTAGAGGAGGAAAACTTTATTTATTTATTTATTTATTTTTAATTTACTTTTTGGTTGTAGTGGACACAATACCTTTATTTTATTTATTTATTTTATGTGGTGCTAAGGATCAAACCCAGGGCATCGCATGTGCTAGGCAAATGCTCCACTGCTGAGCTACAACCCCAGCGAAGGAAAAATTTATTTTGAGGCTCACAGTTTTAGAGATCTCAGTCTATAGAAGGCCAACTCCATTCGTTGGGGCTACAGGTGAGGGACAACATCATGGTGGAAGAGTAGGGTAGAGGAGAGCTTTTGGGGACATGGCACCAGGAAGCAAAGAGAGAGAGCCCTTCCCAAAGGCATGTCCCTAGGGACCCACCTCCTCCAGCCACACCCTAATTGCCTGCAGTTTCCACCCGATTACTTCCCATCAGAGGATTAATGCACTGAGTACATTAAAGCTCTCATAACCCAATCATTTCACCTCTGAACTTTCTTGCATTATTTCACACATGAACTTTTGGGGAAATGCCTTATAGCTAAACCATAACACTATGTAACAGTCACTGTGACAATAAAGAAAATGTTTCTCACACAAAGTTCAGTCCAAAGATCTGCTTTCCATTTCTAATTTTAGTTCAGAAATTATTTTATACTGCAAAAACTGATGAAGTATATACATTTCAAGATCTGCATTTTAGTCACTCTGCCTTATGGACATAGTTAAAAGCTCTAGAGTATAAAATTTGGCATGTTTTACATTACCTCTGGCTGTTACAAGTATTTTATTTTTAAATTTTTTTTTTAGTTGTAGATGGACACAACATCTTTATTTATTTATTTATACGTGGTGCTGAGGATTGAACCCAGTGCCCCATGTGAGGTAAGTGCTTAACCACTGAGCTACAACCTCAGCCCCACAAGTATTTTTTAAAAAATATTTCTCACCATTTTTAAAATTAAAGATGTATTGGGGATGGGGTTGTGGCTCAGTGGTAGTGTGCTCGCCTAGCATGTGTAAGGCCCTGGGTTCGATCATCAGCACCACATAAAAATAAATAAATAAATAAAGGTATTGTGTCCAACTACAACTAAAAAACAAATATTTTTTAAAAATATATTGAAGGAGGCTGGGGTTCGATCCTCAGCACCACATAAAATAAATAAATAAATAAAACAAAGATATTGTGTACATCTACAACAAAAAAATGTTTTAAAAAATGTATTGAGGGGCTGTAGTTGTGGCTTAGTGGTAAAACGCTTGCCTAGCATGTGTGAGGTAGTGGGTTCAATCCTCAGCATCACATAAAAATAAATAAATAAATAAATAAATAAATAAATAAAGGTATTGTATCCATCTGCAACTAAATTTTTTTTTTTAAATGTATTGGGTACCTACTGTATGACAAGCTATATGTGGGATACCTTGAGAGAACAATATGAGTAGGCTCCTGGAGGACAGGAGTGGATACTCCACATTTTATTGAAGGCTTTTGTGTGAATGCATACAATTAGTCCAGGTGTCAGAGTATAAGGATAATGAGAGTAAGAATTAATACCAGTTAAGTGCAGTAACAGAGGTTTTACTGAAATGTTGAGAGTTTTGGTGAATCAGGAATATTATTCTTTTAGGAGGTAGCATTTGCATTGAAGATCACTGTTAAGGGATTGCAACAAGGATATTACTTCAAAAAAAAAAAAAAAGCCTTTGCAGATGCATGTGGTAGAGTTGGGATAGTACAGAGGTTAAGAGCACTGGCTCTGGAGTCAGACTGGGAACAAAACTCTGCCAATAATTTGCCTGAGGTCATGCACTTTTACTTAGTTGCAAGCCTCTATTTCACTATCAAAAACATCTCAATAATTGTGAAGATGAAATAGGTAATGCATGCAAAGTATCTGTCTCATAGCAAGTTTTCACTAAATTTTAGCCATAATTATGATGATGATGGTGTGAAGATAATCATTACAGTATGTTTGGAACACTGAATGTGTTTGGGGAGATAAGGCAGAAATGAAGGTAAAGTAGATTGGGGCCAGTATATTAATGACCTTGAAATCTGTGTTAGAGTGAGCAGCCACCAGAGAATTCTGTCAGTAAGTAACATGATGCAGTTGTGTTACAGAAGAAAACACTAATGAAAATGTGAAGAGATTGAGACTAGAGGGAATTCAAGGGAAGAATTGGAATACTTTGCGAAGATTTTTTTTTTGGTGGGGGCGGGTATCGGGGATTGAACCCAGGGAAGATTAACTACTCAGCCACATCCTCAGCCCTTTTTGTATTTTATTAGAGACAGGGTCTTTCTGAGTTGCTTAGAGCCTTGCTAAGTTGCTAAGGCTGGCTTTGAACTCATAATCCTCCTGGCTCAGCCTCCTGAGTCAGTGGGATTAAAGGCACCACCATACCCAGCTAGTTTGTAAAGATATAATGAAGGCCTTGGCTCATGTTATTGAAAGAGGAGAGGAAGGAATACTTTTTGGAAGTATTTCATAAATAGAATTGATAAGGTCTTTAGTAGGAGGGGGAATAAAAAATAATGCCTAGGGGCTGGGATTGTGGCTCAGTGGTAGAGCATTCACCTAGCATGGGCGGGACCTGGGTTCGATCCTCAGCACCGCATAAAAATAAAGGCATTGTGTTGTGTCCATCTACACCTAAAAAAAATAAATATTTAAAAAAAATAATGCCTAGGTTATTTGGATGACTGAGGGTTTCTGGAGTAATTAAGAGAGGCAAGAAATAATGTAGGAGAGCAAATTTTGTGGGAAGGATACTGACCTGTACATTTCCAATGCATACACACATACACATATTACACACATAAACATATAAAGAACCCAGCTGGAGATGTTTTCCCCTTGTCATTTTCGAGTAAGGATCAGGGGGTTAAAAATTTGTGATTGCTGAGTCATTGGTATTTTGGAATATTCTTGGTACTTCATCAGGTATTCTAAGGAGAGGAGGAAAAGAGAAGAGCCTCATGCATGTTAATATAATAGATGCTCAATAAATACTTGTTGTCTGAATGAAAGAACCTAGGGGAGCACATGTATTCTAAGTATAAGTGAAGGAAGACAAGTAGAAGAGTAAGTGTGGTAGAGAGAGAGCCAGAAGGGGAGAATGTATGCTGTGAACTGATTGAGGTTAAAACTAATGGTGAAGTTAGTAACAAACCATTGTGTGCCTTTCCTCCATGTAGACTTTCTTTGCCATGCTTAGTTTAGATATTTACTTTCTTGGTTACATGCAAATATGCATTTTATAAATTATGTGGTTGGTAGTGAAACAAGAAAATCAACTTATTATGTTGAAGAATTTCTAATAGACCAGAAAACTGTTCAGTTGCTAGTGATATATATTCCTGGGTAGGCTCTTCCCCATAGCCACCATGGAAGATAATTTAAAAGTAAGGAAATAAGGGCTGGGGATATAGCTCAGTTGGTAGATTGCTTGCCTCACATGCACAAGGCCCTGGGTTCAACCCCCAGCACCACAATAAATAAATAAATAGAGAGATAAATATAAGGAAATAATACTATTTTTTAAATCTTTTCATTCAAAGGTGAAATATGAAGTAACAGAAGATGTGTATACTTCCAGAAAAAAACAGCACCAGACCATGATGCATTATTTTTGTGCATTAAATACTCTTCAATACAAGAAGAAGATAGCATTGTTAGAACCTCTACTTGGGTACATGCAAGCTCAGGTAAATACTATATATATATATTTTTTTTTCATGGTGCTGAGGATTGAGACCTAGGATCTTGCATGTGCTAGACAAGTGCTCTACCACTGTGCTAAATCCTCAACTCCTGTGCTGTTTTGGTATAACTGAAAAGCTTTACATTAAGGCACACATCTGTAATCCCAGTGGCATAGGAGGCTGAGGCAGAAGGATCATGAGTTCAGAGCCAGCCTTAGCAAAAGCGAGGCACTAAGCAACTCAGTAAGACCCTGTCTCTAAATAAAATACAAAATAGGACTGGGGATGTGGCTCAGTGGTCAAGTGCCCCTGAGTTAAATCCTTGGTACCCACACCCCACCAAAAAAAGCTTTGTGTCAAGCTTGGTATTTATATTAAATTATTAAATGTATTATAAACTATTCTTTTAAAAAAATTTTTTTAATTGTAGTTGGACACAATATCTTTATTTTTATTTGTTTTTATTTTTATGTGGTGGTGCTGAGGATTAAAGCCAGAGTCTCACACGTGCTAGGGGAGCGCTCTACCGCTGAGCCACAACCTCAGCCCCCCTGATCAGTTTTTTAAAAAATATGTATATTTTAGTTGTACTTGGACATAATACCTTTATTTTATTTATTTTTATGTGGTGCTAAGGATCGAACCCAGGGCCTCGCACGTGCTAGGTGAGCGCTCTACCTCTGAGCCACAATCCCAGCCCCATAAACTATTCTTAACATACTCATTTGTGTCTTGGTTTCCTTCATTTATTTATTTGCATAGTGCTAGGGATCAAATCCATGGACACATGCATGCTAGGCAAGTGCTGTTATCACTGATCTACATCCCTAACCCTTTTTATTTTATTTTGAGACAGGGTTTTTTCTAAGTTGCCCAGGGTGGCCTCAGACTTGCTATCTTCCTGCCTCATCCTATCAAGTAATTGGGATTCTGGGCATATCAACTGTGCCCAGTGTGTTTGGGTTTTAAAAAGTAATAAAGATTTCAGTATTTTGGACTAAATGATACCATTTACGTTATATTTAGACCCTGTACACCACAGTTGGGGATAGAAAGCAGAAGCTAAATGAATTCCAAAGTTATATCTATTGCTATTCTACCCCTCCTTGCTTCATAATAGATCTGAAAGAGAGTGAACAAATTTGTGTGTCCCATGTTCCTTGTACACTTTCTGAGTTTAAAGTAATAGATGAACTCTCAAGTGCCCAAAGAGACGTGCATCAGGAAGGATGCTAGGAAACTGAGTTTGGGGTGATATAGTATGTCAGTCCCTTAAAAATCAGGGGTTTAAAGAAATTTGAAGATCCTTCAGTTTTAAGAGTATTTTCTGTTCCTCAGATTTAAAACTTATCTTTGTAGTAAATATGAAATAGTTTATCTATATGATTTGTTTGAAAATGCTTCAAAATTTATTTTCATTTTCATAAATTGTTTAGCATATATCAGTTTGTGTGTGTGTGTGTGTGTGTGTATATATATATATATATATATATATAAATAATTTGTTCACTTAAATATTCTCAGTGACTCTTTGCATAGTAGAAGTTGTAAACTGAAACCTGTTATTACACAAATGGAATAATCCTTTGGTTTTTATTTAACCATGTATCTTAGAGATTTTTTTTATGTGATTGACTGAAGTATTCTTTTATGTATGTTTGTGTTGTTTGATCCTCCATTCCTCCTCTTCCCCAGATAAGTTTCTTTAAGATGGGTTCTGAAAATCTCAATGAACAGTTGGAAGAATTTTTAGCTAATATTGGAACAAGTGTACAGAAGTAAGTATTTTTCCCTTAAAATTGAAAATGAAATGATGTGAATAAGTTAATGGCTAAATGCCATAACTTAAAAATACTTACAACTTAATTTCTTTTCTTTCTTTTTTTTTAAAAGACCTTTATTTTATTTATATGTGGTGCTGAGACTCAAACCCAGGGCCTCACACATGCTAGGCAAGTGCTCTTACCACTGAGCCACAACTCCAGCACCACAACTTAATTTCTTGAGGAAGTATTTTCCCTAACTTGAGAGTGTTTCTCCCACAGCTTATGGATTCTTCTTGGTTTTTTAAATCATCTTTTCCCTAGAATGTAAACTGAATTTTATAACAGTGTCAAATTTGACAGTAATTTTAATGATACAGAACTAGCTTTTATGTCTGAAAAAAACAGACTTATAATAATAATTAATTGTAAGTGAAATTATCTTTAAACTCCAAATTGTGGGGATTGCTTGGGATATTACTAATTAAATGTCGTTTTCCAAGCCATGAAACCTGAGAGAGAGAAAACATTGTTCTACATTCTGATCAGGTTCAAAAGTCTGAGCAGTAATGTGATCATTCTGAGGTATGGAGAGAGATAAAAATGAAAATGATTTTTTTTCCTGTCCTGAGGATCAAACCCAGGGCCTTATGCATGCTAGGCAAGTGCTACACCACTGAGTTACATCCCCAGCTCTGAAAAAATAAATACTGTTTTTAAGACATAAGATAGAAGTCAGGCTTTCAGTGTAACTTCATTAGTTTTGAATTTAATATTGTTTCCAAAATATCTAAAATGTAAAGCTGTAGAAAATGCATTTATGTCGCTTTAACCACCTATGCCACAGATTATCTCTTTTTAAAAAATATGTACAAAACAAATATACAGTTAAACATGATTGGTAAGAAGTTCTTTGTTGGTGTGGCTTGCTGTAAATATTCTGTTCTGTTAGTGTTCGCAGGGAAATGGACAGTGATGTAGAGACCATGCAGCAGACAATAGAGGATTTGGAAGTAGCCAGTGACCCTTTATATGTGCCTGACCCAGACCCCACAAAATTTCCTGTTAATCGAAACTTAACCCGAAAGGCTGGATACCTTAATGCTAGAAAGTAAGAAAACTAGTTATTTTCATGCATTGTATATCATCTTACATATATATATATATATATATATATATATAAAATATTAATTTGGTATTATCAATATAATATATCCTGCCAATTTGTTTTGATTTTATTAGAGGTTGAACCTTTTTAGTGATGTTAGTATTTATGTGAACTTGTTGATAAGGTACATGAATGAAAACCTTTCTACCTAGATAGTTATTGAATAATGTGGATTTTTTAAAAAAATTTATTGTTCTAATTGGGTGTATATGACAGCAGAATGCATTTTGATTCATTTGATTCATTCTACACAATTGCAGCACAAATTTCTCTGGTTGTACATGATGTAGTGTTGCACCATATGTGCAGTCATACATGTATCTAGGGTAATGATGTTCATCTCATTCAACCATCTTTCCTGCCCCTTTGCCCCGTATCTCCCCTCCCTTCCTTTTGCCCAATCACAGTTCCTCCATTTTTGCCATTACGGATCAGCATCCACTTATCAGAGAGAACATTTGGCCTTTGGTTTTTGGGATTGGCTTACTTCACTTAGCATGATATTCTCCAACTGCATCCATTTACCTGCAAATGCCATAATTTTATTCTCTTTTATTGCTGAGTAAAATTCCTTTGTGTTTATATACCACAGTTTCTTTATCCATTCATCTATTGAAGGGCATCTAGGTTAGTTCAACAGTTGTGAATTGAGCTGCTATAAACACTGATGTGGCTGCATTACTATAGTTTGCTGATTTTAAGTCCTTTCAGTATGGACCAAGGAGTGGGATAGCTGGGTCAAATGTTGGTTCCATTCTAAGTTTTCTAAGGAATCTCCAAACTGCGTTCCAGATTGCTGGTGGTACTGCAAATTGGCACAACCAGTGTGTGAATGTGCCTTTTCCCGCACATCATCACCAACACTTACTGTTATTTGTATTCTTGATATCTGCCATTCTGACTGGTGTGAGATGAAATCTTAGTTTTAATTTGCATTTCTCTAATTACTAGAGATGTTGAACATTTTTTCATATATTTGTTGATCAATTGTATATCTTCTTCTGTGAAGTGTCTGTTCAGCTCCTTAGCCCATTTATTGATTAGATTGTTTGGGTTTTTTTTTTTTTTTTTTTGAGTTCTTTATATATCCTGGAGATTAGTGCTTTATCTGATGTGTGTCTGTGGCCAATAATTGCTCCCAAAATGTAGGCTCTCTCCTCACCTTATTCTTTCATTTGCTGAGAAGAAGCTTTTTAGTTTGAATCCATCCCAATTATTGATTCTTGATTTTATTTCTTGTGCTTTAGGAGTCTTGTTAAGGAAGTTGGGGCCTAATCTGTCATGATATTTATTGGATAATTTGAATTTATTGAATAGATCTTTATTGAATAATTGAATTTATTTATTGAATATTGAATTTATTGAATAAATATTTATTGAATAATTTGGAATTAAAAAATGAAACCAATTTAAGTTTAAATCTATTATAATATGAGTGCTGTTAATGTCATTTATCGTATTTTATATATAATTACAAAATCAAGTCAAATTTTAGTTTTCACCTGAAGATAGGATGAAATGGGTTAACCCTAAGAATAAAATAAATTCTTCTTTTGTTTTGAATTTATCTCTTTTGAATATTGAAATATAACTTACTTTTTATGGACCATGATTACATAGCTGCAATTTGATGATTTCCAGCCTTATTTTGGAAAAGGTACATTCACATGAGCGAGTCAATATGAGTAAATTCGTTTTAGGAGACTGAAAAACTGATGTTTATATTTTCCTTGCACTCTGGTAACTTTTTTGCAAGCTGGTTCTTTGTAACATGCTTTATCTTGTTTCTGGATGATAAGGTGATTTTAGGTATGTCATTATTAAAGTATGAATGTATTCTCTTCATTTAGTAAAACAGGCTTGGTGTCGTCTACCTGGGATAGACAGTTTTACTTCACACAGGGTGGAAACTTAATGAGTCAAGCCCGTGGCGATGTAGCAGGAGGCCTGGCCATGGACATAGACAACTGTTCAGTGATGGCTGTGGACTGTGAAGACAGGCGATACTGTTTTCAGATCACCTCTTTTGATGGGAAAAAGTTGGTATTTTTCTACTATTAATAAAATTTATAATATTTTAAATTACTGAAATGCAGGATAATTCCTTTTTATCCAGAAATGTCATGAACATTTTAGACTCAGCATATATATTATGATAATTTGCTTCCCCCGCATCCTGCCCTGAACACTGGGGATTAAACTCAGAGGTGCTCATCCACTGAGCTACATCCCCAGCCCTTTTAAATTTTTTTATTTTGAAACAGAGTCTCACAAAGTTACCCAGACTGACCTCTGACCTCAAACTTGATCCCCCTGACTCAGCCTTCTAAGTTGGTGATATTACTAAGCATGTGCCATTGCACCCTGCTAAGATAGTTTGCTTTTTAATCTTATAGAAATGAGTTGAATTTTAATTTTTAAAATCATTAAATTATTTCTTTGAGGTTGTTGAAACCAGGTTAAATGGTAAATACCATGATTCCATGTTAAGAGACTGGTCACTGAAAATCCCGCATTCTATGGGGAAGACAGCCCAAGTTAATTAAGAGTATCAAGTGTGGGGTTGCAAAGATCAAAGCCTGGATTCATTACTCTCTGATCTTAGATGAGTTCCTTAACCCTTCTGATCTCCATTTTTCTACATGTAAAATGTAGGTAGGGAGTTGTAATTTCTACTTTATAAATTGAGAGGAATAGAAATCTAGCATGTGTGTGACCAGCATATGATAGGTGCTAACAATAGTGTTATTTTTAAATGTTAATCATATACTCCTGATCGGATTATTTTCTCCATTAATATTTATTATGCCCCTAAGAAAAATTCTATTATCTTTCTATTAAATGAGAATCTAGTCAGGTACAGTGGGGCAGCAGTTCGGAAGGCTGAGGCAGGAGGATTGTGAGTTCAGAGCAACTTATCGAGGCCCTAAGCAACTTAGCAAGACCTTATCTTAAAATATAAGAAAGGGTTGGGGATATGGCTCAGTGGTTAAGTGCCCTGGAAATCCTCTGTATTACCAAAAAAAAAAAAAAAAAGGAATCTATAGTAGTGTTGAGAACACAATTTCTGAAAAGTACAGAGAAAAAAAGAGTATGGTGGGGGGATGTAATCTCATTAACAAGAAGCAACAGTTAGCTTTTTTGTTTGTTGCCTTCCAGTTTTTATCCTGAATACATTTTTTTAATAAGTGAAGAAATATTGTGATGTACATTACTTATAAAAACATTTCATAATGGCTACATTAATCTTTTTAAGGACAGATATTATATTTTAAACATTTTCCTAAGGATAGATACTTAGGGTAGCTGTGATTTTTTTTTTTTTTTCCCCTACGTAATTAAAATATTGACCATTGAAGGGCTGGAGTTGTAGCTCAGACATGCTTGCCTAAGCATATGTGAGGCGCACTGGGTTCAATTCTCAACACCACATATAAATACAATAAAGGTCCATCAACAACTAAAAAAAAATATATAAAAAAAAATTGACCATTGAGCTTTCTTAACTTTTGGAGCAGCCTCTGGATTCCATAAAAGTCATTTTCCCTCCTATATTTATGCACATTAATATATTATGGGGTTAGGGATGTGGCTTAGTGGAAGACTAGTTGCCCAGTTGCTTGGTGGAAAAAAAATTGTGAAAATAAGTAAATAAATTCAACCTTTACCCCTTAACAAAAAGACATTTATGGCACACTGTCTTCTACCAAAATGTTTGTAGTTCATATTCATTAAATGGTTTAATATTCCTCCTACAAACATACAGTGAATGCCAATTCTGTGTGTTATCACACTAGGCGTCCCTATGTTCGTTTATTGAAATCACCAAATTGTTAATGTTATTAACAGTACTTAAATTTTTATATTTTTAGTTTTTTGCTAATGCTTAACATTTGCCAATTTACATTTCCTGGTGTGATGTAAAATTAGTAAAAATTATTTCTTTTAAAATATTACTAAAAAATAAATATTAAAAATAAAATTTAAAAAATAAAGTATTAACAGTTATTTTGAAAAGCCAAATATTGCTGTGAATCATATGTTGAAATTTTTATTTAACTCTATTAAAGGAGAAACTATCAATAATGAAGTTAGTATTTTCCCTGGATTTCATAAAAGTCATTTTCCCCCTCTATTTATGCACATTAAGATATTAATGTAGGATCACTGATATATGATAAACACCAGAAGTTTGAAATGTATTGTCTTAAAGTGTACTTTCATGGTCTTATCTTTCTAGGATCAGTGCCTATTTCCATTTTGGCACATCTTGCATAGATAGCCAAAATTAGAGTTGTTAAAAGTATTAGTCCTAATGCCTTTGGTGGTTTTCCTTTCCTAAAATACTCTTGGTTGTGGTGTTTGTTTTTTTCTTTTTCTTTTAAAAAGTTAAGGCTGAAACTTTTTTCTTTTATTTTTCTTCAGATCTTCAATTTTGCAAGCAGAGAGTAAAAAAGACCATGAAGAGGTAAAAGTTTAGTTAATTTCTTCAGCAACATTTAAAAATACTTTTCTGAGGACAAAACATACTAATTGTCCACTATACAAATTTTGGAAAACCCTAGTTAAATTTAAAAATGTTTATTTTTCAAGTCTTGTTCCAAAGCAGTATTCTTAAGTTTCTCATAGAATTTTATAGTTGGAGACGCCTTAAAGATCATGTCTCTGCCATCTTAAAGGCTCAAATTCAGCAACAACCTTGTGTCTGTTGTCTTCTGGTAGGCTGTCAGTATCATGTGGTAACAGTTTAATTTATTCTCTTCTCATACCAATCCCTTGAGATGCTATTTGCTGCTCTAAGAACATAGTAGCAGCAGATGTGGCATGGCAGAACACAATGAAAAATTAAAACCTTGGGGAAATGAAAGATAGAAAAACGAAAATTTGGGAGTCTCTGTTCTTCCTCACAATGCTTTTAGTTTTGGCTCCATTTTTATTACTAGTACACCAAAAAGGAGGTAAGGTACTACTAAGAAGTGATACTTCAAAAACTTTACCTTGTATAGGGCTGGAGATGTGGCTCAAGCGGTAGCGCGCTTGCCTGGCATGCGTGCAGCCCGGGTTCGAACCTCAGCACCACATACAGAGATGTTGTGTCCGCTGAAAACTAAAAATAAATAAAAAAATAAATATTTAAAAACAAAACAAAAACTTTACCTTGTGAAATATTCTTCCGTGAAAATACAGCATAACTTGATTTTGAGACTTTTTATCTAATTATAATTGTATTGTAAGATAAAGTTGGAAATTATGTAGAGATCTACTTTTATTTATTTTTCCTGGGAAAGAATTCACATTAAAACTTGTTTTTGGTGCCTGAGGAACACAGATAAATATCTCTGCCCTCTGCATGGTTTACCAAACAATATATTAGTTTAGTTTAATGAGGCCCATCAGGCACTGGGATCCTCTTGAGAGTGAAACAGAAGTTGTAGAACAGAGAGTGTTTTCTATGTTGAAAGAAGGGAGATTTTATATAAATATATGCATGCTTAACATTTGTCAATTTACATTTCCTGGTGTGATGTAAAATTAGTAAAAATTATTTCTTTTAAAATATTACTAAAAATTAAATATTTAAAAAATATATATATATATATTTTTTTTCACCAGAAAGATATTTATCTCTCAATTTTTGAATTAGGATATCTGAGTTCAGACTGTGTTGTCTGGTGGGGATTAAGGGTGGGAGTAATATAAAAAGATATAGATTATTAAATAATAATTTAACACAATTGCTATACTTTTTATTTTCTGTGTGAAATAAATTTAGGACCTTTAAAATTATAAATGTGAATGTTCTCTTATGTGCACATGGTTATGCCAGGTGTTTTTTGTTTTGTTTTGTTTTGTTTTTGGTGCTGGGGACTGAGCCCAGGGCCTTGTATGTGGTAAATTATTATGTGTTCTACCACCTCTACTCCCTCCGGTTCCAAGGTGTTTTCTTATTAAAAAAGATTATATATTTATTCTAATTAAACTTTTATTTAGTTGCTTATTGAACATTGTCCTTTAGAAATTTGTTGAAAAAAATTAATCATATTTTTCTGTTTTTTTCCTTTTGCAGTGGATTTGTACAATAAACAATATATCTAAACAAATATACTTAAGTGAAAATCCAGAGGTAATATTTTTGTTTTATGTTGCCCAGATCTAGTACAATTGAATAATAATTCTTTGGCTTACATGGTTTCTATTAATTGTGTCATAATTTCTCAAGTTCTATAATCTTTTAATTTGACTTTGGGTAGCTTACTGTATCATGTATGTTATGAGTGTCTGATTTTCCTAGAACAATAAATTATTTCAAAAGCTAGTGAAATTGTGCCAGATGTGGTGGTGCATAGCTATAATCTCAGCATCTCTGGAGGCTGAGGCAGGAGAATCACAAATTTGAGGTTAGTCTAGGCAACTGAGAAAGACCCTGTCTCAAATAAAAAAAGGGTTGGAATGGAGTGCTGCGAGTGTACCCCTGGGTTCAATTCCCAGTATTGCAAAAAACAAAAACAAAACACTAGGGACTGGGTTTGTAGCTCAATGGTACAGTGCTTGCCTAGCACGCGTGAGGCACTGGGTTTGAGCCTCAGAACCACATAAAAAATAAAAATATTGTGTCTATCCACAACTAATAAAAAAAAAATTTTTTTTAATCAATACTAACTGAAAACAAAACCTTTGATTTTAGTAACTTGATTTCCTGCCAATATAACTTTTTCTTCTTATAAAGTAACTTTGGAACAACAAAAAATAATATGCAAATTAAAGCTGGGTGTGATATCACATGCTTGTAATCCCAATGACTCTGGAGGCTGAGATCAGAGGATTGAAAGTTCAAGGCCAACCTCATCAATTTAGGGAGGACCTAAGCAATGAGACCTTATCTGAAAATAAAAAGGGCTGGGGATACAGCTCAGTGGTAAAGTGCCCCTGTGTTAAAATCCCCAGTATCCTCCCAATCCCCCCAAAAGCAAATTGAATTATTTATTATTGCCTAGGGAATACAATTAGATTTGAATAATTCAGACTTAGAGTTTTTTCTTGCCAATTATCAGAACTCTAATTGTTAATATTTTCAGGTAATCCAGAATTATAATATCTATATTAAGGAGAATAGCAATTTGGATCAATTTGTGCCATTATAATATTTGTATTTTTGCAGTGAGGCACAGAAATAGAAAACTGTTTTGTTGTTTTCCTAATTTAAAGTTTTTCTTTCTTCCTTCCTCCCTTCCCTCCCTTCCTTACTTTTCCTCTTCCCTTTCCTTCCTCCCTACCTTCCTTCTCTTTTTCCTTTTCCTTCCTTCCTTCCTAGAAATTTTATCCTTGCACATGCTTGTGTAAACATTCTACTACTGAGCTACAAACTGTAGCCCTTAATGACCATTTTGTTTGTGGTAAAAACATGAAATTTAACATCATTACTTTTTTTAAGTGTGTATAGAATAACACTGACTATTTACGCATTGAAGCAGATCTCTAAATATCATTTTCATGTAGCTGGTATTTTAAGTAAATAATAAGTGAAAATACTACTAGAGCTTGGCATGGTGGTGCATGCCTGTAATCCCAGCAACTTGAAAGGCAGAGGCAGAAAGATCTCAAGTTCAAAGCCAGCTCAGCAACTTAGCGAGGCCCTAAACAACTCAGTGAGACCCTATCTCTAAATAAAATGTAAAAAAAGGGCTGGGATGTGGTTCAGTGGTTAAGCGTCCCTGAGTTCAATCCCCAGTACAAAAAAAAAATAATAATAATAATAATACTAGAAATCTTTCTCACTTTAAAGTTTTGAAAATATCCATGATAACTTTATAAATTAATAAGCTTATAGATATTTCTGAATATAAATATATTATGAAAACTTTACCAGCAAAGTTACAAAATAATAACTCATTTTGTGAAATTTCCTATACCTTCTAAATTCCTGTGTTCAACAAATGTATTAAATGTCCATAGTGCTAGTGACTGCTTGGTTTTAGCATTACAAATCTTAATTAAAGATACCTAGTAGTTAAAAATTTGTAGAAAAACCAATATTTTACACATTATACATATTAGTAGAGAGTAATCATACTTTTTTTAGATTATAAGAAGCAATAGGAAACTTTAGTTTATAGTTTTATGCCATAATAGTAAGACAAGACAACGTAGAACTACTTTAGAAGTTTTACTTCATATTTTAGTGTAACTCAGAAGCCTTCTGACAATTCAGAATTATGTTCAAATATTTGGTTTCTCATAAGACTAATATTTGTCCTTTAAAAAAAATCACAATAGGAAACTGCTGCACGAGTAAATCAGTCAGCTCTGGAAGCTGTTACTCCTTCCCCTTCTTTTCAGCAGAGGCATGAGAGTCTGCGGCCAGCAGGGTAAGTTACCACACTTGAGTTATTTAAAGAACTATATGGGCTATTTAAAGTCTTCATGAGCACTTTGATTTTAGCAGTGCTACGTAACATTAATAAATAGTTCCCTTAACAACAGAGAAAGTCTATCTTCAGAATGGTAAATTCATCAGTAAGAGTGCTAAGTAAATGATGATTTCAAATTTCCTTAGTGTTTTCAACTAAATCTCTAGAGAGAGGTGATTTTTTTTAGTTTAATAATTGAAAAGAAAGAAGTCTGTTGTTAGGTAGCTATGATTTGGGATTGTGTTTTTATTGAAATTTGCTTTACTGTCTCATTGAGTTAAAACAGTTTTTTTTTCATAGTTTGTTCAATTTCCAAAAGAAAACTAAAGGCAGTGCTTTCTTGTTTTCCTTTGTGCTTAGACAATCTCGGCTACCAACAGCTCGAACCAGCAGTTCAGGATCTTTAGGATCTGAGTCCACAAATTTGGCTGCCCTTTCTCTAGATTCTCTTGTTGCCCCAGACACCCCAATACAGTTTGACATAATTTCTCCTGTGTGTGAAGATCTGCCTGGCCAGGCCAAAACTTCTGGCCAGGGAGGCAGGTGAGTGATGGCCTGTAAGGTTTATAATTCCAATTTTGCATTTGAGAGTCATCTCTCACATATGTGCACATATATAATTTTAGTAGGAAAGAATTATACAGGTTTTTCAGTTCATCTTTCTCAATAAAGATAATTTAATTTAAAAAATACTTAAGTCTGAATTGCTTATCAGGTCTACTTCTTGGGTATTTACTGTGACAAGAAGAAAGTTGAGAGTTGTATCTTTCAGTTATAACACTTAAATTCTTAAAGGCAATATATGTGCTATAGGTGTATTAAAAACATCTTGCATCAGAATAAGAAATCTTTAGGAAGATAAAAAAACTTATCACTACTATGAATTATTAATGATTCATGTTTTGTTTATATAAGGAGAAAGTCCTATCAAAGCAGTTAAAATTTTCCTTTGGCTTTGGATGAAGAAAATGTGACTTATGGCAAAATCATTTATTAAATAGCTTGGGTATTTAATAAATTAATAATAGGTAGGTATGGTGGTTCATACCTATAATCCCAGTAACTCAGGAGGATCTCCATTTCAAAGCTTGCCTCAGCAATTTATCAAGACCCTGTCTCAAAAAATTTAAGGGCTGAGATTGTGGCTCAGTGGTTAAATGCCCCTGGATTCAATCCCTGGTACCAAAACCAAACCAAAACAAAAGTTGATAATAAATTAATTTGGATATACAAAGCTGTGACCAAGAAAAGTCATTTATATTTGGTCACAGAAATATACTTAGCATTTGATATAATATAATAGGCCAGGCATATATTAAAGAGATTAGATTCCTGTTACCTTAGTACCAATATTATTTTAGATCCACTTAGCTCTCTGTTTCTAAGACCTGCTTTAAATGGTATCCTTCTTCCTTCATTGTGGGTGGGCTAAAAGCCAAGCACACTAAGGAGAGAGTTTTTTTAGCTTCTTTCTCTAGTTCACTTTTCTTCTTGCGTTGTTACTTATGCCTTAAGAAATCCAGGGGTTTTTTGTTTTTGTTTTTGTTTTTTAAAGAGAGAGAAAGAGAGTTTTTTTTAATATTTATTTTCCAGTTTTTTCGGTGGACACAACATCTTTATTTTTATGTGGTGCTGAGGATCGAACCCAGACCCCCGCCCCGCGCATGCCAGGCAAGCGCACTACCGCTTGAGCCACATCCCCAGCCCCCAGGGTTGTTTTTTTTTTATGGTGCTACGGATCAAACTTAGGGCCTTGAGCATCCTAGACAAGAACTATTACCACTGAGCTGTACCTTAGACTTGGGAAATACAGGTATAAACTAGAAAATGTTTATATCTTGGGCTGGGGTTGTGGCTCAGTGGTAGAGCACTTGCCTACCATGTGTGAGGCACTGGGTTTGATCCTCAGCACCACATATAAATAAATAAAATAAAGATCTACCAGTAACTAATAAAAATATTTTAAAAAAATGTTTATATCTTTCTAGTTGATTCACAACATGTACCTAGAGAGCCTTTTTAAAAAAGACGATCTTACAGTCTTAGGAAATCCCTGGCATTTCTCTTAAGCAGCTAATATTGTAGCAAAATTAATGTATCCCTATGCTAGCTTATTAAAATTGAAGGACTTCTGCAAGATGGCTTATAATCATGTTGATTTTTGTTGTTTTATGTGGCGAAACTTGCATGCTGTGTCATCTAAAATGCAGCAACATTGGTTGTATAGTAATTTGAAGGCAGAGGTTGTATAGTAATTTGATTATCAGTATTGTTCCTTAACAGAACAGAGTAGAGCTTTTCTTTTTAAAATGTATGTGTAAACTTTTTTTATTAATTAGATCTGCTCCATGTGGCTCATGGTAACTATTTATATTTTTTTCTAAACTTTTCAGGCGTACAAATCCATTTGGAGAATCTGGAGGAAGTACAAAATCTGAAACTGAAGGTAGAACAGATGTGCAATTTTCTTATATTTAAAACTACTTTTGGGCTGGGGCTGGGGCTCAGTCATAGAGTGCTTGCCTAGCATGTGTGAGGCACTGGGTTCAATTCTGAGCACCATATACAAATAAGTGAATAAAATAAAGGTCCATTAACAACTAAAATTATATTTTAAAAAACTATTTCTTATAGTAAATCGTGTGACTAATCTGTCATTTACACTTGTTTTGATTTTTTGTTGTTTTGTTTTTTGCTATACTGTTTTTGTTTTTAGTTGTAGGTGAATACAATACCTTTATTTATTTTTTTTACTTGTATTTTTTTTTTCTTTTTATGTGGTGCTGGGGACCGAACCCAGTGCCTCATGCATGCTAGGCAAGTGCTTTACCACTGAGCCACAACCCCAATCCCTCTGCTATACTGTTTTTTTTTTTTTTAACTTTGAAATTTCCTCTATAACATAACACAACATAATTTAATCTGATTTGGGATGCTGTTCACACAAAATTAGAGAATATCACATACTTTGATCTCATAGTTAAATTCTCAATGCCTAAGCTGTCCTTCAGGCTTTTCTGATGTTTTACTTCTGGTTCTGGAGCATAATTTTTTTCTTATTTTTCCAGTAGCTATTTTGTATATATATTTCCAAACTTATTGAAAAGTTTTAAGAGTAGTACAAGGAATTCTTTTTCCCTAGAGCTGCATTGTTGAAGTATTTATTGCCTTATTTTTTTGCTATAACTTGAACACTGTAGTCAGGATAAGTTATTTCTAAATTTAGGGGTTTTACTAGAAAATCTAAAAGGAAACAGTCAGTATATTTTATTCTTTTGGAAAAGAAATGTGGGAAATACATAATGTACCTTGTTCTGTTATAGATTCTATTCTTCATCAGTTATTTATTGTCCGATTCCTTGGTTCTATGGAGGTGAAGTCAGATGATCATCCGGATGTTGTTTATGAAACAATGCGCCAAATCTTAGCTGCTCGGGCCATCCATAACATCTTTCGTATGACAGAATCACATTTATTAGTCACTTGTGATTGTTTAAAGTAAGTAAACCTTCCCTAAATAAACTTGTAGGGAAAAATGTTTACATAATTTCAGCGTAACTAAAATTTGCTAAATTTTTAATTATTGTAGGTTAATTGATCCACAGACACAAGTTACAAGACTCACAGTGAGTTATTTTAAGTCCCTTTGTGCATACACATATCTTATTAACTTGATAATCCTGATTCTGTATATTCAGGTCTGATAGTATCAGTTACATTTGTTCTTTAGGCACTTTGTAGTTAATTTTCTAGCTAGCTCCAAAAAGTTATAGGTGAATGTTGTATGTAACGTAGAAGAATCAACATGATCTGGTATGATACTTAGTGTTAATACCTAAGTTAGGGAGCATATAAAAAATTAATAGCAGGAATTAAAAGGTGATCAAGATTATTTTATAGTTATCTAGTTTAAAATTGTTGCAAGTGTTTAATCATTTGTTAAATAGACCAGTTTTATTATTGAATTTGATTTTGTAAAATGTGTTAATAACTAATAAAACCCACCATTCATCAATCTCTTATTCTCTTTGGTAATCCAAGCCAAATATGACATTAATTGTTCTTTGATTACCAGTCTGTTAAAAATGGTGTATTTGAGCTGAGTGCGGTGGCGCATGCCTGTAATCCCAATAGCTCAGGAGGTTGAGGCAGAAGGATCATGAGTTCAAAGCCAGCCTCAGCCAAACCAAAGCACTAGGCAGCTCAGTGAGAGAGACTCTCTAAATAAAATACAAAATAGGGCTCGGGATGTGGCTCAGCGGTCAAGTGCCCCTAAGTTCAGTCGCCGGTAAAAGAAAAAAAAGGTGTATCTGATTGCTACTGTAATGGTTTGGAAGATTTCATATTTACTTCTGATGTTTTTTGTGGCAGTTTCCATTACCCTGTGTAGTTTTGTATGCTACACACCAGGAAAATAAGCGGCTTTTTGGATTTGTTCTCCGGACATCAGGAGGGAGAAGTGAAAGTAATCTGTCATCAGTATGCTATATATTTGAATCAAACAATGAGGGGGAAAAGGTATTTGACTTTTCAAAATGTTCCTGTTGTAAAATACATATTATAGTCAGTTTTTACTAATATTTCTGGAAAAAAACTCCCAGATTTTGTCTAGTATGATTGAGTTGCTTGACCAAAGCGTGTTGCTCTGAAGAGCACTAAGCTTAGGGATTGGCATTCTGACTATATAGATCCATGTCTTCCTCAACATTGATAGCTGGTAAAATCTTCTCCCTTCATTAGCTTATCTTGGGAATAGAATATATTCCTATAATCAGTCAACTTCAAGTATCATCAGCAACTGTTTCTCTCATTCTTTGTGGGCTGAACTACCTCAGTAATGAATTTGAGATAATGAGAAGTATTGTTTGTGAAGGGAGAGCCATCAGTGGAAGCTCACAGACTCATAGAAAACATAGAAAGCAGTAAGAGATGTGGTCCATGACTTTAAACCTAGCAACTCAGGAGGCTGAGGTGGGAGAAATGCTAAATTCAAGGTCATCTTCAGCAACTTAGACTATGTTTCAAAATAAAAAAAAGTAAAAGGGATGTAGCTTAGTGGTAAAGCAATCCCCAGTACCCTTCACCCTCCCACCCCCCCAAGAAATGGAGAAAATATACAAAGACTTGGTTTAGGGGATGGCACATCCTTAAATCAGCTTTTAGTTGAAGTGGTATATTATGTTGAGTTATAAAACTAGTTATGGGCTGGGGTTGTGGCTTAGCAGTAGAGCACTTGCCTAGCATGGGTGAGGCACTGGGTTCAATCCTCAGCACCACATAAAAATAAATAAATAAAGTAAAGGTATTGTGTCCAACTACAACTAAAATTTAAAAAAAAAATTTATATCAGCTATTTGGGTACTTAATTTTTACTTTAAGAACTTGAGTTTTTTGGCTTTTTGTTTGTTTTTAATACTGTTTCTCTTTTTAGATTTGTGATTCTGTTGGACTGGCAAAACAGATAGCTCTGCATGCTGAACTGGTAAGAATCTGAGAGATGCTTAATTTTCTAAGAATGTTAACTGAAGTATTATAACAAAAGTGGTTTTCATATTGCTGATAAACCATTTATAATCTGGATAAATGTCTACCATAGAATGAAGCCTTGTGTGCTTCCATACCTATGAATACAAAGAAGGGTATAAAAAGTTACAAGGGTCATGTTAATTGATATATCTAAAATTTAAAATTATTTCATATTTAATTCATTAGTTTTATTTATTTTTCTTAGGATCGTAGGGCATCAGAAAAACAAAAAGAAATAGAGAGAGTAAAAGAGAAGCAACAGAAAGAACTCAATAAACAAAAACAGATTGAAAAGGTATGCATCCCTAATGTCTGAATCTTCTATCTGGTGTTTATGAAGACTTAATTCACAATTGTGACTTTCAGATTTGAATTTCCAAATGAAGGTCTTGTTTCTTCTTGCTCAACCACTTCATAATCAGATGATTCATAGAATAGCAGAAAAGGGTAACAGCTGAAGTCTGCTATGTTTACACAAAAGCTATATTAACATGTAGTGTGACTTCCTGTTAAATAAACATACCAGAACTTTCATATTCCTGTGAGGGTTATCTTGTCAAAGCCACTCTTTTTTTAAAAAAAATGTTTATTTTTTAGTTTTTTTTAGGTGGACACATATCTTTATTTTATTTTTATGTGGTGCTGAGAATCGAACCCAGTGCCTCACGCATGCTAGGTGAGCGCACTACCACTTGAGCCACATCCCCAGCCCCTCAAAGCCACTCTTTTGAGAGGTTTTATGGACTAAATTGCTATTGCTGAAAACCATTTTTCCCTTTAAGTGAATTAAATTTTAAATGTTGCCAGGAATGCCAATTCATTATCCACTAAAAGATTTTTTTCCCCCCCAATGCTGGGGGATCAAGACCACAAAAGAATAATTTTAAGCTACACAATTTTCCAAACAAAATCTTGATTAGGTGATCCAAGAGACTTTATGGGTTGTGGCATTGACAATAGGAATGGAAAAAGAAGACAGTTGTGGGATACTTGGAGAACACATCAGTAAGAATTGGCAGTGGGTTGGATGTATGGACAAAGAAGGGGGAAGTGGCAAAGATGACACTGAAGTCATCAGGCTTCCCTTGATAGGCTTAGTGAAGGAAGGTGATGCCAGATTCAGCAAAATGAATTGGACAAGAGGTCTGAAAAAGAGGAAGGCATGAGGTATGGGGTAATCCATTATGGGGCTTTTATTATGAAAATTGAGATTACTTATGTAGTGTATAGTAAGAGATGATGGACTGAATTAGATTATTGGCTATAAAAAATAAAATGAGGAAAATGCCAGCAATTTTTAAGTTTGAATTTGGATTTTACAGAATTTCTAGAATAATGCCAAATTTATTTTGTAGTAGCATTGGTTAGGCATAGCCTTTCTTTTTATAAGGTTGCTAGAATTTTGCATACATCTTTATGACAAAAGGATGGAAATGGCTCTCAAGTATGTATTTTTAAGTGCATAGCTTTCATTTGACTGCAGACAGTTAATTTAGTTCCTTTTCTTTCTTTCCCACTAGGACTTGGAAGAACAGAGTCGGTTGATAGCTGCTTCCAGTAGAACAAACCAAGCCAGTAGTGAGGGGCAGTTTGTTGTCCTTAGCAGTAGCCAGTCAGAAGAGAGTGATTTGGGAGAAGAAGGAAAGAAGAGAGAGTCAGAAGCATAAACTTACATTGCTTTTTGATTGACACCGCCCCCCCCCTCCGGAATTGACAATTTCTATGGTGAAATGGCACAAGGTAACAACTATGTTGAAATATCAAGGAGGAGACTACACTTTATATTTGCTTGTTTTTAGCTTCACGTAAAAAAATGTTGAACTTGATGATTTAGTTTTACATTGTTTTTTATTTTCCCTTAAAAATAATAATGTATGCATTAACATTAAATTCCTCTTGTCTAGGGCTGGGTTGTGACTCAGTGGCAGAGCACTTGCCTTGAACATGTGAGGCACTGGGTTCGATCCTCAGCACCACATAAAAATAAATAAACAAAATAAAGACATTATGTCCATTTATAACTAAAAAAATATATTTAAAAAACATTGTACTTGTCTAAACAAAACTTATTTCCCTAAAACAGGTTGCTGAGGAATTATACTTAAGCATTTTTTTCCTTCAAATTTTGAACTTTTAATCTTGTGTTGTAACTACCTATGCCCATCAGAAATAATTTATTCTTAGGTATTCATATATTCATGGATATACTCGCTCCCTTTTATTAGGAACATTTTGCTGGCAGTGAAGAAGTGTTCAACTAAGTGACCCTTTCTACAGAGAATTCTACAAATTTGCAAATATTTTAACATTATTTACTGTGCAATAGAATTTGTATAAAATCGTAGAGATTTTAGACTTAAGGTTTCCAACTTGTGGCAGGTGGCACTGTTGATTGCAGGACACTTTCTTTTATTGCTCACATTTCTCTGATGTACTATACCTGATGCCAGTAGTGAAAAAAGCTTGTATCTTTGGTTCAAAATTGATACAGCCCTTGGCATTTTATTATCATATTCTCAGTTCTCAGGTTGGGACTTCAATTATTACTGCAGAGCAGTAATGATTAAAATAAGATTTTGAAATTCATTAAAATATTTCTGTTTTGTTCAAATACATTTTAGATTAGGACTGGCTTGTAAAGATATTGTTAGAAGATGATACATTGTATTTTCAGCATTATGTAAAACGATTTTTACTGATAATCAAATGACATTTTCAAATGACATTTCAAAAGAAGTTATATACCAATTATGTTTACTGCTTAAAAGTAAAAATTCCCAGAGTTTAGTTTAGAAAATGTAATCTTTTAAATTTCAGACTGATATGCCCAGTATTTTCATAATCCCATATTTTGATAAAGTACTGAATCATCACTTTATATCCACAAAGGCAAATAACTAATTTATGAGCATAGAATAGTTTGCACTAACTATTGTAAATACTTTTCAAATGAGTAAAAGGTATGATTCCATGAAAGACTGAAAAGAAATTGAATGATTGGTATAGCTAGTAGGGGAAGTTGACCAAGGAAGGATTTTAGCCTGCTACAGGTTTAAAATAACATTTCTCTACTGCCTATCTTCTGTCAGAAATTAATTTCTTTTACTTTGCTCAGATTTAAACATGGCTTATAGAAGTTATGTTCATGTGTTCCACATGAAAAAGTATATATACATATATACATATAAGTTAAATATATTGAGTAAAATATCTTACATAGTTAAACATTTAGAATTTTTTCAGTAGGTTAGCCACTAATACTAATTTCACAAGGGAAAAAATCCTTTTGTCCTTTGATATGTAGTTTTTTTCTTTTTTTAGGTCTGAATTAGAAATGGCATCTGTTAAAAGCTCTCAAAATATAGCTCAATTTCATACTGTATATGTACATTGTTTTCTGTAGGAATGGGATAATTATACATAGCTTCATGATATTTTTATCCATGTGCCAACTGGGAGTAATGATTATTTAATACTCCTTAAAGCCTTATGATACTAGAACATATAGTAAAAAAGTAGACATTTATGGAATACTTTTTGATTAAGTTTATTTTGTGCCTACTAAAGGGAATGCTTTTAAAATATTGTATCATTCCTTTTGTTAAAGTTGAAATTTGTGATCAGTACTTGATTGGTCATGGAAATTCCTGCTTTTAAGACCTTTTTTGAGATTGGTTAACTTTCAGTTTCATTGTCTTTTCTTTATATAGCACCTCGCTAAGTTCACATGAAATCTGTTGCCTCACAAGGAAGTTGGTCATCATTAGAAGGCAGTTTTACCTGGTTGGTCCTTTGCATGGTAGCAAAGTGCTACCCATTGTTAGCCCTCTGGGTCAAAGTGTAGACTGAGGTTAAGGGTATTGGTAGACGTAGGGATGCTGGACAGACTTATAGTTCCTTTGTGTGTGTGTGTGTGTGTGTGTGTGTGTGTGTGTGTGTGTAGTTCCCTTTAAGTCATGTTCATAAGAATTACCACAATAACTGTCATATATAACTAAAAGAAATTTAAAAAATGTCCACGTCCATAGGAAAGATGCATTCCAGTGCCAAATAGAAATCATGAGTACATTTAGCAATTTAGATGAAAATTCTCTTCCATTACTACTAAACTATAGGAACTATTCTATTATTGCAGACCTGTAAGCATCAAGTTTAATAAGCTCTCCTTTTTATTTAAAGAATGCTGCCCATGGGCTTCATATTAATGTTCCAGCTGATCTCCTCTGAAACCCCTTCAAAAACTCTGAGATGCTTCATTGGCAGTTGAATTAGATTTGGGGATATCTCTTCTCTGGCATAAATTTATATTTAATGATTTTTAGAAATTAACCACATATTTTTTTAAGGAAAGAAATTAAGCCTGCCTAATTCTGCTATATGTTCTGCTTCCTATGTGAACAGTGCTTTTGTAACTATGGTAATGAAATTAATAGATTAAAAAAATCAATTATTAGTGCATCCTTTTAGAATTTTGAAAATTTGCTAATTAGGTACTGAAACTGGTACCTTGAACAAAGTCCCTAAAGCTAATCTAATCTAGTTCTTGTCATGTCTATAAGGATTACTTTGTGTGCAATTTTAAAAGAATTCACAGGATCCACAAACTAAATTTGTTGTTTCCATTACTTTTGGGAAAAGGACAATAGGATGTGTGTAATTTCCTAGGTAACATAAAATGTTGTGATAAAAGCATCTGAGTTAATTCTGAGTTATATATAGGAACCACAGTGTTTAAAATTTGCATCTTACAAATGTTAACAGACTAAGAATCTAGCATACTTAGCAAAACCTTTTGCAACCTGAATAAAATGAAAATATTAATGTTGATTTTGACAACCTCCTTTCATTTGAATTGTACTTTGAATATTTAAATATACCAATTGTAACAATTAAACTCTTCATTTTATTTTTAGCATTTACTCCTTTTTCATGAAGTTTCTGTTCTACATTAATTAATAATACAAAGATTTGAAACTGGAACCACTTTATACTTTTTTAACCAATCTCTTGTGGCTGTACTCATAAGTAATTTACTTTAAATTAATAGAAGAACTGGGGATTAAATTATAACTAATGTGTGAAATTGCTTTGTATATTCAGTGATTTTTGTAATGTAAGTGAATTGGTTAATTCTTATCTCACTGATAGTTAAATCATGCAGTGTACCATTAAGTCATGTTAACATTTCCCTTTAGAATTGGATTTGAGGAACTCACCTTTATGTGACCATGGTATACATGTAGGACAGAGAACTTATTTTTTCATTTTGTCAAAATAGGCATTTGCTGACAAGGCTTCAGGAAATATGTTGTTAGATTTTTTTAATGTATAATAAAGTCTGATTTTTGTACAGTCTTTTTTTGTATAAAATATTTGATATATTTTCTGAATTTTATTTCTCCAAGTAATTTTGATTGGTGTTGTCACTTATTGGGAAGTTTGTTGTAAAAGCAAATTATAATTCATTATTAGTGACTTTTCTTGATAATTACCCTAGATATGTTACAGGCAATGTATACTTACAACTGTTGGATTCTACTTAAAGAAATTCCTCTAATTTAAAGGGACAAATAATTGTGTGTTCTAACTTTAAGTAGCTTGACCTGTAGTTTTAATAGTAATATATAGTCATGCTGTGTAACTCTTTGTAGTTTAGTATATAACTTAAGTTCTACTGGGAATTTTATGTTCTAATTTGTTTTTGAATTTTATAAAAATGTATATACTTTCAGAAAGTCAAGGGATTAGATGAAATTAATTTTAGAATTATGTAATTTATCTAAGTACATGTATATCCTAAATGTATTTTTGTATATTGACACATATACATATATATAAACTACCACTTCGTTATAAGCACATGAGATTAAAAAAAAAACAAACAAAACTTCGTGTTAGCCAGTTTTGCACATTTTAAATGTAAAAAGCTAAATATAATTCTAAATCTTCTGCTTACTGAAGTAGTCTTTATAACCATGAATCAATTATTGCATCAGAAATCATACAGTTTTAGTTGCAGTAAAATGGACTATATTATGCTAAAAAATGTTAAAACTAAATATGTAAAAATCAAAGCTGTATAGTTAATGGAACTGTGGAGAAAATGAACTACATCATTCTCTGTTGTCCTTTTGATGTGCTCTCTCAACTTGACATAGATGTGACTGAATGAATATTTCTCAATTTCTTTCTGTACTATCCACATACAGAAACTTGAACTTAGATGCAACTTAGAATGCATAGAAATAAAAAATTGAACTTAATATTCTATATTCACATGCAGTAGAGAATATAAAGAAATAATTTAATCTGACATCTTCTGTAATCATTGAAACCCTCCATGTCCACTAGCCGACTAGGTTCAGTATAGAAACCATAAGCCTATCCATTTGAAAACCCTTTTTAATTCCCATTGAATTAATTATATTAACCAATAAGTGGTAAACCATAACCAAAAATATTTGGAAAGAAGGCAGGAGGGAATATGTGTTTCCTATTAATGATGAAGTTTTAATTGAACGATCTATTTGAATTAACTGAATTACTCCATCCCTGTACTTGACTACAAAGAAACAATGCCAGGCCTGGTGGTGCATGCCTGCAATCTCAGCTACTTGAGGCAGAAGGATTACAAGTGCAAGCCTGACCTTAGCAATTTAGCAAGACCTTGTCTCAATAAAAAGTGAAAAAGGCTAGGGATATATCCTAATGGTAGAGCCCCCTGGGTTTAATCTTGAGAACCAAAAAAAACAAACAAAAAAAAAAAACAACTGTGATTTCTGCACACAAATAGTTTACTTCCAGGGCATGTAATGGAGTCAGTATATATTCAATACAATCACTAATACTTCTCTATTTAAAAAAGAATCTTCAATTGTCAGAGATGGCATCCATTATTTTGAGCACATTTATACACTTAATGTAAGATCACTACAGAATTAGAACTGGTATATAGGGCTGGCATTATGGTCCAATGGTAGAGTGCTTGGCTAGCATGATCCAGGCCCTGGTTCAATCCCCAGAACCACAAAAACAAAAAACTGGTGTATTTAGTTAATTAAAATATTCACTAGTTGGGTTTTGCTTTTCTTAAAACTAACTTTGGACTTATAGCCATTTATATGTTGAAAGGCCATATTCAGAGAAACTACTTAAAGAACGTAGACTGATTTTAGTTACTGGGTAAAGCAAAAAATATGAATCATAGAAGACAAATCCCATTTGAAAAAAATAAGCTGCAAAATTATACCTTTTCCTGTAGAATAATATGATTACCAGGTTTCTGTAAAAACTCCTTGTCCGTAAAGGTCATATTCTTTGTAAAGGATGTATGCTTTTAGACGATTGGGCAATGGAAGAAATGACATGAAGACAGGGCAGCGTAAATGCAAACGCCCCATACACTTGCGGATCTTTAGGCGGCACAAATGTTTTAGGGAACGAGGGTTTGCTAAAATGAAAGAAATAGGATATTATCTAAAAGGAGAAAGAATTAAAGAATTGCTTTTTTTTTTTTTTTTTAATGATCTTAGGGTTTAGTTAGCAAATGTATTTGATACTTAAACCACCAGGATTTGCATTGGCTGTGATTAAATGGGAATATCAATAGGGAAAGTTTTTCAGTTCTCTTGCAACGCTTTGCAAAAATATGACTTTAGATGCATATCAAGTTGGAATCCAAAGACAAATCAATTGTGCATCTGGCTTGTGAGACCCTAAGTACTTAAATCTCTATTAACCCCACTCCCCACCCCCTGCCAATTCTTTCTATCAGGGACAGGGCAAAACTAAAGATCACCACCCAGGGGGAAATGGGATAAAATAAATTTTTAATTGACTTAGGTGCAACTTTGAAAAAATTTGGTTTGGAGAGGGTCATTTGGTATCCCCTACAAATTTAGATCTTTTCTTATCTGTTTTTTATTGCCATGTCATACCTTTTAATTCCTGTCTATAATGTTCCTTCCTAGTCATGGGGTAATTGGGTTGGGAAAAAAGTGTTACCCACATATAATTATAAGTAATTACCTAACAGATTTTGTCTGCTGGAAAATTGTAGTAAGTACAACTTAATGACTACACTGTAGTTTTACGAAGGGATAGTATTTTTTTGGTTGCTTTAGGTTATGCTTTTAACACAAAGAATATTCTATAGAACAAATAATATGATTAGTATTTTGGTAAAAGTTTTCTATAAGACAGATACTCACTCAAGATAAAATGTATTTCTGACCAGAGCCCCTGTTTCTGGAGCACAGCTTTCAACTTTGAGCAGATTTGAACTTGATCAACATAATCAAGCATCACTCGAACAACCTTTCCAGAGAGATGCTGCAGCCATGATAAAGTTATTACTTCACAGAACTAAAGGGGGAAAGTCAGAAAATTAAATTAAGAGTATCTATGGTTTAGCACAGTAATCAAAAGAATACTAAGCTGAAAGTATTCAGTTCCTCATTTGATTTCTTAGTCCTAACATTTGGGAAAAATATATTTACTGATTCTTCATATAAGAAGTAATAAAGGTGTGGCAGAGATTGTTACATAATATCTGTTAACTCCCTTGGTTGGTCACCTGGCTGTCTACAATAAAGATTAACTTTTTAGCTTCACTTGCAGCTAGGTGTGGCCACTTGGCTAACCTTTAACCAATGAGAGGTAAGTGGAAGCCTCAGCAGCTCCCCAAATACCATGCAAGAAAGGCAAGGTCTGTGATGCTTCCTTTTCCCTTTCTTCTTGCAGACTGTAATATGGATACAAGCTGCTTTTATGAATCATGACACTGTCCATTTACAAGGCTATTTACTTCTGTCCTTTATATGAGAGGGAATGAGCCATTTGGTTTGGTTTGAGATGAGTCTCACTATCTTGCTCTCTCTTTCCAGCCTCCCAAGTAGCTGGGACTGCATGTGATCCACTATGCCTGGCTGACATTTTGTTAAAGCTTTTATTTTGGGATTTTTCTGTCATTCAAAAATCTTAGTCCAACCCTGATATAAAAGGAAAGTAACAGTTTTGGCCTTTAAATCATTAACATGCTCTTAAATAAGATGTCCAGATGAGAAATGAGACTGTTCCTGAACAGTCAGGAAATAATACCAGATGGTATATCCCCTAATGCTGAATTAATGGTGTAGAAATTAAGTCCTATATTAATCACCTAAAAATAATAAATACAAGAATATTTTGCCTGTAACTTTTCAGAATTGATTCAAGGAGCTTTTTCAATTTACTGTTTCATTTCTATTTTTTAAATTTTGGTAATATGAATTCAAATATTTATAGAGCATCTACTATGTGCTAAGCACAGACATGTGTAAACTGAGGATATTTATAAGAGGTACAGTCATTAAAATACTAAAATAATATTCAGAAAGTCAAATTCTACAAAGAAATGATCATGATAAGAGAATGATGGGGAAGGGGACTACCTAAGATGGGCGTTTTTGGAGAGATGACACTTGAAATGAGACCTGAAAAGTAGCAACCATTTGAAAAGCTAGGGGAAAAACTCAAGTTGGGGAAAACAGAAGTGACCAATTAGGTAAGAAAAAACTAGGGGTCTGGTGTGAGAAAAATCTCTCTAATCAGGAGGGGTCAACTGTTTACTGTAACTTTTTTCATCATAAAACTAACCAAACAAGACTAATCAAATGCTCAAAGAGCCAAAAACCTAAGGGTATAGGTATTTGGAATCCAGCAACATTTTAGCTAAAGAGAAAATGTAACTGAAATATAAGGCTGGATTCATTTTTTAAAAAGGTTTTTAGTTGTTGATGGACCTTTATTTATTTATATGCAGTGTTGAGAGTTGAACCCAGTGTCTCACACATGCTAGGCAAGTGTTCTACCACTGAACCACAACCCTAGCCCTGCAGTTTGCATTCATTTTTTAAACCTTGCTCAGGAGTCAGTTCATTTGTGAAACTCCCTGACAGTTCTAGGTAAAGTCCCTTTTTTCTCTGAGTTGATTCTGTACCTTTTATATCTTTCTACTGATAGATATTTGCATGATATTTTATCATGTATTTTTCACTCTAGAGTCTTCCAACAATTAGCTTCTAGAGAGTGGACTGAGTATTACTATAGTTCCCAGACTATGGATAATGAATGTCTTAAGGTAATACAACTAATCCTGTGGACTTACCATAGTATCTTTAATAACTGTAGATGTCCAGCCTTCAAAAGTATAGAAAGGATGAATTTTATCCCCATGAGGACAATCAAAACATCGCTCTGTGTCATACCCATAATTCAACAGCATCCTGAGCATGACTTCATCTTTTAGTGTGTATTGCAGTGCTGATGGGAAATGCAAAGGGTTGACTCTGCAGAAGTAATTGACGTTGGCACCATGTCTTAGCAGTAGACTTATGAGCTCATAGTTACCCATCCTAAGGGCTATCTGCAGGCAGTTAACTGGGTCTTGATTAGGCAGAGCTCCAGCGCCCAGAAGCAGCTTAACTGAAGAGAGGTCACCATTTGATACAGCAAAATACAAAGCTGATTTCCTTTGGTCATCATAATGTTTACGAATTTTCTGATCTAGCATGAAATTCACATCAAATCCAGCCTGGATGAGAAGTTCCAGGCATTGAGGGTGTGCTCCTGCTGCTGCACAATGAACTGGACTGATCCCACTCCGCTTAATGGCAGCAAGGTCCGTAACTGGAATCAATATCTTTAGAACTCTAAGAAAGAATTGCAAAGTACATTTCAAAATGGTTTCATCAAGATACAGAGTTAGCCTGTTTATGATTCTTTTATATTAATGGTATATATAGTATTAGTATCAGGTGGCAATTAGAACCCTCCAACAAAAAAACTAATTCCTTCATCTGGCAGCTTATATAGCAAGTAAAACTGAATGGAACTATTGTCTAGGTTTAAAACTCAGTATTAGCCCAGTCATTTGAGACCCAAAGTTTCCCATATTGAAAGCAGTTCTGTGTCTTCAGCAGCTACAGAAGATGCTCGGCCTTACCAGTTTCTAGCAGGTCCAGAGATTTTTCTTTTTTCTTTTTTTAAGGTTTAGGTTGTTGGATCAGAGAAAAAATATAAAGTTCCTAGAAGTTGCTTATAAAAAAGTCAGTTATTACTATTTCTATTATTTACAGTAATATAATTTAACTTACAATAAGTGTCCTCTGTCAGCTGCCACATGAATGGGCAGGTGGCCTGAATTCTTAGGTATATTGGCATCAGCTCCATACTCTAGCAAGAGAGTCACAGAGTCTGGATTTCCTCCTCTAGCAGCTTCAAGTAATATGGAAGATGAATCAGAGGCCTGACCATGAGCATTAGCACCTAAGAGGAAAAAGTCATCTTGCAAAAATTGTTTTCCATTGTATATAAGCAATCTTAAAATAAAAAAATGCATACCTACTTTAGTGAAGAACTAAGAATCAAATAAAATAGGTAGCTCTTTTCTCAAGCAATTTATAAACTAATGTGGAGGGGAGGGACATGATACAAACAGTTTGTAAATTATAGGTAAGCTGGCTTTCAGAGCAATTTTTATAAGTTGTTTGGAACTAAAAATTTCCAGTAGACATACTTTCATAAAAGGTGGATTTCTAAACCAGTATACAAAGCCCAGTTACCTCACAATATGCTTACAGATAGGATGGTAATAACTAACTGAATTATATCACCATAACATTTAATGATGTTTTGATGGAAAGGGGCATTTTTTAAAACTTCTTCATAAAGGACTGTTCGTAATAAGAGACACTAATTGTTTTAAACTGAAATTGAGGATTGCTGATAGCTATAAAGATAAATTGTAGTACCTATGCCAAGTATCATGTGAGTGGTGTGGATAAGAATTCAGGTAGAGGCAAAAGTGCCTTCTAGAAGATCTAGGGCTGGGGCTGTAAGGGGAGCTTACAGATAAAAGAAAGGAGTTTGGGTCAGTTCTGGAAGTTTTCTCAATAAAATGGGCTCTGAAGAAAGAGTAGCATTTGGATGGACAAAAGCTAAGGAGAGCATTCTGGACACATCATAAATCATAAAGAAGATATAGTGGCTTTACTTTTGAATAGATAGATAAAAATCATCAGGGTATAGTGGCTGCCCAAGAACCCCACTCCTAGAATGTATTTAGAAATCTAATATACCTTCATTTATTGTTTACTATGTGCATAATCATTTCTAAATTTCACAGCAAACCCCAGAAGTAGGTGCTAAGATCTCCATTTTAAAAATGAAGAAACTAGGTCTGGAATTGTGGCTTAGTGGTAGAGTACTTGCCTAGCATGTGTGAGGCCATGGGTTCAATTCTCAATACCGCATATAAATAAATGAATAAAATAAAGTTCCATCAACATTTTAAAAATATTAAAAAAAAAGAAGAAGAAACAAGGGCTTACTGGTTTCAAATGACTTGCCCAAAGACACACAGCTAGTAATAAGCAAGATGGTTAGGATTCATACATAGATTTTCCAGACTAAGGCCTTATTTCAATGATACCATCTTGTCTCTAACAATGCGGGATCAGGCAGATATGACTTCAAATACTGGCTCTGCCATTTACTATTTATGTCACTGTTATGGTTTAGATATGTCCCCCAAAAGCTCATGTGTTAAGCAATGCATGTATTTTAAAGGTGAAATGACTGGATTATAAGAGCCTAACCCAATCAATGGATTAATCCAGTAATATGGATTAACTAGGAAGTAACTCTAAGTAGGTAGGGTGTGGCTGGTGGAGGTGGGTCACTGGGAGCATGCCTTTGGAGTATATTTTATTCTCCCTCTTCCTGACTGCCATGTCTTGACTTCTTTCCATGACCACACTCTTCCACAATAATGTTCTGCCTCACCTTGTGCCCAGAGTTATGCAATCAGTCAGCCCTCTGTGGACTGAGACTTCTAAAACCACATGCCCCCAATAAACTTTCCCTTCTGTATGTTGTTCTTGTCAGGTCTTTTGGTCACAGGGACAAGAAAGCTGACTAAAACAGTTACGATGTGTAAATTACTTTGTAAGGCGGTTAAGGGAAATGCTTAATCACTGAACTCACCAGTCACATGATCCTGGTTTCTTTGAAAGGTAAAGGATTGAAAATTTGTTGCTGTGTGTGTGTGTGTGTGTGTATTTTGGTATCGGAGATTGAACCCAAGAGCGCTTTACCACTGAGCTACATCCCCAGCCCTTTTTCATTTTTTTGTTTTGAGACAAGAGTTTTGCTAAGTTGCTTAGGGACTTACTAAATTTGCTGGCCTCAAACTTTTGATTCTCCTGACTTAGCCTCCCAAGTCACTGTGACTACGGGTATATGCCACTACACCTGGTAAATGCCAAAGTTCTTTGAGAGTCCCTGCCAGTTATCTAAAATGACCACAGTTACAATGCGGAGGGCAGGGAGGAAGTGTGTTTGAAGAGAAGTCTATAACTGGTACCATCTCTGAACTTCTTTTCTCAAGAGCAAAATGAGATTAATATCTGTCTCACAGACTTTTTAAAGGATTACATGAGGCAACAGCTTAATGCCTGTTATGTAGAAAGTATTTAATAAATATACATCAGTGGCTGGAGTTGTAGCTTCAGTGGTAGAATGCTTACCTAGCATGTGTGAGGCACTGGGTTCAATCCTCAGCACCTCATTTAAAAAAAAAAAAAGGTATTGTGTACAACTAAAAAATAAATATTAAAAAAAAATTTTAAAAATATGTTTTAAAAGATAAATATAAATCATCTTCTCCTTCTCTTAGAGTTTTGACTATTAGTAGAACAGAGAACAGGGATACGAAGAGAAGAAATGAGGAAGAATTTCCTAACATTCAAAGATATTCTGCGACAGATTAAACTGCCTCATGACTTAGCATAAGTAGCAACAGTATGTACAGAATGTTGCAAGGACTTTGATTTTGATTCTAGGAAAGGACATCAACACAAAAATGTTTTAAAAAAAAACAACTATCCTCTAAGAATACTAAAGGAACATTAAGTATAAGGGTCACCCTGCATTGCAATAATTTTAAGGAAATTATATCACATCATCAAATAAGAAAACCAGTCTGATTATTTTAGGCTTTCTAGTATCCAATATTAATACACAAATTTCAAACATTTAAATTGGTTTTAAATAAGATATTAACTTCTATTATTCTGAAGCTCTCCATCAAGAAGAGAACACTGGGATCAAGTTACTCTATGGTAGTATGCTGACTATATAGAAAATCTTGCCTTTCTGCAGTAATAATGCCATAATTTCAGTGTGTCCACTTTGGGCAGCAAGAGCAAGTGGAGTGAATCCATAGGTGCTCCGGGGGTCAGGGTGTGCCCCAGAAACCAGCATAAGCTTCACCATGTCCTGTCTGCCCAGTTTGGCTGCCTCGTGGAGAGCAGTCCTGTCATTGGCACATCGTAGATTTACATCCGCTCCGTGGCTGATCAGCAAGGTAGCCATGTCATAGGAGTCACGTAGAACAGCTAAGAAATCAGAAGCGAGGTGGGCATTATGCTTGATGCGGGTAAGGCCAGAGTGTCATATCAGCTAGTGTCCCTCAGCCTTCTTAAGGAGCTCTTCCCACTTACTCCCTTGCCTCTGCATTATGAATTTAGGGAACCCATAAAATAGACTGTATGTCAAATAATATATCAATGGGCTGTTTTTCTATAAGCCACAACCAATTCATTGTCTTTTGGCTGCTTAGCTGGCTCATACATATAAAATTTTCATGTATCTTTATTTTCTTGAGAAAATGGGAACTTACATATTCAGTACAGACCTGGAAATGCTTGTAAGCTGCTTTAAAAGAAGAAAAAAAAAGCAACAGAACCCTATCTCAGCAAACAAATGACTAAAATGTAATTTTATTTGTATGTTGGGTGAGTGGCTGAACCCATAGGATATGATGGTTTGGGCTTGTATTTCCCAAAGTGTTGTACAGAAAGTCCCTTGAGGTTCTTTGTGAAGAAATGATTCTGAAAGCAACAAACACACACACCCAACTCCAAAGGCCTGGAAATCCTATGTATACTATTATCACATAATTAAGGTCCAGTTCAGTGGTAGAGCATTTGCTAGCACTGGGTTTGATCCTCAGCACCACATAATAAATAAATAAAAGGTTCACTTTTGGGCTGGGTTGTGGCTTAGTGGTAGAGTGCTTGCCTAGCATGCACGAGGCACTGAGTTCGATCCTCAGCACCACATAAATGTAAAATAAATATATTGTGTCCACTTAAAACTAAAAAAAAAAAAAAAAGTTCACTTTACACATTGGTGAATTGAAGTCTCTGAGATCTTGATGAGCTTGTTTCCCTGAAACCCAGCATCTTCCATATCTATGAATAGGGAAATAAATGTTTAGATACGACAGAAAAGGAATTATTTGTCATGCCAGATAGGCCGAGGTCAAGAGAGGAAAACCAGTTCCTACCATCATATCACTCTGACAGGCTTCACAGCTTAATGCTTTCTTACATAGTACACACACATGAATATTATTATCTCTATCTTATAGGTGAGAAAACTGAGATTTAGAGAGGTTAGACCTAATCCAGAGTTTTCATTCTTATGCTATATAGGGCTTTCTCAGAGAATGCTCTTCTATTCAGTGTTTTGATGATTTTTCTCCCCTATGAATGCAAAGCCTAAAAGCACCCTGGGACAAATCAAGATGAGCCCTCCAAATCCCAGTTTTCAGTAGTACCCTGTAAATGTTCTCTCTTTAATTTTTTGCTTTTTTCATGAAAGTTATACACTATGCAAGGCTTAAAGAGCCAATTACTACAGGGTTCTCCACCCTTTCTCAACTCTCTTTTTCCTTCACTAGAGCACCTTTTAGCTGATTCTTTGCTATTAACTATTATATTTCTAAATAGCCCTGCTTACATTGCCACTTTTTAATTTTTTTATGTTTAGATTTTTATTTAAGAACTCAAAAAATTGATTACCTACAAAATAATTTTGAAAGAATTAGTCAAGGAATACTTAAAAGTAAAAATTAAATAAGAGAAACAGGAGATAAAAACACTTTTTAATTTTTTTTTGGTTTTGATTTAATTTGACTTTTCATGGAAAATGAAGATTTTTTTCTCTTATGCTCACCATTCACATTTCTCAGCCCACCATTCTTCTAGTACTTTTTATGATATAATTTTTGTTAACTATTCAGTATTTACCTTATTTTTATTTTATTTGCTATTCAAAAAGCTGGGTCTTAATTATGTTTCCTTTCCTGTACATCTTTTGTTTTCCTTGTAGTTAATACTAGCCTTACATTTACATTCCATTTACCTAATTTGTTTGTTTGTGTGGTGCTAGGGATTAAACACTAGTCAGTTTGCATGCCAAGGCAAGTGCTTTACACTGCAGTTTGCATGCCAAGGCAAGTGCTNAAAGGTAGTATATAAGACAACACTTCAGATTGCCACCCTTTTTTTTTTTAAATATCACAGGACAGACAATAAGGCCTGTTATCTAACATTGCACAACACCTGGGCCTATGAACATCCCACCCCCAAAATGTCTTGCACATACCAAAAAAACTAAAAAAAAAAAAAACTCTAGAGGAACCCAGGAGCTCTTTTGCTAAGTTGTGCTAAAGAATTTTCTCTCAGAAAATCACATCAGACCTCCATAGGGCACAGCTTTTGGAAGAACCTGCTTCTAGGCTTCCTGAGCATGAAGAGAAAATGCTACTAGTTGTCACCATTACATTTTAAACAAATTCAAGGGGAGAGTATAAAGAGTACTTAACTGTCTCTATTGTTTCAATTATCTTCTTATAGTAAGCACTCAAAAAGGAATGAAAGCTGCAGAGGAAAAAAAAAACATTATGTATATGTGATTCCAAAATTAAGGGGGAAACTAAGGAATATAATATAAACCAAAAAGAAAAGGGAAAGGCAGTAGTTTAATCAGGGATAACTCTCATACAAAAAATGACTGAGGCTAAATAGAAATATTTCTATTGGTGCTGGCAGGGATATATCTGAGTGATAGAGCACTTGGCTAGCAGGTACACAGCCCTAGGTTTGATCTCCAAGCACCACCATAACAAAGCAAAACAAGAAATACTTCTATTTGTAGAATGTGGTGTGTCTTTACCACATTCTAGGGAAACTCCTTTCTCATGTATTCATGAGGCCGTTAGCTTCTTCAGGGAAAGGACTGTGTGGCAGCCTGGATCTCAGTCAGTGGTGTTGAACCTGACTCAAACTTGCCTGGGAACAAAATATCACACTATCACATGGCAAAATTTAATGGCCACTCGATATTGTGATTCTAGCAAAAATATGAATAGTAAATAATCAGGTTGTGAATTTTTAAACTATGCATGGTCTAAATATAAAATACACTATTAGTGGGGCTGGGGTTGTAGCTCAGTAGTAGAGTGCTTGCCTAGCATATGTGAGGCACTGGTTTTGATCCTCAGTAACACATAAATAAATAAAATAAAGGTACTGTGCCCATCTACAACTTATATATATATATGTGTGTGTATGTGTGTGTGTGTGTTTAAGATAATTTAACCAACCAAATTGAGAATGACAGACTGTCTAAGGGAATTTATTTTCATCCCTGTCATCTATATATGTATATGTGTGTGTGTATATATATATACACACACACATACACATACACATACAGAACTCTCTCTTTATATATGTGTGTGTGTATATATATATACATACATATATATAAACACTATTAGCAGTTTAAATGTTTTTATTAAAATATTTAAAGCTTTAGAGTTAAATATATGAATTTTATATATTGTCCCCTTCCCATTTTCTTTCATAATTCAATGAAAATAAATTCCCTTAGACAATCTGTCATACTCTCAATTTGGTTGATTGAATTTTCTTAAACATTTTACACCACTCAATTCTGTTAGTTTTCCATATCTGTGTTAAGATATTACTACATGATTGGTGGCTTAAAACAACACATTTATTATCTTAAAGTTCTGTAATTCAGAAATCCAAAATGGCTTTCTCTGGAGTAAAATCAGAGTATTGGCAGAACTATGTTCCTTCTGCAGGTTCTAAGAAAGAATCTGTTTCTTTGCCTTTCCAACTTCTAGAGCCCTCCTATATTCTTGGCTCACAGATTCTTTCCTCCTTCCTCCAAGCCATCATTGTTGGGCTAAGCCCTTTCTCTGACAACTCTCAGGTTCTCGTGCCTCTTTCACTTTGTTTGGATACAAATGGATAATCTAGGCGAATTTCTCTATATAAAAATTAGGTGATAAGCAACCTTAATTCTATTTGTAACCTTACTTCCTGTTTTCCATGTAAGGTTACACATTCATAGGTTCCAAAAAATCAGGACATGAGCCAAGCTCAGTGGTGCACACCTGTAATCCCAGAAGCTCAGGAAGCTGAGGCAGGAGGCTCATGAGTTGAAACCCAATCTCACCAACTTAGTGAAGCCCAAAGGAACTCAGCAAGACCCTGTCTCTAATAAAATATAAAAAGGGGCTGGAAATATGGCTAAGTGGTTAGGCACACCTGGGTTAAATCCCTGGTACCAAAAAAAAAAAAATCAGAACATGGGCATCTTTGGGTGGAGCCATTATTCTACATGACATAAGTATATTCTGGTTTTCTAATTCCTGCCAGTGCCTGACCAAATCAGCAATCCTTCCTAAGTATCACACAGTTCTTGCAAGTCTAATAAATGAAATGTATAACTACAATTTCAATTTCTCTGAAATATTTCAGTACTCTCAGACTAAATATCATATCTTTCAACATAAAATTAGGTGCTCAGTTATGCAGTTATGTTTTAAAATTTTAATCACAAAGTTATGAGAGATAACCTAATAAGCCTAATTTCTTTACAAAACTTTATTTAAAGATTATTCCTAAAGTAGACACAAAAGTATAGAAAAAGCATGTGGTTAAGAGCACAGGCTGGAGTCAGGCTGCCTGGCTCCTCATTTAATGAGCTCTGTGACCTTGAGTAAGTCACTTAATTTGCTTATTTCTAAATGAGGATAATAAGAGTACCCATCTCACAGAGAAGCAGTGAGAATTAGAATTTAAATGAGTTAATATTTACAAAGTGCTTAAAATAGAATGACACATAGTGATGGTGCCATGAATTTGTTACATTTTTTAAAAAATTATGTTTGTTGTACTTTATCATCTCCATATTTAATTATAAAATCTCTTGGGGTTAAAAGACATTTATCCAGTTTACCTCCAGCAGGCCAAAGAGGGGTCACAAATCCAAGCAAACTGGGTTTATTACCCACCCCCCAAAACAATGGTTTCTACCTTAGTGGGCTGAAGTAGCTGATCATCCAAGAGAGCATTTGACTAGGTGCACTTGACCATGAACTGCTCATATCCAGGGAGATTCTTACCACTGAGAGAGCCACTGGTCCTCTTCTACTATTGTAGTAATAGAATCAATATCTTCAGAAAGGTTAAATTTACATAATTCCTCCTTTTGATTTGAATAGATCAAAGATTGGACTCTATCCTCACCTATCTCAGTAAAATAATTCTCTATGTGTCTTGGTTGGACTTATGTATTTCTTTAGCTCCATGAGAACAAGATGTGTTAGAGTTCTTCTCTAACCCTTCAGAAATCTCATTTATTTCTTCTGATTTCTAGACTGCATCTCCTTGCCTAGATTTCCAGCTAATCTCCTTCAACTGTTGTCTTTACTGATTAATTAAATTCTGAATTCTTTCAAAGTTTTTTTTGGTCTGGTCAGATATCATATCTTTTTCATATTTAAATGACAGATCCTGTCTAGGAGATGAAGCTAAGTGGCAGAACTCTACCCCATCAAGGGTTTGATCCCAACATAAAAGTAAAATGAAATAATATAAAATTTAAATAAAATTCCTTGTATTCCAAATCTCTCTCCTATTCTCATCACAATAGTAGAGTTATGTTAACGACAATCTCAACTGTTGAATACTTAATACCACACTGCCAATGAGAAAGCCATTACCTCTCATCAGGTGCATGTTGGGTTGTTCCTGGCTTGTAAATATCCCGTAAACTCTGCTGAATGGTGAGCTGGGTGTCAAAGTCATTGTCTGTGTCTTCATCACTGACGTAATTATCCATGTGAAACTCAAGCAGGTTTAAAGTTAGAATGAATTAAAAATATTTTTCCAGTTGTGAAAAGATTACCAACTGCTTGAATTTAGAAGTGAAATTTAGAAAACTAGAAAGTTGACAAGATTGAAAAACAAAGAAAATGCAAAACTTAGAAAAACAAAATGTTCATTTAAATTTTTTTTCCATAAACTTAAAATAGTTTTCTGGACTGCCACATATTCAGCATAAATTAGAAGTCTCTATGAGTAACCATTTACTTAAAACTTAGGAAAACAGCCTTTCATATAAGACTTAGGTCAATGCCATAGTAACTTGAAAATGCTTATGTTGTTTGATATATTTTAGACTTGCCTTGTCAGTTTTTCTCAGATATTACAGCACTCACCCAAAAGAACACATTTCCTACACACAGTATTATACTGAAAGCTATATTTTCTTTGGTAAAAAATAAAAATAAACATGTTATAGGACTAATAGTACTGTCTTAATACAACACGTAAATAGTGGTAGTAAAAGCAATGTAGTTTAAAAGAGCATTACTGTTTTAGTATAGAACAGGTTTGATCACATACCAAAGACTTTTTACCTTTTGTTATATCCTCTAGGTCGGTACTGAAGTTTTCACTGTTAAGGATTAGCACATGAACGCTTCAAGATTTTCATTTATATTTAGGATCCATTCCCCTGTAAGGATTATTATAAATAGCTTTACTATAAATACTTGATCATAAGACAGTCTGGCACATTGTCCTTGCTTTTTTTTTTTTTTTTTTTACATGTAGTTTAGCTCTGTTTAGAAACATGATCTCTTTTTCTTCTCTACTAGAGTCATCAAACTTAAAGGATTAAACATCTTATTTCTGGAATAAACAGCATTTGCAGAGGGTTAGCGATGCAAAGAGAACTCATTCCCTTATGGCTCATGCACATAGCCACTACAAACAAGAATTAATTTTTTATTTAAGAGAGGTCAAACATTTTACATTATCTAAAGTGACTTTTCAGTGGTCCAAATTGACTGGGTAGCTGTACCTACATTTTCCTTGGGTTATAAAATTGCAGCCTGAGGGGCTGAGGCTGTAACTCAGTGGTAAAGTGCTTGCCTCACATGTGTAAGGTACTGGGTTCAATCCTCAGCACCATATAAGAATAAATATACTGTGTGTTCATATACAACTAAATAAATATTAAAAACAAAACAAGCAAACAAACAAACAAACAAAAAACCCTGCAGCCTGAAGTGTACTTGGAATCCACAGGAAGGAACTAACTCTACAGAAGATGATACGGTTTTGATTAAAATTTTGTGTTAAAATATTTTCATTGTTAAAATCAATGTACACTAATATTATGGGTACATACTAAATAATAAGAATATTTAACTATTGAAAATAACAATAGGATCACTTGACATTTCCAATTAAATATGAAGCAAACACCACTGTGGGGGTATAGAATCTGAGATTCCCCAACAGTCGTCTTACTGCTTTTGTGTTCCATTGAGAAATGGAACTAATATTTTAAAAGTATGAAGTAAGGGGTTTGGTTCCTAAATTGCTTTAATATTTTCCTTATCTATATGTATTTAAAATGTTCATATATAATAACTTCAATGAGGCATGTGGAAAGTAAACTACTATTGAAGAAATATCCAGGAAAAGGAATATCTTCTAATATTAGTCAAATTTTATCATTTAATCTCCCCAATCTATTTTTCACATATACATATCAAACTTAAACTAAATAAAAACTCTAAGATTTTCCAAACACTTCAAAGTAACACTTTAAAATAACACTTCAAAATTTCTTTCCACAGGTAGATGTCTGACAGTGCTCTCAGAGGAGTCAGATTAGAAGGCCTTTTGCAATCAAGAGTGGAATCAGGAAAAGGATAACAATGCAAAGGCCTTTCATAAAGACCATTTGAAAGAATGACACCAAGACATTTTGTTTATAATTTTTTTTAAAATAAGTGAAAACAATTTTTTATTTCATTTCAGATGTTCTCTAAAATTGTACAATTTAGTCATCCAGCTGACAAAGCAGAGCAACACCACGTTTGATCCAGTGTTGAGTGGGTTGGTCTGTTTTTAACAACATTGCAATGACAAAGTTAGTGGAATGTCCTGTAGTAGAAAGAGTTCCTTTACGTTCACTTGTCTTGTAGAGAGGACAGACATAGGCATTTGACTTCGCAATCTTAGTCTTTTCAACTTGAAAAAGAAAGAAAGAGATTCATTTAGTAAAGGGAAAAGAGCCATGGGTACTGAAAAACAACTGTTTATCTTATAGTAAAATGTAATTTTAAAATTTTTAACAGCTGGTCCATTATTATTGCTATAAAACAAGAAAATTATTTCAGATGGTGCAAGTCTAGGAACCAAGAACTGATCTTAAAGTTCTGATCACTTAATAGGCATGAAAAAACTCCAGAGAATTTGTGAGGGAAGGAGTAACAAAAGAAGATAGGGAAGAAGGGACAAAAGAAGATAGGGAAGAAGGGACAAAATACAGTATAGGTAATAGAGGAGATTCAAAAGGAGAAATAAACTGCTTAGAACTCTGGTATAAGAAACACATAATTTAGAAGAAGCTGAAGTTTCTATTTGTTTTTAGCAGGCTACTAAAACAAACACTAAAACACACCAACTCTTGACAACTCACAAAAAGAATCTATGTATAATTCCTGAAAAGCCAGATATGAAATATCAGGAGCCCTTATAAACTACAGACATTTCTCACAATTGAACCACATTAATAATGAAAATATTTGATAGATTGGGTGATTTGTAAATGTTTTTATTTATTATTAATTATGATCAAGAAAATTAGAGGTGGGGTGTAGCTCAGTGACAGAGCATTTGCCTGGCATGCATGAGGCCCTAAGTTTCGTCCACAGGACTGAAAAAAATACAAATAAAAAAACAACCAAAAAGGCAGAGGGACAATATATTCTCCATTACAGATATTTCATCATTTTATATTATAATTCAGTTAGATCCTAAAAGACTTGAGCAAAAATTAATTTGGGGGAGCAGTTAATGGTATCTATCATTATTCTCTTTAAAATCCAAGGAAATTTTGTTAAAAATGTATTTACTTGGTTTTATCCATATGATGGGCATCAGGTCAAACAGAAGTTTGGGATATTGTTCAGCAAGCAAGCCACTGTAACGAGAAATTAACAGAAGTTATTAGTTATTTCGTTAGATCTAAAATGTCCCCCAAAGGCCATGTACTAATGGCTTGGATGCTGGCCTGTGGCTCTACCAGGAGATGAGGCGTAGTTGGAGGAAGTAAGTCACTTGGAGAAAGACTCTGTATAGTACATTTTGTCCTTGGTCCCTTCCTCTCACAGTGCATGTTCTCTTTTCCTCTGCTTTCTGGATGCGTTAGGGTGAGCTTTGCTTTACCTCATGCTCCCTGTTATGGTGTTTGCCTGACTGCAGGCCCATAATCAGGGAAGCCAAGTGACTCCTCTGAAACCATAAATGAAAACAAATCCATCTCCTTTTAAGTTGTTTATCTCAGGTAATCTGTTACAGCAATGAAAAGCTAACGTATTTGTGAAATTTGCTTCTTAAAATAGACTGCTATTTAGATATTGACTTTTAATATAGAAGAGGACCAGTGATAGAGAGGAAAAGAGTATAAAAGGAAAAGAAGAAGAAAAAGTAGGAGAAGGGTGGGAGAAGGCAATGAAGAACTGAGAGCAATAAAATACAATTTTAGAAAGGTGAAGTATAAAACTGCACAAATATCAATGCCTGCTAATTTTTTAAAAAACTGGATCAAGATCTAGGTTTATTAATGGTTCCTTCAAATTTTATTTCTTTGTTTTTTGCTCATTTAAAATAGAAGTGGAGGGATTCCACCTCTTGGGTCCCCTTCTTCCTCCGGGAGAAGTCTTTTCTGCTGTCCTTTAATAAACTTCTAATTTCTACTCTGAAAAAAAAAAAAATAAAAAAATAAAATAAAATAGAAGTGGATATTTGTCAGAAAAATAATTTATACCATAAAAATTTTGTTTTGTTATTCGCCCTACTTGAAGTTAGTTGGTATGGACATTGGCTATATCTAACTATTTTTTAAACTTTCTAATTTTTAAAAAAATATTTATTTGTTAATTTTTGGTGGACACAACATCTTTATTTTTATGTGGTGCTGAGGATCGAACCCAGCACCCCGCGCATGCCAGGCGAGCACGCTACCGCTTGAGCCACATCCCCAGCCCCTAATTTTTTTGATTTATATAATATTTATATATTTTTATGAGGTACAATGAGATTTTTTTGTTTTTGCTTCATATATATATATATATTTCAGTTATACATGACAGTAGAATGTATTTTGGCAGAATATACATATACAAAGTATAAGTTATTCTATTAGGTTCCCACTCTTGTGGTCATACATGATGTGGAGTTACCCTGGTTTTTGTATACATATACAGGCTAGGAAATTTATGACCAATTAATTCTACTGTCTTTCATATTCCCCTTTCCCTCCCTTCCCTTCATTACCCTTTGTCTAGTCCAATCTATTTCTATTATTCCTCTTCCCAACCTCCCTTGTTTGGGGTTAGCATCCACAAATCAGAGATAACATTTGGTCTTTGGTTTTTTGGGATTGGCTTATTTCATTTAGTATAATACTCTCTAGTTCTATCCATTTACTGGCAAATGCCATAATTTCATTCTTCTTATGGCTGAGCAATATTCCATTTGTACATATACCACATTTTCTTTATCCATTCATCTGTTGAAGGACACCAAGTTGTTTCTATAGCCTGGCTATTATGAGTTGAGGTGCTATAAATATGGATGTGGTTGCATCACTGTAGTATGTTGTTTTTAAGTCTTTTGGGAATACACCAAGGAGTGGCATAACTGGGTCAAATGGTGGTTCCATTCCAAGTTTTCTAAGGAATCTCCCTACTGCTTTTCATAAAGGTTGCACCAATTTAATGCCTGCATATTTTTAAGTACCTCCCATGAGGCAGATACAATGCATCACATTTGACCCTCATAATGATCCTATCCCCATTTATATTCCTATTTCACAGATAAAAACTATAGGCTCAGAGATATTGAGTATTTTTCTCAGTTACACAGCTATTAAGTGCTAGATCAAGATTTAAACAGATGTTCCAAAAACTCAGTCTACACGGTTTGTTGGAAAGGAAGAAGAAAAAATAAATACACAAAGGTGGTAAAGTAAATGAAGAAAAATAGCAGTAAAGTGATGAAAAAAGACAAGAGAAATAATCAAATTAACTATGTGAAATTGAATCTTCTCATGATCCTGTTTCAGAACTGTCACTGTAAAACCTTACCTTACTATTCCCTCCTATGGGATTTTTCCTACCTTGGTCTTTCACCTCAGTCTTTAATATCCCCTTTAACATCTCCTTGGGAGCAAAGTCTTACCCTACATTCAGAAATAGAGGATTATGCCTATACATATATTGTTGGAGACCAGGGCTCCAAAGAAATATTTCTCCCCTTCTCTTTTATCCCTATTTATCTGAAACTGGGAATAGTTTCCTGATAGTTTTCTAAGAGTGAAGCTAGAAATTGAATGTTTATTCTTAATACTTATTTATCATCTCATCAAAATGCATGAAAAAGTTTTCCACTCACTAAATGGGAACTTTATTATAACTTTCAGTTTAAAATTGAGTCAGTTCTTCACAGTACAAAATAGAAAATAACTGTTATACAGCAGAATAAGCAAGAAAATAATTTCAGCTAACTTTTTTACTAATGAGACAGACTAGTGAAATATTAATCAAAAATTGTTTGGGCCTCAAAAATAATCACTCCTTTGTGCCAATCTGAATAATGATTTAGGTAAGAATTCTGATATTATATTACTTGACTTATTACTTAGAAAGAGGACTTTGATTAAAAAAAAACACGGTTGTGAGGGGCAACAGTTGTCTTACCTATGATTCACCCACATTTGAAGAAGGCTTTGCAGTTGAAAGTACTGACCTTTCTCTGTCCCAGCGTGCCCCATCAAGATACAAGCCATGGATATAAACACCATCTTCTGGTGATGTGTCAGATACATCAGAAGGAATAACCTGAAGGGAGAGGGTCATACTAGTATTCTTCACACAATTTAGTATCATAAAGAAAACTCTAGATACATATTCAAAACACATTCAGGGAAACTCTTGTTAAACTATAGTTCATTAACAAGACAAATATCATATACTTTATGAAACACAAAGAAAGAAAAGAAGTAGAATTGCTTATAATGGGTTAAAATATATAAATTCTACATATCCTTCTTGCTTAAATACATGACTTTGATATAATGATATTTTGATGAGTTGAAGGAGTTACTGTACCTCAAATTCATATCCTAGTAAATCAATAGGGATGGTGTATTTTCTGGCATAATTCTGCATAGCTCCAGTTAAAAAGGCTTGGGTGAAAAAGAAACCTGAGAGCCAAAACACATGAGGTTTTCCTGAAGTATACCAGTCCTATAAATGGAAAACAAAATATGTTATGTCCACTTTTTAAATTTATACAAATGTCAGCTAACATACAATTCCTGATTCTGATTTTTATATGTGTTACCTATACTTTCCAGCATAAGACTCTCTTCCCTAACATCAAACACACCTTTTTCCTTCCCCCCCCCCACTTACTCTTCTTGGAAACTGAAAATAATTTGAACAATTATCTGAATGAAACATGGCTTGAAAATTTCAAATCTTCTGCAAAGAAACAAATGTAAATTCTTTGAAGACTACTATATTACTTATCCTATTCAAAAGCCACCATCTTTTTATATTTTACCCATTGTCCATAGCCTTTCTGTGTTGCTTCTAGTTCCTTAATTATTTTAATCCCTTTGTCTCCATAACCATGTACCCCTTCTGTTCAGATATTCATGATCTTCTTTTATATCAATTTACTGTATTCTTTTTCTCTCTGCTCAATACGTCTAGAACAATGCTGCCAGAATATACCTGACTATACATAGTTTGGATCAGATTTATCATATAGGTAACTCTTCAGTTACCTACCAAGTTCTTTAGTGAGCCACCAACTTAAAGCCCAAGTCTCTTAGTCTTTTATTCAAGACACTTCACAATCTCACCCCAAGTGCATTTTTAGCTTTTTTTTTTTTTTTACCTTCAAGCATCCTACATCCTAATTAGACTGGATTATTTGGTGATCTCATCTGCGCTGGGTGAACATTTTTTTTTTTCTTGCCTGTGTTAAAATAATACCACCCTTCTTTCTCTCAGGAAGACAAACAAACCCTCCTATACTCTCATTCCAAGCCCTTCTGGTGATGGAAATCAACCTAGCCTCCTGTGGTGGGCACTGACTCATATCTGGCCAATCATACTTCAAGTCACAGTGACTGATTCAGGAATGGGAATGTGACCCAACCAAAGCCACAGATGCAGTAACTCTTGCTGGGACTTTTCAGGAAGAGACTCGCTCTTAACTCTTTGAAGTTGCAAAGATGCAAGGCCACAGTTATTGTTGTTATCTTGCCACAGATGAGATACTGATAATGGAGTCAAACCGAAGGTAATAGAACCAGGAGATGAAATGCACGAAGCCAAGAACAAGTAACCATGTTTGTAACTCAGTTCAAATCCTACCTGAAGTTACTTTAACTCTTGGACTTTTCAGTTACATGAACAAACAAACTTTCTGCTTATGACAGAATTTTTGTTTCTTCCGATGAAATGTACCTTAAATGATACAGATCCTTTTACCCCACAGCTACAAAGCTGTCTGTAAGTCTGTTTATTTTCTTTGCAATATTCACAACCTTTCATCCTTTAGACCCAGCTCAAATGCTACCTTATCCATAAAAATACCCTGCTTGTTTGCTTGCTTGCTTTTTGTGGGGGTCTAGGGGGTGTTACTGGGGATTGAACCCAGGGGCATTTAACCACTGAGTCATATCTCCAGCCCTATTTTGTATTTTATTTAGAGACAGGGTTTTGCTGAGTTGCTTAGGCTTGAACTTACGATCTTCTTGCCTCAGCCTCCTGAACTGCTGGGATTATAGGTGTGTGCCACCAAACCCAACTAAACTCTGCTTTTTTGAACCATAAGAACTCTCTCCTCCTTTGAACTCCCAGGGCATTTTATATGTTGGTCTTTTAGGGTTCATTCCTTTCTAAACTATGTTAATTTTTGCCTGTATTTTTTTGGATACAAAGCTTGTTTTTCTGTGGGCTATTGGCAGCTTGAAGGCAGGACTCATTACAATCCTCTTCTTGTCACAGAGCAAACAACAAGGTGCTTTGAACAGAGTGGGATCTCAATTCATTTGCTGAATGAACAGATGAATCAATACAATGAACTCTGTTAGTGAGCAAGGAAGAAGTAAGCTTTGCATGCTAGGAATAATGGAACAAACTGCTGGTGGAGATAATACCACAGCACAAGCTAGCAGATCAAAAAGAGGTAAAGAAAGACAAGGAGTCTGACAAGGGCAAAAGGCAGGAAGAACCTTTTGTATCCAGGGTTTTCTTTATGATACTATGCACATGAAAGCTCTAAGAACTGAGAAGGCACCAGACACAGTTATGCCCACTTGGAATCTTAGCTACTTGGGAGGTTGAGAGAGGAGGATCACAAGTTCAAGATCAGCCTCTGCAAATTAGCACGACCCTGTCTCAAAATAGAAAATATAAAGGGCTTGGATGTAGCTCAGTGGAAGAACATCCCTGGATTCAATTCCCATTAATATAAAACAAAAGCAAGCAAGCAAGCAAACAAACAAACCGAGAAAACAAGGATATAGAAACTCTTACTTTCCCAGAGCTTCCTTTATGAAGAATTTCATTAGTGCCTTTGGTCGGCTACTTACACTATCTCTGAATTAGCTACCATTTAATGAGTGATTAGTACATGCCAGGCACTGTGCTAAGCACTTTACATGTATCACCTGGTGTACTCCATAAAATAATTCAGTGAGTTAGGCATTATTCCTCTCATTTTGCAGATGAGAAAACTAGGATACAGAAAGATGAATAATTTGCTCAAAGTCACAAATGTCAGATCCAGAATTTTTCCTGGGGTTGTGAAAAAAAAATTTTTTTTAAAAAAAAGGCACAGGAATGAAAAAGGGAAAATACTATGAATTAAATGTTTGTTTTCCTCCAAAGTACATGTGTTGAAACTATAACCTCCAATATCATGGGATTTGGAGATGGCACTTTTGGGAGATAATTAGGTCATGAAGGTGGAACCCTTTATTTTTTTTCATATGGTTTTTTGAAAATTTCTTTTTAGTTATATACAATACCAGGATATATCTTGACATAATCACAAAAGCATGGAACACAACCGTCTCCAATTCAGTCCCCAGCATGGTCTCACCCCTCCCCACCTGGGTGGAACCTTCTTGATGGGTTTAGTATCTTTATTTAGAGGAACAAGCACTTGCCCCACATACATACATCTGTGAACCAGGAGAACCCCCTAATATGGGTCTTTCTAGCCCCTCCGGAACAGTGAGAAATAAATGTCTGTTGTTAGATCATTCAGTCTACTTTACTTTTTACAACAGCCTGAACTATGACAGAAGATAAACAGGATAAATGGAGAAAGAAAAATGAGAAGAGGAAAAAAATTCAGATGACTTATTTACTTAATTTTTCAACTCTAAGAAACATTAGGAGATGAAAGACAGTCCAGGAGAAAGATAATGAGAAAATTGACTGGGTTCTGTAAAGGTAAAAGGACAATGGAGGAAACCTATTCAGTATTCTATTCTATACTGTTTCTTTGGTTAAACATGTAATATGCACAAAAAGCTCCTCTAAGTTAAAAAATAGTTCATAATAAAGATAGGCCTGGGTATGAATAGGCCATTTACAGAAAAAATACAAGAGGTAAGCACATATACTGAAAGAAACACAGGCACATTAATAGTCCAAGAAAGTCAAATTGAAACAAGGTATGCTTAACCTATCAGATTGGAAAAAATTTTAAAAGGAAATATGAGAAAATCTGTTTTCTCCATATCCTAATAAGCACTGTTTATTTTATGATAAGCTTTAACAGTGAAACAAATGAAATTTTTGTATAATAAAAAGGGAACTGTTATGATTTAGATATTAAATGTACCCCCAAACCTTATGTGTTGAAGGTTTGGTTCCCATCTGATGGCACTTTTGGGAAGTGGTGGAGAAAGTTAGGTCACTTGGGGCATGCCCCTGAAAGGGCTATTTGGCCCCTTGCCTCTTCCTCTTTCTCTCACTTTCTGACCTCCATGAAGTAAGCATACTCTTGCACCATGATATTCTGCCTTGCCATAGGTCCAAAGCAAACATGGACTGAAACCTCTGAAATCATGAGTCAAAAGAAATATTTCTTCTTTTAAGTTATTTAACTCAGGTATTTTGTTATAGTAACAGAAGTTGACTAACAGCACTGCAACACTAAAAGCTCATATAACACTTGTGAATTTCTAAATGAGTATTTTGGGGATTCTCTCCACCCTATACTTTTGCATAAATATCAACCATAGGTTAGGGGTAAGCAAGGGAGTTTGAGGAGGAAAAACAGTGTCCTGCCTTCTGTTTTCCTGTGCTCTTAACATCTTGGTATATGGGTATATGGGGGAGATTCAAAGCACTTATCTTTCCCCTAGTTTAATGAGATAAGAGATAAGAAGCATTATTATTATTATTTATTTTTTGGTGGTGCTGGGGATTGAACCCAGAGCCTTGTGTATGCAAGGCACGCACTCTACCAAATGAACTATATCCCCAGCCCAAGAAGCATTGATTTTAAAGCAATGAACAATTATGGATAAATCCAAGCCTTAGGCTTTTTATTTTTGTAACTTACATAGGTATTAAAATCATAAGATAATATTAAACTGTGGTCTCAGAGAACCACAAACTTAGAATCTTCAGAAATATAAATATCACACATGACTTAGGTTTGGCTAAAGCAAAATTTAAATTTTCTACTCAGTACTTAAATGTGTATATTTTTCAGTATTCTAAAATTCTGGTTAGGGGCTGGGGCTGTAGCCCAGTAGCAGAGCGCTTGCCTAGCACATGTGAGGCACTGGGTTTGATCATTAGCTCCGCATTAAAAAATAAAATAAAATAAAGGCATGCTGTCCATCTACAACTACAAAACTATTGTTTAAAAATTTTTGGTTAGATTGCCATGAAGCTACTAATCACGTTCCATTCAACTCAGAGACTTTAAAGTGACTGTACTCAACTACTAATATCTTCCCATTCAACCCCCCCCAAAAATATATATATATATCATACACAAATACACATACATATACATATACACACATTTTTATAAATAAAACCACATTTTACCTGTAAAAACTTCAGTCGGGCTAGAAAATCTGTGATGTAACTTCCTAGGGGCTTAAGACTTGGGTATGATCGTTGGGCCCATAGTTCAGGAACTTTTCCGACCACTAAGCTGCCAGAAAGTGCCTCCAGCGCAGAATCCATTACAACCACACCCTTAATAGCTTTTTTAAGGTCCCATAGAGTGTTATGTATAGTTGTAATTAAACTACAATGAAAGAAATTTTATCATCAACATATATATGATAATAAATATCAGCATACAGTCTTTCTAGAAGAAGAAATAGCAGGAACCTCATTCACTGCCTTGTGGGAGTGTTTTCCAAAGTGCGGCTACCTCCCACTGGTGGTTATGTGAGGTAATTTTAGGTAATATTTGGATGAACATTTTTTACTTTAATCATTACACACATTTTCAAATATAGAAAATAGTACTATTAGCATATCAAAATTTTTGCTTTCTATTATTCCTTAGGACTTAGCTAATTTAAAAAATGTGATTGTTGACAAATTATGGTTTTATAGGTCTGTGGGGTACAAAATAGTATTATGATTTTTTAACTGAATGTAGAAAGAATATGTTAAGCTAATTAACATCTGTCACCTCAAATCTTTAGCATTTTCTGGGATGAGAACATTGGAAATTTACTCTTAGTGATATTAAATTATATGGTATTCAATATTAGCTATATTCAGCATGTTGTGCTACTGATCTTAAAAAAAAAATCAAACTTATTTCTGAGGTTTTATACCCTTTGACTCTCATCTCATTATTCTCTCACCACCCAGCATCTTTCTACTCTCTTTCTATCATTCTACTCTTTCTATAAATTCAGTTGTTTTAGATTCCACACATGATTTAGAACATACAGTATCTTTCTGTTTGACTAATTAGCATAATATTCTCCAAATACATCACAAATGACAAAATTTCTTCTCTTTTTTTAAAGACTGAATAGTATTTCACTATGTATGTGTGTACATACATATATGTACACATACATATATGTATGTGTATATATATATATATCACATCTTTTTTATTTATTCATTTCTTTATTGACACTTAGTTTGATTCCAAAACTTGGCCACTGTCAGTAGTATTGCAATGAACATGAGAATGCAGATATCTTTTTGACATGCTGATTTCAAATCTTTGGATAAACACTCAGAAGTAGGATAGTTGGAACACATAGTAATTCTGTTTTTAGTTTTTTGAGGAAACTTCATATAGTTTTCCATAATGGTTTTACTAATTTATATCCCCACCACCAATGTTTCAGGGTTCTCTTTTTACCACATCTTCCCCGGAACTTGTTATCTTTTGTCTTCCTTTTTTTTTTGGTACCAGGGATTGAACCCAGGGGCACTTTAACACTCAACCACATCCCCAGCCCATTTTTCATGTTTTATTTTGAGATAAGTTGTTGAAGCTGGCCTTGAACTTGTGATCCTCTTGCTTCCACCTCCCCCTATTGGGATTACAGGTGTGCACTTTGGTGTCTATTGTTTCTTTTAATATGAAGAATCTTTATTTTGAAATTCTATTTGTCTATTTTGCTTTTGTTGCCCACAATTGTGTGGCCAATTCTAAAAAATCATTGCCCAGACCAATGTTGTGTAGTTTTTCCTATGTTTTCTTCTAGTAGTTTTACAGTTTTAGGTCTTGTCTTTAATCTACTTTGAGTTGATTTTTATATGTAACGTGAGGTCCGATTTCATCTTTTGTGCGTATATATATACATATGTATATATATACATGCACATAGATTTATATGTATGTTTTTTCCCAATGCCATTTATTAAAGATACTCTCATTATCCACTGTATATTATTGGCAGCTTTTAAAGAACCAATGACCATAGACATATTAGTTCTTTTCTGGATTCTTTATTCTGTTCCTCTGATCACTATGTCTATTTTTATGCCAGTATTATGCTGTTCTCATTACTACTGCCTTGTGATATAGTTGAAATCAGGTAGTGTGATGCCTCCAGCTTTGTTCTTTTCTTTTTTTTTTCTTTTTTTGATTGTTGATGGATCTTTATTGATTTATTTATATACAGTGCTGAGAATCAAACCCAGTGCTCACACATGTTAGGCAAGTGCTCTACCACTGAAACACAACCCCAGCCCTCCAGCTTTGTTCTTTTTGCTCATGATTGCTTTGGTTATCTGGGGTATTCTGTGATTCCATATGAATTTATTTTATTTTATTTTTTTGGTGCCGGGGTGCTTAACTACAGCCCCCCCCTTTTTAAAAATATTTTTTAGTTGTAGTTGGACACAATACATTTATTTATTTATTTATATGTGGTGCTGAGGATCAAACCCAGCACCTTACACATACTAGGTGACCCCTCTACTGCTGAGCCACAACACTAGCCCTTTTTATTTTGAGACAGGGTCTCACTAAGTTGCTGAGTGTCTTGCTAAGTTGCTTAGGATGGCTTTGAACTTGTGATCATTCTACCTCAGTCTCCTAAGATGCTGGGATTATGTTGGCATGCACCATTGCACCCACCTAAGATTTTTTTCCTATATCTATAGGATGTGATACGAACTTTTGATAGGGTTGAAATAAATCTATAGACCACTTTGGCAGAACCCAGCTAATTTAGAAGGAGAATTATTTAAGGGAAAATATTAGGCAAATAATACTACAAGTAACATGCAAATATGGGAGAAGTTAAAAAGATGTTATATAACAGCTGAAACTAGGGAAACAATACATTAAAACAAATTATATATTCATTTATACCCTGGCAAATATTTTGTTTCCCACTTCAATCCAAACAGGTAAGAAAACCGTAAACATACTTGTAGTGAGTATAGATGTCTGAGAAACTGGGGGACAGCATGCTATTATAAATAAATAACTATAGCCTTTGTATAAGAAATAACTAATTAAATAGGGTAACACAGTATTTTAATATATTTTACTTTAAAGTGTCAATACGTATAGAAACTATAATAAACTTGGAAACACTTTAGAAAATGTATAACCAAAACAATTCACCATTCCTTAATCCAGTAGAATATTCAATTAAAAAATTAAAAGCAAATAATTTGTTTATTATCATGCAGTACTTAATCAGTTTAGGTTGCACTCAGTAAATGTGTGTCAGGTGGTAGAAAAACAACAGAAGATATGCCTATACATAGGCCTTACTGATGTTCATTCTCCCTTTAACTCCTGAGGAGAATAATAATGGATGAGAAGTTACAATTAATGAATATTTTTAATCAGTAAGAATATATTTCTTTTTCATCATTATTTTTACATTATAAAAGATACTCTATCTTCTGGAGCAAAAGGTTATGAAATTTTAAAAGGTCAAAATTTTAAATGGGAGGTTTTGATAATCTTAAAATTTTTTATTCAATACCAGCATGTCTTTTTATCAATTTTGGTGGCTTGCCTTCTGAATTGCTGGAGATATAGATACTTACTTGTTAAATCGTTCCATTTCTTGTACTAACACAGTATTCATGCTCTCTTCATATCTCACAGGATACTTCATTAGTGCTGTTTCAATATCAAAATCAAATGGAAGCTACAAGAATGGATTTTGAAGATCACAAACACTCAGAATGGATAATTAGTTTCACTCAGCTATAATATCAGTAATAGCTAATACTAGGGTGTTACTATATGGCAGGTACTATGCTGCTTTCCAAAATTATCTCATTTAATCCTTGGATGATATTATTATTTTCATTTTATAGATGAGAACATTTAAATTCAGAAAAGCCAAATTATTGGTCTAATGGCACACAGCCCAAAAGTTTAAATCTATAGGTCTCTGAATCCAAGACCCATGTTCTTAACTACTATAGCACTTTGCAGAAAATACATAATTCTGAAAAGTTGTGGAATTTCTCTTTGTAAATTAAATCTTATTTTCCATTGATAAAATTTATTTAACATTTCATAGCCGTTTTGTATTTCTTTTTCTTTTTTTCTTATGATACAGGGGATTGAACCCAGAGGTACTCTACCACTGAGCTATATTCCCAGCCCTTTTTATTTTTTTAATGTTGAGGCAGGGTCTTATTAAGTTTCATAAGCTGGCCTTAATTTGCAATCCTTCTGCCTCTGCCTCCAGAAAGGGATTACAGGTGTGTGCCACTGTGCCTGATTTATTTCTAATTGATTATCAACTGGGTTCCAAACAGCTTAGCTTACCCCACATCAAATAATTAACTTTGTAAAAGTAGCAGGTTCCCAGGGCATAGGGAGAGAGAAGGCCACTTAACGTGTGATTTCTATGTGGCACCTCAGAGACACTTTGGGACTGCTGATGAAATTCCTTTAAGACACTGAAATTCATACTCCTAAATGGGCAAAGAAGTTTCCCAGTTGGGGAAGTCTTAAACTAAAAGAATTGCACTTGCCTGAGGGTCTCCAGGTGATAGTCCTTGGAGAGTACAAAAGAATTCCAATTCTAGGGTCCTCTGGCTCTGCTCAAACAACCCTTTACCTCAAATAAGCCCCAGGTGCCTCTGTCAGGTAGCCCATTAGAGCCACCATTCAATGAAGGCAAGAACCTTTCACCACAAAGATAAACCAGAGAAGCAGCAGACGCCATGTGTGAGAAGAGGTGAACTGCAGAAGCAGCCATACAGGGATGGGGGGCCAGGGTGTGCTAGTTTGCTTTCACCCAAGGCTGCAGGCAGTGCTGCTCCTCTCCCTTCTCTAAGAGGCCACCTCCAGGCTTCTGGTGAACAGGCTCACCTAAGAGAGCACTGGTACTCTTGCCTTCATGGGTTTTGAAGGCAAGTGGACTAGAGCTAGATTCTGCTCTGTCAGATAGTCTGGTGCTGAAATATGAACATATTTATAGTACTTAGAGGGGAGTTGTGAACATTTGTGTTTAGTAGCATAATCTTTTAAAAAGTTCCTTTAGTAGTTCTTTATTGAAATTAAAACTCACAGAAAAAAGGTGAGAATACAGAGTATCATTCTACTTTACTTAGTAGGGTTAAGTATGTTGGGCTGTATCATGAAAAGTTATAGCAACTAGCTTAGCACTGTTCGTATCTCCCTGTGCCTTCTCAATTCCTAATGTATAGTTAAAAATCAAGTTCAGAACATTCCCTCCATTTTTAAAAATTAAGTCATTCACTTTTATTTAGAAATGAAAATAAACTCATCCTTGACTATAGTTACTAAGAACTTTAAATTAATGTTCTTTAATGTCCTCATAAACCTTTTACAATAATATGTACTATTCTTACCATTTAACAGGCTTAGAAACTAATGCTCAGAGAGGTAAAGTATCTTGCTCAAAGTCATACTGATGATAAATGGGAGTTTCAAGACTGTTATATCATAACCATTTTTATTATCTTATAAGCAATATATTTTAAGCTAGATAATACCTTGTTGAGTATATCTTCCGTAATTTCTAATAGAATCTGGTCAGTACTTCCTGAGGATCCTGTCTGTTTTGAGCCTCCCTGAGTGAGGAGCAAGGACTCAAAAAGGATTTTTGTTTGCTGAAGATCTTTGGAGATATCAACATTTTCATGTAATCCGAATATTTCAGGATCTTGAGTAAATGGAAGTTTCTACCACAAAATAGATTAAGCATGTGTCACATTTTAATTGGATATTGAAGGGGATCAGGATATGCTACCCCCAAATATGCCAATTTAACGTAAAAATAGATGAAGTTAATATAAAAATCAATAGATACAAAAAGAGTTCCCTTCCCTTCCCTCTTCTGCCTAAAAGTGGGCCATAAATTCTCCTCTGTCCTGTACCAGGATGAGGAGAGCCATTCTTATCACACAGGAGACTGAAGGCTGGCACTAGAGGATGAGTGTATACAAACACATTGTACTAAGATAATTCTTATCTTCCATTTTGCCGTATATTTCCTAATTACTTTCTCACAAGTTATTACCCACAGAAGCCCATGCCACCTTTCCTTTGTTTAGTCAATTCTTCACAATTCATCACCCTTTATTTAGACGGTATATAAACTCCCATGTAATCTGCTTCTTTTGGTTTTCACTTATTTTCTGAAAAACCCTTGTAACACAGTACAAATTTAATGCATTTTCTCCTGCTAATCTGTCTTTTGTCAGTTAAATTCAGAGGCTCCAGCCAATAATCTAAGGAGGGTATTTTTTTTCCTATAAAACATTAATTCATAAGGGAAACCTGTGCAGATCAAAAAAAGGTTTAAAACCAACTGAACATCAAATGATAGAAGAATCAAACTTTTCCAATGTCACTAACCAGTAAGAAAACAAATACATGATAGTTGATTGAAATCATTAATACTTGTCTAAAATGTACACATTAGAGAGGGAACATTTCATCATTTCCTTTTAGAAAAATCATACATAAATCCAACCCTATATTACAGTGGTGTCAGTTACCTTGATGAATTCAATGTAGTCCTCATAAGTACCTTTGGGAGGTGCAAAATAATGCCCACTGGGAGAAAACTTATAATGAGGCATTTCAATTATGTGTGGATTATAAAAGTCAGCCAGTATGGTTAATAGGAGGCGCCTGTCCCAATCATCTGTAACTCTTCCTCCATAATTACATTCTCCAGTCAGATAAGAAATAGCTTCAAATGGAATTGTATCATATTCATTTATAAATAACTGAAACAAAGAAAAAAATGAAGAAAAAGCTTAAATTCCTTCCATTTATTTCCATTTTAAGATTGCATTATCTATCTATCTATCTACACAGAAAAGGTGTTGAAAGAGTTACCAGCATGGGTTGGTTGTCTTTGGATTTAGTGTTTTGTTTTAAATTTCTTTGTTTATATGCATCTCCCATTTAAAAAATAAATACATGTTGCTTCTTTAATGAAAAAAATAATTAATAATTAAAAAAAGATGACATGGAAATTACCAAAGTCTTTTTAATTGTGAAATTGAACACACCTCATTTTGGATAAACTGGGATCAATTTTGTTCCAAAGCAGATATTTAGTAATGTCTAGAAATAATTTAGACTGTCATAAATGTGGTGGATATGCTACTGGCATCTATGGGATAGAGGCCTGGGATGGTGTTAAATAATCTTAGGATAATTGCCCATAGCCCCAAATGCCAATAACATCAAGGCCAAGAGGCTGGTGCCTGGTTTAGGAGACCTTTCACAATGTTATAAAAACAATTTCAACCTGTAGTGCCAGAACCTTGCTCAAACACTATGACAAAGTTTCACTGATAAAGAATACATGGAACTACCATTTGACCCAGCTATCCCACTTCTTGGTTTATACCCAAAGGAGTTAAAATCAGCATACTATATAGTGATACAGCCACATCAATGTTTATAGTAGCTCGATTTACAATAGTTAGTCTATGGAATCAACCCAAGTGTCCCTCAATAGACGAATGGATTTAAAAAATGTGGTATATATACTCAATGGAATATTACTCAGCTTTAAAGAAGAATAAAATTATGGCATTTGCCAGTAAATGACTGGAGTTGGAGAATATCATGCTAACCGAAATAAGCCAATCCCACAAAAATAAAGGCTGAATGTTTTCTCTAATGTGCAGATACTAATTCATAATAAGGCAGGGGGCACTAGGGAAGAATAGCGTTACCTCAGATTAGGTAAAGGGAAGTTATGCGAGGGGTGGGGAGGTGATGTGGAGATAGGAAAGATAGAATAATGAAACAGACATTATTACTATATGTATATATGTGACTGCATGACCAATATGATTCTGAAACATGTAAACTCAGAAAAATGAGAAATTATATCCCATCTATGTATGATATATCAAAGTGCATAAATGCATTTAACTGTCATGTACAACTAATTAAAGCAAATAAGAAAATTAAGAAAGAATACATATTGTTTCTAGTTTCCTTATTATCATGGAAATAATAGGAATAAAAACTATTTACATAGCTTTTACATTGTGTTATTCATCTCCCAGTAACCCTGTAGAGCAGTAAACAGTCTGAAAATGTAAAGTAATGTGAAATAATTTCTTCCAGTTCTAGATTCTATACTCTTTTTAATGTATAGCAATTTTAAGTAGCATATATATTGGGATAATATGTTACTGGTTGAAAGCTTTTCCTATTTCTAAAATTTAGTTCATAGGGCAGGAGTTACAGCAGAAATGGTGCACAGTGGAGAAAAACTTTTTCTAGATTATCCAGAGCCAAAGAGACTCTCGTATGTCTGGGAGAAAAAGAAGTGTCAAGAGATAGGAGAGGAAGACTGAGAAAGAGGGATGGTCATCTGTTTTGATAATAAATTATTTGTGGAAAGAGGAAAGTTTCCCCCTCTCTTGTCTTTGAGGGAGGGCAAAGATATGTTCATCTGGCTTCCTTACTCCAAACCAAGAGACCCCCAAGAGAATTTAATGTTAAATTTGTGGCATGTGTGAGAAACGGAGACCAACAACTCATTGCCTGATTGTCTATCCACTCAGTCATCAGTTTATGCAGGCTCTGATTTCTAATATTCAACAAGGGTAGAGATGCTGCTCTTATCAGTCATAATTCTAGATATGGCTCTAGATGCCTTTCCTCTGAGCCTGGATTTCCACCTGTCTTGGTAATCCTGTGAGGTACCAAATATCCTTTCCATTGTTTCCATATATAACTTTTCTATATATTACTTTTCTGCTTAATGTAGACAGCCTGCTTCTGTTGGCTGATAGAACTAAATTGTAGAATTGGCTGAGTGGAGGAGGAAAGACAGTGAGAACCTATAAAGCCAATACTGAGAGTGGCACTGCAAGAAGATGAAAGAACCAGGGTTCTTGATAACAGTGCTGTCATGTGGCTCAATCAACCAACTTCAGAGCTTGTTCTTTCTATGCACCTCTTTTTTATGTGTGATAATAAATTTAATTATGGTTTAAGCCAGTTCGAATCAAGTTTCCCATTATTTGCAACTGAAAGAATCCAGGTGGAAAAAAGCTATTACAACAATCTACCCATGTATTAGTGATGTTGGGAGAACTGAATCAATTATTGTAAACAAAGGGGCTTGCGTAGGACCTAATTAACAATAATCATTCATAAATGTTAGTTCCGTTCCTTTCCAATATTACCTGTAGTTGCCGGATACTGATGTGTAAATCTGATTCATTAAATCCATATGGAATATTCCAACCAAGAGGACCAAATTTCTTTCTCTCTTGCACAAGGGCATGAAAAAAACAAACTCCAAATAGCAACTTCTCCCATGCCTTTCATGTAAAAATTATACAATAAAAATTACGATTAGATTTTCATCAGTAAGATGAGGGGAACAGGTGACCTTTTTCATTACAAGGATCTATGACCATGTATCTATTTGACTATGTATCTGAAGTGCTATTTTAAAAAGATCTAAAATAATACTTATTATTAAAAACATCATCTTATCACTTAATTCAAATTTCCAAAGCTAAACTAACCACAATATTAAACTTCATTAAAATGCAAAAATTGTAACAACAATTTGATTCAGATATTGGCTAAAATACCTTGGTATTATTCACAGATATTTGCAATCTCAGTACTCAAATGTTGTCCTGTAGTCTTGCTGGCATGTATTTGAGACTATAAGTTCAGAAGAATAATTATTAGGATTTGAAAAATCCCAATATATAATTCTAGACTTTGTTACTTTTCATCTAGAGATCACTTTTGAAAGCATTGTTCATTTGGTCTATACATGATAACTTCATATGTTGAAATATGGATGTCACATGGGCCTCTCATAACCTGTGTCAGCATTCTGGGTATGACCATACATTTTTTAAGGTAGCCCTAAGTACATTTCAAGCACTTATGCCATGTACTTTAAGTCAGGTAATCTCAAACAGTTCTAAATCTACATTCTGAATGGCTGGAACTACAGGCATACTTCACTGTACCTGGCTTATTTATTATAAAAGTGCAAGCAGGACATGGTGGTGTGTAACTGAAGTCCCATCTACTCAAGAGGCTGAGGCAGGAGGACTGCTTAAACCCAGGAGTGGAAGGCCTGCCTGGGTAACATAGCAAGACTCTGTCTCAAAAAAACCAACCAACCAAACAAAAACAGTTAAAATGCAAGCCTTCTGCTGGGTGTGGTGGTGCAGGCCTGTAATTATAGATACTGGGGAAGCTGAAGAAGGATCACAAAGTTTGCGACCAGCCTGAGCAACTTAGCAAGACTCCATTTCAAAATAAAATTAAAAAGGCTGGGGATGTAACTCAGTGGTAGAATGTCTGTCTAGCATGTGCAAGGCCCTGGGTTCAATTACAAGCACTGCAGGGTGGGGAGTCGGGTGAAGCAAGCATGCTATGCATTACTAAACTGATATATTCTTGAAATAATGTACATAAATCAAAGCATATTTTAAATATACTAGATAAATGCTATGGTGAAACATCTGATATGAGAATAACATTTTGGCAATGGAAAGAATTAACATGTATTTTCATATATTAATAAATCACATATTAATTTACATATATTTTCCAGACACTGTATTTTCACATAATTCATTTTCTTTATGTTTTTACTTGGTGCATTAAATACAGAAGTGGAATTTGTTGTGATATATTCATACATGCACATAGCATGATGTGATTTCATTCTGCAGTTCCTGCCCTTTCCCATCCGTCCTTCCTCCTCCTCAGTTCCCATGGTCTATTCCACTGTTCTCCCTCCTATTTTCAAGAGATCTAACCTACATCTTTTTTTTTTTTAATTCCTTATTTCTCTCTTACTTCTGCATCTGAGAGAAAACATTCAACCCTTGACTTTTTGAGTCTGGTTTATTTCACTCAGCATTCACATAATGGCTTTTCTTTAGGTAGAGACCATCATTCAAGTTTTGGAAAACTAAATAGCTGCATTGTTTTCTGTCTTTGGTCTTTATTTAGATTGGGTTCCTCCAAGAGCACAACTTGAAGGAAAGATTAGAGTGAAGGTGGGCTTATATGGGAGGTGACCCCATGAAGCAGAAAAGAAAGAGTGGGGAAAGGAACACAGGGCAAGAGGAAAAGTCAATATTAGAATGAGTTATTAAAGCTTTTGCTATGGCAGGGACACAATTCTTCTGAGAAAAGTGTTCCCTGTCAACAATATTATTTTCACCAATAAGTAAATAAATTAAATAAAAAAATAAAATTCAGCAAAGGGGAGGGAGGAAGGGGAGGGGACATGGGGATAGGAAAGATGATGGAATGTGATGAACATCATTAGCCTAGGTACATGTATGACCACACATGTGGTACGACTCTATATCGTGTACAATCAGAGAAATGAAAAGTTGTGCTCTATTTGTGTATAATGAATTGAAATGCATTCTGCTGTCATGTATAACTAATTAGAATAAATAAAAAATAAAATAAAATTGACAAAACTCAAAGTGATAATGTATCTGTAGGCCATAAGGGCTCTGGTGGCATAGAGAATTCCTGGAGACAGAAAGCAGAAATATGCATACTTAGATGGGATGCTATCAGCCTAAGGTGAATGAGTACACAAAGATCTATCATCTCTTTTACAGTTGTAGCTAAAATTAGATATGAACTGAAGAGATGTGAAAAGGGATATCAGGAAAGTTTGCTCATAGTCCTATTATCTAGATTCCCCCATCCTGCCAAAACTAGATGTTCTAAAAAATTCTTAGAACACAATGATTTTCAAAGTGTGATTTCAGGATCAGCAGTATCAGTTTCACTTGAGACTTAGAATGGCAAATTCTTAAGCCCTATCCCAGGCCTACTGAACTAGAAACTCTGGGGATGGGGTTCACCAAGATGTTTCACTAAGCCTTCTAGGAGAATCTGATGCATGCTGAGAATGAATGTTACAAGGCATTTGCACTTTTTCTGATCTTACTTCAGCTTCCATTTTTTTTTTTATTTTTTATTATCCGAGAAGTTGCTTGGTGAAGCCTTACTTATTGCCAATGATTATAAAATGATGCTATGTGACATGGAGGCTAATTTTGGATGTCCCCAGATCCCAATATTGCTTGCTCAAGTTGTAATATAGAAAGAATCAGAGTGCTTCTTTCCAACACAGCACAATTTTTTTTTTTTTTAGTTATCTGAGCCCCAAATTAGTTCTGCTTGTTATTCTCTGTTTCAGGACCTCTTTCTTCTAGGTACTAGGGCTCCTAGGTACTAGCTTCTAGGTACTGGATGGGAATCAAATACTATACCACTTCCTCCATTCTACTAAGTTCTTTTTCTAGCTAAAAACACACAAAATATTTCCCTTTCTCATAGCCTTACAAACAAAATGTGCAGAAGTAGAAGCACACAAAATTATCATTAAGCAGAGGTGGCTGGATTCCAAAGAATTTGGTCATGTTTCACCTTCAGTAACATTCTTCTAGCTCAACTAGGCAAATGTGATAAATACTATATGTTGAAAAAAGGGCAGAGGGACAATTTTCTCCCAATGCTGTTTCCTTCCATGGTGGGAAGCCTCAACTAACATATCATCCCTTACTTTTCTCCATCCTTATACTTATTTGCTATAGAAGAGGTAGTAAATTTTGGGGAAAATTAACCAATATGCGTGGCTCAGTTTCTCCTTTTTCTCTCTTAGAAGTGATCTTCTTGCAGGGAACTGAGTGTTCCTCTATTCCTATAGAGGTAAATCTTAATTTTGGGGTTCAGTTAATAAGTAATCCATTTTCTCACAGATATAAGTTACATTATCTTCCAATCTAGCCTATATAAAAAATTAAGATTATGCTTGGTTCCTCTATGTTTATATTCTTTCCTGCTTCTCAAGTGGTAATAATTCAGACAGTATTATTTTATTGGGACCTTCTGAAGTACCCAACACCATGTAAACTGTTTTAGACGGATATGCTGAAAAACATTATTTTTTTTTAAATTTTTTATTGTTGGCTGTTCAAAACATTACATAGTTCTTGATATATCATATTTCACACTTTGATTCAAGTGGGTTATGAGCTCCCATTTTTACCCCATATACAGATTGCAGAATCACATCAGTTACACATCCATTGATTTACATATTGCCATACTAGTGTCTGTTGTGTTCTGCTGCCTTTCCTATCCTCTACTATCCCCCCTCCCCTCCCCTCCCCTCCCCTCTTCTCTCTCTGCCCCCTCTACTGACATTCATTTGTCCCCCTTATATTATTTTTCCCTTTCCCCTCACTTCCTCTTGTATGTATGTACTTTTGTATAACTCTGAGGGTCTCCTTCCATTTCCATGCNATGCTAGCCTGAGGCTTAGCATAGATTGCTTTTACAATATTGAGGTATGTTCCTGTTATCCCTAGTTTGAAAAACATTATTAATATGCTAAGACATTATCACTTGAATTTAAGTTCCACGAAGGCAGATTTCCTTGTACCTATTTTGTTCTCACTGCTTTGTGTCTAGCACCTAGAGAGTGCCTAATACACAAATTTGTTGAAAGAATGAATAAATGATGTAAAAATAGATTACTACTCTTGGTTGTTAACTGAAAACCCTGTTGTACTTTGGTTTATAACCTAAGATACATTCGTTCATTCAAAAATATTTATTTCAATGTTACTACTTGCGGTGAGCAGAACACAAACAACCAGGAACAAAATAATGAAGCAGTAGGAATAATTTGTCTTGTTAGGAAATGCATGAATTTTAAAATATTAAATAACAATTTTATATTAACATATTTAATCACTATGAAACAATTTAAAAGTTTCAGAAGTTGAATGTTACCTGTTCTTTTCCCTGGCATCCCTTGAAAAACTGAACATCAGAAATTGGATCCGTGAGATATGACTGAAGGAGATTTAGCCGAAGACCCGTGGGAGGTTCATTAGTCATTTTTACTCCATTCTGTAGAATTGTTACTGGGAACTAAGACAAAATATATGAAAAACATTATGCAAGATAGCAATCTTAGACCCTAAAAATGCATACAACCAGTGAATTAACAAATGTCTAAAACTCAAGACATACAATGTAACAGCTAAATTGACTTCTATAATAAACAAACATACTTTTGGAGATGGGTAACTTGTGAGCCAAAGCCTAAAGGATGAGTTACAGGTTTCAGTGCTAAAATCTTCACATATTTTTTCCAACATGGGCATCCAGGAGACAGCAAGGTGACAATTCTGTAGGCAAACCCAAGTTCCTTCTTCTACTGCTGCTCTAATCATTTTTGTTGCAATTGGTCCTTGTCCCTGACCCAGTGAAATGGCTTGAAATTTATTTCCAGACATAGACTTATCATTTGCAAATTTCAGTAAGCCTATGAAGAGAACAAGAAATTACTTTAGAATTATAAAATATGCCTTATGATTTCTATGTATACATGTATTATCATAGAAAGTTCTAGTTATCTCTCCCTATGAATGCCAGATTTACTAACTGATTTATAATCATATAACAAGTAGGCAATGAGCAAAATATTTTAATTGTAATTTCTTAGAAGTTTACAATATTACAACATATACACTTACTGGCCATGGGATCTGCCCCTGGAGACAGCACAAAAATTAAGGGAATGGTGCAGTTTGAATCCAAATAACTCTTTGTCAAATCAAATGGTGGAGGTTCTACAAACTTTTTTCCGAGTTTGTCAGTTACATAATTTGTTATAGCTGGTGTTATCTGGTGAAGAGAGAAAATGTGGTCTTTGGAGTAATTTCTATTTCATACAACAACTTTATTATTGAAAAATGAGAAAAAATGAAATTTGAACCTGGCCAAAAAAAGCATTTAGCATATCAGACAAAGCACTAATTTCCCTAATATGCAAAATGTGTTTGCTAATTTAATAGAAGAATAGCAATCCAAAAGTAAAATGGGCAGAGGAGAAAGCTGTTTATAGAAAATGAAATACAAATTGGTCTCTTTCTCATACACACACACACACACACACACATTATTATCGGGTAGGAGAAAATGAGATAATTAGGTAGCCTCCTTTTGAACCTGCCCAGAGATAGAATGAAACATTAGATAATGCTCCTTGTGTGACTTTACTAAAAATGTAACAAGTAGAGAGGGAGGAAGGAAGGACAGAGAAGGAAGGGACTGTTGCTATCATTTTAACACCTTCATATTATATATGGTATACCTGAGCCAAGGAAAGTGAAGTGACAACAGATTCTCTCCTTGACCAAACCTTAGGCTCCTCTGAATCTTTTTTCTACTAGGCCTTGTCCTTAGGAGACCTTCTGTAGCAAGAATTCTGCTAAATCAGTTTAGTAAGAACCCACCATCCTTCATATCTGATTAAATTAATCACCCTAATCCCTCAAATCTGATCATACTGGCCTGCTTAAAGCAAAAATCCTTTGGGTCAGGATTCTCTCTATCCTTAATGTAGTATTAGTACTTTCTCCTACCCTTCTCCTTGGCTGCAAATCCCCAACCATCTCTGTTGTATTCAGAGTTGAGCCTTATGTCTCTCCTCTATTGTGAGCCTTGACTACTACTTGTTACGAGTCTTGAACAGTCTTTCTTACTGTTTAACATTTAAAAACTGTAAATAAATTTTACTTTACCGCCAAAGTTTAAACTATATGTGTGAACATAGATGTTTGTGTTTTCTATTAAGTTTTTCCTTTTGTAACACATAATAACCTTTCTTGGTGTGTGAAAAATGGTATTATCTTACTTATCCCACCTATAAAAATATTTTTCTACACATTTGGACTAATAATTTTGTGACATGTACAAGATTTTCTACCATCTTCTGTTTCTAGTTAAAGGGATTAGAATTACCTTCCCACTATAAACAATTTTAAAACAGGCAAAATTAATAAAACAACCATTAAAGATATTGGCATTAGGTGGTGCAGGACTGTGATCCTAGATAAAAAGGAAACAAAGTGAACCCTATTAATTCCTCAGCTTTCTTCTTTACAGAGGGTAAGACTAGAAGTAGAATGTTATGGTTTGGATCTAGAATGTCCGCTAAAGATTCATATATTAAAGACTTCGTTCCCAATGCAGCAATTGAGAGGTGGGGTTTCTGGGAAGTGACTGAATCGTTACATCTATAATCTTATCAACAAATTAATCCACAGATGGATTCATAATTGAATGGACTTTTGGGAGTTGGTGAAAACTACAGGAGATGGGACCTAGCTAGAAGAAGTAGGTATAACTGGGGGCAAGCCCTGGAAGGATATATCTTGTCCTATTCCCTTCCTCACTCTTTTTGTTTGCTTTCTGGCTGCCATGAGGAGAGCAGCTCTGATCCACAACATGTTTACCACTAAAGGCTCTGCTTCATCAAAAGTCCAAAATGATGGGGCCAAGTGACCATGGACTGAAACCGCTGAAATCATGACCCAAAATAAACCTTTCTTCCTTTTAAGTTGTTTGTATCAGGTATTTTGCTACAGCAATGGAAAGCAGACTCATACTCAGCATTGCAGTGTTGCTGGGCTGATAAGACAGAAAAGGAATTCAAGGAGACCAAGGCAGCCAGGAGTTGTAGAGTTCCAATTAGGAGAGAACTATTCAGGCAGAGTTCAGAAATTTATATAAAAAAAACCCTGGAGTTTTTTATGGATACTGTGGCATGTGTGTATAAGGCCAAGCAAAGAATGATTGGGGAGGTGTGAGCTGGGGGCTCAGGGAACTATCAGAGTTCATGCAAGACTAGAAATTCATTAAAGTTCCCAATAAACACAATGAGGAGTCCTTGATGATCACCTGGGACATTCAGGAAAGATCCCATAAGGGCAACACTTTAATAGTTGGGCTAAACTATCAGTTGGAAAGACTATTTAAGATCATCCCTAACAAATTTTAATAATAATAATACTCAAAAGGAACAATTTAAAGTCAAGTAATTTAATTATATAGCCACAGGAGTTGGCAAACTTATTCTGTAGAGGGCCAGATAGTAAATATTTTTGGCTTTGTAGGACACATACAATTTTTGATGCATATTCTTATTTTTAAAATAGTTACTTTATAATGTGTAAAACATTCTTCTTTCATGGGCTGGATAAAAGAAATCATGGGGGCTGGGGTTGTCGCTCAGTGGCAGAGTGCTTTCCAAGCATATGGGAGGCACTGGGTTTGATCCTCAGTACCACATATAAATAAATAAAATAAAGGTCCATTGACAACTAAATATATATATTATATATATTAAAAAGAAAGAAAAAAAGAAAGAAATCAAAGGTTGGATTTGGTCCACAGTTAGTGTTTGTTGATTCCTAAACAGCAGGACAAAGCATAACAATCTTTTTTAAAAAATATTTTTAGTTGTAGATGAACATGATAACTTTATTTTATGTCTTTTTTTTTTAATGTGGTGCTGAGGATCGAACCCAGTGCCTCACACATGCTCAGCAAGCACTCTACCACTGAACCACAACCCTAGCCCCACAACAACAATCTTTTTTTTAATATTTATTTTTTTAGTTATAGTTGGACATAATACCTTTATTTTACTTATTCATTTTTATGTGGTGATGAGGATAGAACCCAAGGCCTCTCACATGCTAGGCTAGTGCTCTACCACTGAGCCCACAACCCCAGCCTAAAACACATTATCTTTATAGGAATATAACAAAAAATAAGCCATCAGTAATTTACAATGTAGAACACCCAATCAAACATTATTGGACATGCCCAGAAGCAGGAAAATATAATCTATAACCAAGAGTAAAATAAGTTGACAAATAAGTAAAATAAGATATCCAGAAATGGATCGAATTAGCAGTTAAGGATTTGAAAACAGTTATAACTTGTGTTTAAAGCTTTAAAAAACGTGAGCAGAGTGAAAAGTGAAACAGAACACATATAAAAAAAACAAAAAACTATTCTAAAGATGAAATACATAACTAAAAAATTTATTGGATGGGATTAACACTACAAAAGGAAAAAAATCAGCAAATAAAGAGAGCATCAGAAACTATTCAAATGAATACAAAGACACAAAAGATTTAAAAAAAATAACATCATTTTAACATCACTAGTATGGCACTATATCAAACAGCCTAACATATATATAATTGGAATCTTGGGTGGGCTGGCAAAAAATATTTGAGAAACCAAATGCAATGGTGCACGCCTATAATCCCTGCTACTTGGGAGGCTTAGGCAGGAGGATCACAAGTTGGAGGCCAGCCTGGGCAACTTAGACTCCATTTCAAATTTTAAAAAAGGGCTGGGCTATAGCTCAGTGGTAGACCACCTTTGGATTCAATCTCCAGTGCCACAAAGAAAAGAAAAAAAAATCCTGAAGAGGAAACAATGGCCAAAAGTATCTCCAATAAACCCACAGATGGATAATTACCCCATCTGTGGGGTTCTGAAATGAGATACTGTGTTTGATACCGTGTGAGTATCTGAAATGAGAATTAAAGAACCAAATAACAGTGCTGGGATGTAGTTCAGTGGTAGAACACTTGCCTGGCATGCACAAGGCTGTGGATTCAATCCCTAGGACTGCCAAAAAACAAAACAAAACAAAACCAACCCACCCCGCCAAAAATCAAATAATAATATAGCTGTGTGTTACTTAATAACAGGGATTAATTTCCAAGAAATGTGTCATTAGTTGATTTCCTGAGTATCATAGAATATTATCTACAGAAACCTACCTGATATAGTGCACTATACACCTAGGCTCTATTATATAGCTTAATGCTTTTAGGCTATACACCTGTACAGCATGCTACTGTACTGAATATTATAGGTAATTACAACATAATGATATCTAAACATATCTAAATGGAATCTAAACATATCTAAACAAAAATATATATAGTAAAAGTATAATACAAAAGAAAAATGTTGCATCTGTCCAGGGCACTTACCATGAATGGAGCTAATTAGGACTGGAAGTTGCGCTGGATGATTCATTGAATGATGACGAAATGTGAAGGCCCAGGACATTACCATGTACTACTACAGAGTCCATGAACACTGTAGACTCAGTATACTGAATTTTAAAAAGTTTCTCTCTCTTGGATAAGAAATTTAGCCTTAACTTACTATAATATTTTCACTCACAAGTTTATAAAGTTTTTAAAACTTTTTGAGATTTTTTTGTAGAAACTTAAAACATACATGGTATAGCTGTATGAAAATATTTCTTTATAGTCTAATTCTATAAAATATTTTCTATTTTATGGGCTGGGGATGTGGCTCAAGCGGTAGCACGCTCGCCTGGCATGCGTGCGGCCCGGGTTCGATCCTCAGCACCACATACAAAAAACAAAGATGTTGTGTCCGCCGATAACTAAAAAATAAAAATATTAAAAATTCTCTCTCTCTCTCTCTCTCTCTCTCTCTCCTCTCTCACTCTTTCTTTAAAAAAAAAAAAAAGAAATTTAGCCTTAACTTACTATAATATTTTCACTCACAAGTTTATAAAGTTTTTAAAACTTTTTGAGATTTTTTTGTAGAAACTTAAAACATACATGGTATAGCTGTATGAAAATATTTCTTTATAGTCTAATTCTATAAAATATTTTCTATTTTTAAAAATTCTCAAAATTTTAAAACTATTTTGTAAAACTAAGACACAAACACACACATTAGCCTAGACCTGCACAGGATCAGAATTGTCAGTATCATTGTCTTCCACCTTACATCTCATTCCACTAGAAGGTATTCAGGGGGTGTTAATGCCCATGGAACTGTCATTTCCTATGATAAGAAGGCTTTCTTTTGAAATACCTTCTGAAAGGCTTGCCTGAGGTTGTTTCACGTTTTTTAAAATAAAGGGGAGTACATTCTAAATTCATAATTAAAATATAGTGTAGAAAATAAAACAGCAATAATCATTTATGGTCATCATCAAGTATTATATAGTTACATAATTATCTGTGCTATACTTTCATATGACTGGAGGTTCAATGGATACACTAGCATGCCACAGATATGTAAGTGATGCATTACACTATGCCCTCATGATGGACACAACATCACTAGGTAACAGAAATTTTTCAGCTGCATTATAATATAATGTGAACTTTGTCATATTATGAGGTCCATCATTGACTGAAACATCATTAAGCAGTACATGACTATATCTTTATGACTAGTATTTAATAAATGGCAAATTATCTGGATTCCAAATCAACCACATATGTCTTTTACCTTATCTGGCCTTAAGCACCGAAGAATTATTATTTTCTGTAGTTCATTTAGATTCTTATCCAATGGTGCTGGAAATTTTGCATTATGTGGCTCTTTACTGTCATAGATTTCCCGCCATTCCAGTAAATGTTCACAAAAATGGGTCCTAGTAGAAAAAGTTTAATAATTATTGTTTTTATTTGGAAAGGTTTTGAGAGACTGTTGAGCAAGGGGAAAAAATAAAAAAGTTATAGAGCCATTTAAAAATCACTAGATTACAGGAACTGTAACTGAGGGGAAGCTGGAAAGTACACTCTAACTAGGAACAGAAATGAATAAAGGCAGCTGGCAGAGTAGGAGAAGACATGAGAGAAGAAGCCACTAAGAGAACTCTTGACTCACACAATTCTAAAGAGAGGTATAATAGAAACCACAGAGCCTATAAAACTCTGGCAATGGGCCTGATAAGTCTCATCCTCATTGGGTACAACTGGAAGTTCTTCAGTATCATATTTACCAGGGTATTATTTTGGTCCTGAAAATAAATGCTATTTTGGGGCTGGGATTGTGGCTTAGTGGTAGAGCACTCGCCTAGCATGCTTGGGGCCCTGGGTTTGATCCTCAGCACTGCATAAAAATAAATGAATGAAATAAAGGTATTGGGTCCAACTACAACTAAAAATAAATAAATAAATATTAAAAACAAAAGAAATGCTATTTTTTTGTTTGAGAGGCTGAGTCAGGAAAATGGTAAGTTTAAGGCCAGCCTGGGCAAGTTAGTAAGACCTTGTCTCAAAATAAAAATTTGAAAAAAGAGCTAGGGATGTGACTCAGTGGTAGAATGCTTACCTACCATGTGTGAGGTCCTGCATTCACTCCTCACCACCAAGGGGGGGGGGGGAGGGGAAAGCTATTTTTTGCTTGCTTGCTCCTTGGACTAACAACTGCCAACTTCCCCTTGAATAACATCTGGCAAAAGAAAGTACAGAACAGAAGACTTCAGCTGCAGAGGAGGGGACAAGCAGGAAAACAAAGAAGCCAGAATGGAATTCAATGTATCTTTCTTCTCATCATGAGGAAGGATAGTCATTTAGTCCATAAGCTGTGAGTGAGAGGTAAACTGACCAAATACAGAGCTCAGATCCCTTTGCTTTGGCAAGTGACTAATTTAATATGATACTGACAGATACAAACAGTGATAAGCTCTTCATAGTATGGCATCATCAACCTGTGTGGCCTGAAGACCTCCACATTCAATGTGCACCTAATGAAAACCTCTACTTCACCAATTAGAACATGAGTTCTGTATGCCAGGTCCTGTTGAAATCACTTGGATTTCCACACTCTGCTGCATCTCATTGGACATGCAGAGACCCCCAGGCTGCATCTTTCTGCTCCCAGCACTGCTTTTTCTTCAGTAGTATCCCAGGTACAGACCAGTTTGACATGCTCTGTAGTTTTCAGATCCCTGGGTGCCTAATCCTGTGCATGGTCCATGAACATTCAGCAAATAATTGCTTCAATACTGGCTTGTCTTGGCAACTCCAATGACCCTGGACTACATGTAGCTATCAGTGAGTCTTGGCCCAACAGTATGCTCTTATGGCTTCTTTGCTGTTTAATAGCTATTGTTCTAGGGAGATCTTTGCCATTGACCTGCATTGTCAAAATCAAGGCAAGGGCTGGAAGGCCACCCTTCTTTTCCTCAACTCAACAGTGACCTCTATGTGAACCCTCCAAGAAGAGCAATAACTGATGACATCAGACATGGCTGGAAAGAACAAGCTATGAGATCCAAGGGCCATTAAGTATGTAAGGGGAACAAAGGTCAAATAAAATGAGTATGCCCACCTGCTAATGCACATGCACAAGAAAGAAGGAATCCTGGGTTGGGGGGGTGCTGGGATTGTGGCTCAGAGGTAGAGTGCTTGCCTAGCACGCGTGAGGTTCTGGGTTTGATCCTCAGCACCACATAAAAATAAAATAAAGGTATTCTGTTTACCTACAACTAAAAATACATTGAAGAAGAAGACGAAGGAGGAGGACGGGGACGGGGGAGTGGGGAGGGGGAGGGATGATGATAATAATAATCTTTGTGGCAAGGCAGAATGGCTACACAAAAATATGGAATCTCCACAATACCCACCAGCTCAGAACCATATCTTTCCCATACCCTGTTTTCTGAGGCGGACAGTCCATGCTGATCTGCTCTTCTTGGTCCTCTTCCAGAAGCACTAAGGGCTATTACTGGCCATCTGGCAGGACCTTTACTGTTTTTCCTAAAGCTAATTCTGTAGGGTATAGCCCAGAAGAATGTGATTTGACTTAAGAGAGTAAAGAGTGGCTTATTTCCAGTTCTCATGAAGGCATTTAAGTGATACACAGATCCCATCTAATTGCTTGCTGGGGGCAAGGTGAACTTTAATGTGGAGACATTTCAATAAAGTTATTTCAGTTAAATAAGTAATTGAAAATCTTTGTCATAAAAAGCACTTATTTCCTTTTCTTTAATTTCTTGTTGGTTAGGCCACTATTACTTAGAATAGTACCTCTCCCACACACTTTTTTTTTTTAATAAAAAGGTCTTTTTTTTTTTTATAAGGACTGAAGATTGGCAAGAACTGAAACAACTAAATTAAAGCTTCTTTTACCAGAAGCCTTTGGAGAATACTAATGAGACTAATGAGATTGTGTTTCAATGCCTGGCTCCCAGGAAGACATATATCTATACTTGAGAAAGCCAGCTGTAGTGGAGAAGAAAAGGGTAGTCATTTCTCAGTCTTTACAGAAATACTTAAGGATTAAGTTTGAAATTATTAAACTTGGTCTTCTCAATCTCACTATTAACAGTAGATCTTTGGGATTCTTCTTTTATTACCATTCAGAGGCACAGAAAGGTAGTTCTTTATAATGAAAGAAGTTTTAAATAATCTTTAATCTACCTTTGTTGGGGCATCTTCCAGAATTTAGGGTATAGCAGCTTTTGTTTCTATAATGGTAACCTGAATGACAGATTCAAGGGTACAGGGTCAAAGAAATTGGCTTTGACTTTTTGTAACATAGGAGCTACATTTGTATACAAAATAATAAAAGCCCATCTTTCTACCAACCAATAAACTAAAAAGAACCATAAAAATCACTAAATTACAAATCTACTCATCACTATTCAATGTTAAATCATCAAATGTAAATAATTACTTCAATTTTTTGAAGGCAGGAAATTCACTTGCTCGACAAATTTCTTCCCAACTTTTATCCTGCAGCCAAGTTGGATCAGGATTTTTCTCAGCAGCCTTAAGACTTACTCCTCCAGTTAAAAGAAACATCAGTTCCTGGTATTCAATTTCTTTCTTTGCCCTGTATATCAAAAATAAGGGGTATTTTAAATTGTTGACTTTAAAATTGAAAGACATCAACTTCTGCTGTAGAGCCTGGATGGAATAACTGGGGCTATACTTAATTTCCTGCTGTAAACAACAATAAAACCACAAAAAATTAATGAAACTGTTTTTTTTTTTGTAAATTTTATAATAGCTAGTGCAGAACTATGGCCACTGAGAGAAAAGAGACAAATAAGTGACTCATAAGATTGCCTGAGCTGTCTACCAAGCATCATTTTCCAGATTTGCAGGGTACAGAGGTAGTCAGATTCAAAGCTTGGCAAGTTTCTTGGGTTGAACAGATAGAATTTAGTTATGGTGGACTAAGCTGGCTGGAATTTGTTGGCAGAATATCAGAAATGGGGAAATTAATTGAAAAGAAGCTCCAGAAAAATTGGTATAGATGCTCTTTTACTTCTATTGGAAAATACTAAGGAATGTAAGAGCAGGGCAAAATCTCAGGAGATTAGGCAAAGAATGGGAAGCCATACAACTGAAAGCTCTCAGAGACCATACAATACTAAGAGATATGACTTCTTGCCAAGCAGAGGTGAGTTTTTGTTGAACAGCTGAGGAATTCAGTGTTGACACAAGAAGGGCTATCTTAGTAGTGATGCTAACCTAGCTTTAGAATAAAGGTTACTTCAAAACTGCCATAAAAAACCTTTAAAAATTCTTTAAAAGATTAAACTAATAGTGTAGTAACTTAACTACCCACCAAAGTAAAGTTTAAAGCTCTTTAAAGGAATACTAAAATTCTAGAATTTTCTAATACATTCATAATATTCAGAAGGAGAAAAATCAGTGAATATACATACAATAAGGGGTTGAGCCTACTTTTGTTAAAAAAGCACTGATTCTTCACTTGGTCCTGAGGATGTCTGATGGGTAATTAAAAGCAGGAAAAAAAGCATCTTTGCCCTCACATTGCATTGGTCTTCTTTTGTTGCCTTAAACTTTAGGTCAAATTCCTGTTCAAATCTGCATGTAGACATGTTAATCACTTGAGTGTCTTTCTAAAAATTGGTAAATACAAGGTTGATAGCTCTAAATTTGCCTCATCTCTCTTGACCTCTTTCACAATTAAAAACACCAAGAAAAGAGTAACTAAGATATTTTCAAGAATCCAGAAAAAGCGAGACTTGCAGGCAGATCAACCTATGATGAAACTACCCCACTATGTGGAAGAAACTATCCTATAACAAGAACTGAGGCTGCCTTCTAAGCAAAAGCAGTGTAGAGAACCAATCGTTTCTCAAGGGATAACAACATCCCCAGAGCCAGAAGGAACTTATAGAACCAGATCTGAGATAATTATCAACCAGACCACAGTTTTGACCCAAACTGCTTAACTATGCATATTTCATGTTCCCAGCTTCTGTCCCTTCTCTATTTAAACTTGAAGTTCTTGTTGGTATCCCTAAAGACAGGGCTCAGAACACTGGGTCTCCTTGTCTTTGCAAGATAGCTATACTGAATAAATTCCTTTCCAATTCACCATTACTTTTTCTGCTTGATTTTTCAGGGCAAGTGGCCAGACCAACTCTGTTAGGACTCCCCACAGTGAGGCCATACAAGTAAAATGTATGAAAAAAATAAGGCTACATGGGGAGAAATGAAAGTATATTGTTACAAGTTGTTATACTTCATATGAACTATATAATTTTATTATATTTTTATACTTCACATATATGAAGTGTAAGAAGTATACTTGGGGCTGGGATTGTGGCTCAGCGGTAGAGCATTCCCCTAGCATGGGCGGGACCCGGGTTTGATCCTCAGCACCACATAAAAATAAAGGCATTGTGTTGTGTCCATCTACAAAAAAGATTCTCTCTCTCTCCTTAAAAAAAAAAGAAGTATACTTATAATATGTACTATAAAAGTATAAGGGATTATAGTCCTAACACTATATAAAGTATAATTTTAACTGAAAGTAGATTATAACATAAATTATAACATAAATAATAGAACAAAAGATAGCTAATATATCAACAAAGGGGAAGAATAAATATTAAATATGCAAAATAATTAAAAGAAAAACAGAAAATGAGGAAATGTGAAACAAAAAATAAAGAAACAAAATCAAAACAAACTATGATGACAGCTTAAACATAACCACATCTATATTACATTAAATGTAAATGGTCTAAACAATCTCATTCTCATTCAATGATAGTGATTATAAGATTAGATAAAAGAATCAGGACTTAAACTACATGCTGTCCACAGAAACAAAGTTTAAATGTAAAGAGAAGAAAAGAAATGGAAGAGTATAAACTATAGAAACACTAATCAAAAGAAAGCTTGAGGATTTCTAATATTAGACAAAATAAATTTAAAAGAAAAGGATATTACCATGGATAAATGAGGTCAAGTTATTTTATCAAGAGGATATAATGACTCCAAATATTTATACACCTAACAAAAGAGCATCATCACAGCACAAAACAAAACTGAAAAGAGCAGCAAAAAAAAAAATTCTATAGACTATAATCCCTCTCTTGATAATTGTAAAAGTAGACTGAAAATAAATAAGAATATGGAAAACTTACAAACCATCATGAGCTACTTGACATTTATAGAATATTCTACCCAGAAATAGTAAAATAAATGTACTTTTCAAGGGCACACAGAAAATTGCTAAAGACAGACAACATTCTTTTTTTTTTTTTTTTTTTTTAGAGAGAGGGAGAGAGAGAGAGGAGAGATAGAGAATTTTTTAATATTTATTTTTTAGCGGACACAACATCTTTGTTTGTATGTGGTGCTGAGGATCGAACCCGGGCCACACGCATGCCAGGCGAGCGCGCTACCGCTTGAGCCACATCCCCAGCCCCAGACAACATTCTTGACTGTACAATAAGTCTCATTAATAAATTCTAGAATGGGCAAGCTATGGAGAATGAAAGCAAACTGTTGGCTACCTGGGGCTGGGAGTAAGAGTGAAAGAGGGCAGCTCTTTTGGGTCATCATCATCATTGGTGGCTACTTCCACTTCCCCCTTTTCCTCCCTAATCCTTTTAAGTTCTCTCCCTTTCTCCACCAGCATTCTAAATTATAGAGAAGTCTAAATGTGTAAGATGTTAACTACTAAATAATCTTTAGATTTACAGCACCCAGCACCTATCCAATGATCTTTGTAATGCCCCTCCTGAGTCCTTAACCACAGGAGGTAGAGGTCATTTCCAATTTTCCTACCAGAGAAAAAGAAACACTCAACCTGAATGACAAAGACTATAGGCAGTCTCCTTGCTGTCCTCATCCTTTCTCTCTGCGTGAGAGCCCTTTGCAACCCTGAGCCACCCAAGATGGAGTTTTAGGGGGTATTCCTTCTATCTTTTTAAGTTTGACAGCCCTTGAATACATCTGATCCCTTCCTATGAACTCTCATTTCTTGAATGTTGGCCTCTGAGCAGTGAGTGGGTAGCCCAAATCTTTGATTCTGGTAAGAAGAGCAAGAACTTGCTAAATTAGAATAGAGAAATGTTTTAGATCATAGAAATGTTCTAAAATGAAATTTTAGTAATGGTTACAGAAGTAAAACGTACTAAAAATTTTTTAACTGAATTCTTACAAAGGGTGAATTGCATAAATATGCAAATTATAGCTTGATAAAACTGAAAGAGTAAAGGAGATCTCTATCAAGTTATCTCCACTTATATATTATTAATAGAAAAAAGTACAAAAGAATACCTGTAATGTCCTTGCTTAGCATCTGGACAGCCATCTTAAGTGACAGCTGCCATTTTAAGAAAAATTTTGCATTCCCACCCAAGGGCATTTTTGAGAAGACTCACTACTCCCTCATACCAACCCAAACTTTAACCACCAGCATTAGGACCCGCCTGGCTCTAATCCCTGAGCCTGCCCCATAAAAGTCCTGAACACCAAGCCTATTTTTTTTAATATTTATTTTTCAATTTTCAGTGGACACAGCATCTTTATTTTATTTTTATGTGGTGCTGAGGATCAAACCCAATGCCCCGAGTATGCCAGGCGAGCGCGTTACCATTTGAGCCACATCCCCAGCCCACCAAGCCTGTTTTGCCTCTCTCTGTCTATGGAGAAATATGTGTATCACCTGTGTTTGGTCTCCGTCTTTCATTTTTCACTCACCTGTCTTCCGGTTCCTTGCTTTCTTTTCAATACCTATAATGTATTGCTTTGTGTAAGAAAGCAAAGTAAGAAAAATTGACATATATTTGCTTAATTTTACAATAATTTAAATTTAGAATTAAATAAATGGATTTAGTACCAGATTAGTTACACCTGAGAGAGAATTATTGCACTAAAAGAATAAAGCTTTGAGAGACAATAGAATTTAAAAAAATAGAAGAGAAAGAGACCGGGAATAGATGAGAAAGTCTAAGAACTAGAAAGAGAGAGAATGAAGCAGAATCAATATTTGAAAAAATTATGACTATTTTCCAAAACAGTTGATATTAAGTAATAGATCCAAGAACCCCTTTTAATTCCAAGCAGAATAAATAAAATAAAAATACATTCTTAGATGTTACTATGGTAATTTCTTTGGAGAGGAAGCAGAGACTAGTAGAGATTAGGAAAAAGCACCAGGGGGCTTTTAGAAAAATATAGATAATTTCTATTTCTTGGTATAGGTGATATTACATGGGTTTGTTTACTATTATAATTCATCAGATTGAAGTTTTTCTCTAAGTACAGTTACACATCAATTTTAAAAAGGCATATTAGGGACATAATACTAAAGCCTCTAAAAACTAAAACTAAGTAAAAAGAAACTTTAAAAACATCTTGAGATAAAAAGCACTTTATTTTCACAGGCAAAATAATTTATAACAATGGAAGCTAGAAAACAATGAGTAGTTTTAAAGTGCCAAAATTCTATACCTAGCACATGTATACTTTAAGAATAAAAGTAAAGATGACTTCACACACAAGAGAACTAATAGATTTCATGACCAGCAGACATATACTAAATGAAATACTGGAAAAGTGTTTTCAGGTAGAACAGATCTCACATGGAAACTTCAAAGAAATGACAGCAACCAAAAGGGCAAATATGTGAGTAAATTTAAATGATTTACTTTATCAATAATAAAAAAATCTTATAGAGATTAAAATACAGAATATAGATGACAACAATGTCAAAATAAATGGGGTAAACTGAGTTAAAATGTTCTAAGTCTTTGCATGTCTGGGAATAGAAACTACACAAACAAATAAACTAAAAGTAAACAGCAGAAAGATCAGTAGAGTAGAGGGAAGGGAATAGGGGAGGGAAAGGGGAAATACTGGGGACTAAATTAAAGCAAATTATATTCCATGCTTTTATAGTTATATCAAATGAATCCTACTGCTATGTATAACTAAGAAGGACAACAACAACAACAAAAAGAAGTATGACAAACCCACCCCAATCTTTAATTTCATTTAGTATACCTACAATGCTATTGTTTTAAAAATTTTCTCCCCCATTCTTCAACTACAAACTCTTCCTAAGTGTTTCTTGTAGGAATGAGACCTCTTGGTAGAAAACATGGAGTCATATGGACCTGGATTTTAAATTTTATTGAAAAAGGTCCTCTTGGAATCTTAATATCATATTTGGTGAAACAGGTAAATAATAACACTGTTTTAGTTAGGACTAAAAGTGACAAAAACTTCAAATGTCCTGCATATTACCTGTCATAAGTGGACTTTCAATAATAAATATTCCTCTTGTCGTCAAAGAAGTCAACTTAATGTTGTTTAGGATTTTCTATTTGCTAAGGTAAATATTTTACCTATTAAAATTATATTGAGGGCTGGGGATGTGGCTCAAGTGGTAGTGTGTTTGCCTAGCGTGCGTGAAGCACTGGGTTCGGTTCTCAGCACCACATAAATGTGAAATAAAGACACTGTGTCCACCTAAAAACTAAAGAAATAAATATTTTTAAAAAATTATATTGATTTATATTCTTAATCTATTTTTGAAGTTATAATCTTTGAACAAATCAGCAATCATAGACTAAACTTTTTCCTTAACTACAAATGTGTGACTTCTTTCTAATCTAGTCATTTTGAATATCTTGCACTGTTTCTTGTATACTTCATTGATTAGCAACCTTCATGTGAAATATTGAAATAAGAATAAAATGTTTCTCAACACACACACAAATGTATTATAACAACAAAAAAACCTACACAAACAAAAATATTTAAAGTTTTGAAAGAAATAAGCCACCAACCTAAAATTCTGTATTCAGTTAACCGATCCTTTAAAAATCTTTCTATTTTTTAAAATTTATTTTTTAAAATATTGATGGACCTTTATTTTATTCACTTATATGCAGTGCTGAGAATTGAACCAAGTACCTTATACATGCTAGGCATGCGCTCTACCACTGAGCCACAACCCTAGCGCCTTAAAATTTTAATAAGATTTTTTAAAATGAAGGATTAATTCTCACAGACAAAAATCAAGGGAATTTGTCACAGGTAGGCCTGATTGCAAATATGTAAAGGAATTTCTTCAGAAAATGGAAAATTTTAGGGGAAAGAAACTAGTATTCTATAAAGAAAGGAAGAGCATGGAAGAAGGAATAAAGAAGATAAAGTTCAAAATAATAATAGCAACAATGTATTTTATCATTATGTTTTATGGATAAGTGAAATGAATGAGAGTAATGTTATAAAGGATAGGAGGACTACTTTGGTATAAAATAGTTGCACTTCCAAGAAATGAAAGAAGATGTAGACTAATTGTAAAAGTATGTTATAAAATCCAGAGCAGTCAGTAAAAATAAATAAATAAATAAGTTTAACCCATTTTGAGTTGTTTTTTTGCATATAGTGAGAGAGAGGGGCCTAGTTTCAATCCTCTCTATGGGTATATCCAGTTTTTCTAGCACCATTTTGATGAAGAAGCTGTGCTTTGCCGGGTTTCTGTTCACGACTAAAAGGCTCAGGGGTCACTCCAGTTAAACTGGGCTAACTGGGCTGTGCAAAATAACCACACAAGAGACAAAAATACCTTTTTGTTTGGGGTCGCTGTGAGGGCTCCTCCAACCTTAAGGGTCCGCAGGAAGAGAGAGAGCTAGAGCAGAGAGCACGCACTGATCCCTTTTATTAAGGAGAAACTATTCAAATGAGGCAAGGGGTCAGGTTTCAGGGGGCTGAGTCTATCTTCATGATGTCCACTGTCAGCAGGTTGACTGACACCTGGGTAGGCCACAACCAAGGGCACGGTAAGAGAAGGGGACACACACAAGGCACTTCCATGGAAGATTCTATCCTAAACAGGGCAAGGGGTTTTATTACAAAAGAACAGGTGAGCATAGCTTCACCTATGGGGCTGTAGCAAGACACACCCATGCACGAAACACCGACCCTCGAACCCAAGAAGGGTGGGGAAAGCTCTACCACATTTCTGTGATTGAGCGCCTCAGCACCCAGCCGGGGAGTGTGACCCAGTCACGTGCAAGGTTGGTCTCCCACATGCTTTTTCCAATATACATTTTTTGACACCTTTTTGTCAAAAAGAATTAGTTGGATAACTGTACTGTCACATGTAACTAATAAAATAAATAAATAAATAAATAAATAAATAATTAGTTGGCTGAAGATGTGTGGATGTATTTTTGGATTTATTCTGCTCCACTGGTCTATAGGTTTGTTTTTATGCCAACAGCATGCTTTTTTTGTTACTATGGCTCTGTAGTATGTTTTAAAATCAGATTATTATGTTGTCTCCAGCATTGATTGTTCTTTTTGCTTAGGAATGCTTTGGTTACTCAGAGTCTTTTGTGTTTCTATATGAGTATCAGGGTTTTTGTTTGTTTGTTTGTTTTGTACTGGGGATTTGAACCTAGGATCACATACATGCCAGGCAATTGCTCTACTATTGAGCTACATCCCCAGCCTTCTTCTCATTTTTTAAAATTTTTGAGATAGAGTCTCACTAATTTCTTAGGGCCCTACTAAGTTGCTGAGGCTCGTCTCAAACTTGCAATCCTCTTGCCTCAGCCTTCTGAGTCACTGAGATTATAGGTGTGTGCCACTGTACCTGGCTTTTATAATTCTTTTTCTAGTTCTGTGAAGAATGCAATTGATATTTCAATAGGGATCACATTGAATCTGTCATGTTAATTGTAGTACTATTTACAATAACCATGATATGGAATCAGCCTAGGTACCTGTCAACAGATGAATGGATAGGGAAAGTATGGTGTATGTATACAATGGAGTATTATTTAGACATAAAGAAGAATGAAATTCTGTTATTTGCAGGAAAATGGATAAAACATGAAGACATCATGTTAAGTGAAATAAGCCACCCACAGAAAGACAAATATTACATTTTTTGTTTTGTTTCACAAAACAAAAAAAGCAAAACCAAAGGCATCCTGAAAGTAGAACAGGGACTATTATAGTCTAGAAAAAGAGTCAGGGGAGGGAAGAAGGGATGGCCAGAGAAGGTAGGAGAACGGAAGGGGAACATGATCAAAGCTTGATATATACATGTATGAAAATGCATCAGTGAAAAATCATTAATGTGTACAATTAATATATGATGATAATGTTAATAATGATAATGTAAATTTAACTGATATGATAAGAAAAAATGGAATTATATAAAATACTCAATTATATAAAATACTTTTCCTACCAGAGAAGGTAGGAAAAGAAATGAAGACAAGAATGACAACAAAGAATGAAGACAATGAATAGAAAATAGAAACACATATGAGACATTAATCTAATTATACCAATATCAATTTAAACATTAATGGTCTAAAATACCACCTTGGGGGGAAGTAAGATAGGGGGTTGGAGGAAGGCTATATTTCTTGTAACTCTGTGACCCGGGATTCAAGCAGTGGAAATACTGCTTCTCTGGAACATGGGTGAAAAGAGATTTCACTAAAACTCAATGTAGGACAGTCAGGATGCCTTTGAGACTTAGAAAGTTAGGTACGGTCAACTAAGAAAAAAGACCATATTGGAGCCAGGCTGGTAGCTGTAACAGCAGCAAAGCAGTAGCAGTGCTCCACAGCATGAGGAAAGGAAAACACAGAGAAATACAATGGACAGATTTAGTGTGGAAAGTCCTGAGACTGGATGGGCAGTCTGCCCTAGGCTGATCCAGAAGCTGCAGTACACAGTACACTGGTACAACTGACCATGGAGAGCTGAGGCAGAAGCCATCTTGAGGTGACTGCACTTTGGTAGCTACTATTGGAGAACAGGGAGATCTGAGCTAGGACAGACACATGGTCCTGACAAGCACATGCCACATGACTTAGGCTGTGCCTAGCAGAGCATGAGCAAAACATGCCACATGACTTAGGCTGTGCCTAGCAGAGCATGAGCAAAACAGGCATGGAAAGTGTTTTAACTAGGGGAATACCAGTCAGATAGGTGAAGGAGAGTTCAGCTCCCTCCTCTCTTTGAGTGTGGAGGCTCAAAGGACCAGCTGAAGTGGGTCAGGAATTTGAACAGGTGGTGGGCAAGCGTGAATATGCTCATGGACTAAGCCCAGGAAGCCTGGTACAGCAATGTCCATGGGCAGGGATATGAATAGGAAGAGAAGAGCTCAAACTACCTTTTTTTTTTTTTTTTTTCTGATGACATGATCCTATATTTAGAAGACCAAAAACTCCACCAGAAAACTTCAAGAACTCATAAATAAATTCAGCAAATTAGCAGTATATGAAATCAACACCCATAAATAAATCATGTTCCTATACTTCAATGATGTTCCTATACTCTTTCAGCTGAAAGAAAAATTAGGAAAACTATCCCATTAACAATAGCCTCAAAAAAATATTAGAGAATCAATCTAATGAAAGAGGTGAAGGACCTCTATAATGAAAACTACAAGAAACTAAAGAAGACTTTAGAATATGGAAAGACCTCCCATGTTCTTGGATAGGCAGAATTAATATTGTCAAAATGGCTATACTACCCAAAGTGCTATAGATTCAATGCAATTCCCATCAAAATCCCAATAATGTTCTTCATAGAAATAGAAAAAGCGATCATGAAATTCATTTGGAAAAATCAGAGGCCCAGAATAGCTAAAGCAATCCTCAGTGTGAAAAGTGAAGCAAGAGGCATTACAATACAAACCCTTAATTTATATAGTAATAAAAACAGCACGGTATTGGCACTAAAACAGGCATAAAGACCAACAGAATACATTAGGTGACACAGAAACAAACCTACATAAATATCTCGTACTAGACCGAGGTACCAAAAACATACATTGAAGAAAGGAGTCCCTTCAACAAATGGTGGAGGAAAAACTGGAAATCTATATGTAGTAGAATGAAATTTAACCCCTTATCTCTTAGCCTGCACAAAAATCAACTCAAAGTAGATCAAAGACATACGAATTAGACCAGAAACTCTGCACCTGGTAGAAGAGAATGTAGGCCCAACACCTCAACATAACAGCTCAGGACCTGACCTTAAAAAGAGTCCTAAAGCACAAGTAGTAAAATTAAAAAATCAATAAATGGAATTGCATCAAATTNTATATATATATATATATATATATATATATATATATATATATATATACACACATATACACACAATGAAGTATTACTCAGCCAAAAAGAAGAATGACTTTATGTCATTTGCTGGTAAATGGAAGGATTTGGAGACTGTCATGCTAAGTGAAATAATCACCCCTCCCCAAAAAGCTAATGGCCAATGTTTTCTCTTATATGTGGACACTAACCCACAACTGGGGGGTAAGGGGGAAGAACAGAAGTTCAGAGGAGTGAACAAAGGTGAATGGAGGGAAGGGAGAGGGGATAGGAAAAGGAAAGAAAGTGGAATAAATTTGACATAACTTTCCTGTGTAAATACAGGAATATACAACAGTGAAACTCACCACCATTGCATCCACAAGAAATTTATTAAAAAATAACTGGGTAAATGGCAGAAAGATCAATAGAGGAAAGGAAGCAGGGGGTGGGGAGAAGGAAAGGAAAGGAGAGGTACTGGGGTCTGAATTAGAACAAGATATATTCCATGCTTGTATGATTATGTCAAAATGGACTTTACTGTCATGTATCACGAAAAAGAACCAATTAAAATTAAAATAAATAAATAAAATATCAACTGAAAAATTGTCACAGTGGGTCAAAAACAAGACTCAACTATATATTGTCTATAAAATCCACTTTAAATACATAAAGACATACAAATTAAAAAATAAAGGATGTAGAAAGATATACCAAACTAAGAGTAATCAAAAGAAAACAAGAATAGCTATATTCAGACCATGAAGACTTCAAAGCAAGAAAAATTACTGGGCATAAAGAGAGGTATTACATAGTCAGAAAGACGTAACAATCTGCCAAGACTCACAAAAAGAAGTAGATAATATGAATAGACTTATATCAAAAAAATTAAAGCAATACTTAAAATGGAAAGTACCAGGCAAAGATACGATCAGTGGAGAATTCTACTACACATTTAGGAAGAAATTAAACCAATTCATGTCAATGTCTTCAGAAAACAGCAGAAGGAAAACTTCTAATTTGATTTATGAGGGTAATTACCTAATAGCAAAATCAGGCAAAACACTACAAGAAAGAAAAACAACAGACGAATATCTCATGAACAAATACCTCTCATAAACTTAGATGAAAAAATTATCAATAAAATATTAGCAAATCAAACCCAATAATGTACAGAAAAAATTATATATTGCAGAGAATTGTAATTGTAGCTCAGTGGTAGATTGCTTGCCCAGCATGTGTGAGGCACAAGGTTTGATCCTCAGCAGCACATAAAAATAAATAAAGGTATTAAATAAGATTAAAAAATATACCGTTCAAAAATTATATACTGCAACTAAGTGGAATTTATTCCAGGTATGCAGGTCTGATTCAATATTAAGAAATCACTAAATATGATTCACTATAGCAAAATAAAGAAGTAAAAGAATGTGATCAAATCAACAGATGTACACAAAGCATCTGACAAACTCAAACACCTAATCCATGATGAAAACTCTTAATAATTTATGAACATAGAGGAACTTCCTCAACTTGATGAATGAAGAATGTATACAAAATTGTAGCTAGGATTACACAGAATTAGTCAGCTTTTGGTCACTATAACAAAATACCTGGGAAAATCAACTTAGAGGAAGAAAGATTTACTTTGGCACACAATTTTCAGAGGTTTCAATCCATGGTTAGCTGACTCCATTGTTTTTGGGCCTGTGGTGAGGCAGAACATCATGGTGGAAGGTTACAGCAGAGTGAAACTGCTTATCTTGTGGCAACCAGGAAGTAGATAAAGAGAAGAAAGAGCCAAGGACAAATATAGTCCCCAAATGGACACCCCAAGGACCCACACCCTTTAACTAGGTTCCACCTTCTATGGTTTGGTTTCTACCATCTCCTTCCCAATAGTCCATTTGAATTATGAATCCACTGAGGATAGATTATACGATAATGTTAGGTCTCAAGATCCAATGATTTCCTAAAAGCCCTATCTCTGAACATTGCTGCATTGGGGACCAAGATCCTAACATATGGGTCTTTGAGAAACATTTCAAACCCAAACAATAACACACACTAAGTAGTGAAAATTTAGGTGTTTTTCCACTAAAATCAGGAATAATAGTCTACTTTCACCATTCGTATTCAATACTGTATTGGAAGTAGTAGTTAATGCAATAAAAAAAAAGTTACACAAATTTGTAAGGAAGAAATAAATCTTTGCTCATAGATGATATGACTATGTAGAATATTCTACAGAATTCAATAACAGCAACAAAATCCTAGAGCTAAAAATACTTATACCGATACTTCAGGATATAAGGTTAACATACAAAGGTCAACTGATTTTTTATATGCCAGCAATGAACACAGAATTTGAAATAAAAAGCAATTACTAATTATATTAGCACCAAAAGTAAAATATTTAAGCATAAAATTATTAAAATATGTATAAGATAGAGGACAACTACAAAACTGATGAAAGTCATAAAAAATCTAAATAAATGAAGAGATATTCCATGTACACAGATAGGAAATATCAATACTGCCAAGGTATCAGCTCCTCCTGACTTGATTATCATTTCACTACAATCTCAATCAAAATTTCATCTAGTTATTTTGCAGATATTGACAAACTTAGTCGGCTTTTTGTTACTATGACCAAAATACCCGACAAAAGAAACTTAAAGTTGGAGAGGTTTGTTTTGGCTTACCATTTCAGAAGTTTCAGTTCAGGATCAGTCAGCATCAATGCTCTGGGCCTGAGGTGAGGCAGATCATCATAGCAAAAGGATGTGGGAGAGTAAGGCTGTTCAGCTCATGGTAGATAAGAAGTAGAGAGAAACAGAGAGGAAGAAGCCAGGGACAAGATATAGTCTCCAAGGGCACACCCCCAGTAATATACTTCTGCCAACAATGCCCCACTGGCCTACAGTTTCCACCACGTCCTAGTTGTTCATTCAGCTATCAATGAACTAATCTACTGATGGGGTCAGAGCTCTCATGATCCAATCACTTCCCAAAGCACCACTTTTGAACTTTACTGCATTGGGGATGACCAAATGTTCAACACATGTGACTTTGGGGGACACTTCAGATCCAAACCATAACAATAACAGAAAATACAGGTGACCTTAAATATGGTGAAAACTTCTTAGCTACACCACCAGAGGCATGATCCATGAAAAAAAAAATAAGCTAGACTTAATTAAAATAAAAAAAATGTTCTGTAAAGGACAATATCAAGAAATGAGAAAATAAGCCACAGAGTTAAGAGAAAATATTTCAAAACATGTATCAGATAAAGGACTGTTATCCAAAATATACAAAGAACTCCTAAAACTCAATTATAATATAATGAATATCCCATAAAAAAATGAGCAAGCCAGGTGTGAGGAAGCCCCCTTGTAATTCCAGCAACTAGGGAGGCTTTGGCAGGAGAATTCCAAGTTCAAGGCGATCCTACTGACTTAGGGAAGCCCTAAGCAACTTAGTGAGACCCTGTCTCAAAATAAAAAGGGCTGGGAATGTTGCTCAGTAGTAAAGCACCCTTGAGTTTGATCCCCAGTATTAAAAAAAAAAAAAGTCAAAAGACGGAAACAGACACCTCACTGCAGAACACATAAAGCTGGCAAGTAAGTGTATGAAAAAGATACTTTGCATCATATTTCATTATGGAATTTCAAATCACGACTACACCAACAAGATTACAGTAGATACCTATCAAAATAGCCGATATTCAAAATCAAAACACAAACTCTCATTCATTGTTGGTGGGAATGCAAAATGGTACAGGTACTTTGGTAGTTTGATGGCTTCTTAAAAAACTGAAACAACTCTTACATACAATCCAGCAACTGTACTCCTGGTATTTACCTAAAGGAATGGAAAACCTATCTCCACAAAAAACTGGCACCTGAAACTCAAAATTTTGAGATAAGCAAGATGTCCTTCAGTAGATGAATGGATAAATAAACTGTGGTACATTCAGACAATGGAATATTATTCAGAATTAAAAATAAATGAGTCATTGAGCCATCAAAAGACTTTAAATGCATATTATTTAGTGAAAGGAGCCAATCTGCAAAAGCTATATGTTGATGAGTCCAACTATATAACACTCTGAAAAGGCAAAACTATGAAGATAGTAAAAGGAAAATTGATTGCCAGGGGTTAGGAAGGAGAGGAGGCTGAATTTACACAAAGGATTTTTTATGGAAATGAAACTATTCCCTATGATACTATAATGATGAATATATACCACTATATGTTAGTAAAGTCTGCAGGAGCACAATATTGAGAGTGAACCCTGATATAGCTATGAACTTATTTATCGGTGATAATACTATTTCAATGTAAATTCAAGGATTATAACAAACATACCACTCTGAGGAGCTTTGTTAGTGAGGAAGACTGTTTATTTAAAGTCTCTGTACTTTCTGTTCATATTTGATGTGAATCTTGAACTTCTCTATAAAACTTAAGGCTCTAAAATGATGTGCAAGACAGGAAAGTATGACACATTATGGAGTAAAACAAAGAATTAATTAAGGAAATGGAGTGACATACTATGTCCTTGGGGAATACTCAATATAGTAAAATTGTTAATTTTTCACAAACTTCTCTGTAATTCCAATGCACTCTTAATCAAAATTCTAACAGGTTGCTGAGTATCTTTATATTTGGAACTTTAGAAGATAATTCTAATATTTATATGGAAATAAAAGAAAAAGATAAAACAAAACTATCATATATTGAGACTTTTAAAAATACTACTTACAAATATACAATGGAACGGAATAAAAAGTGCAGAAACAGCTTTAGATCTGTGTGTATTATTTATTGCAAAGGTGGCACTATTGAGCAATGGAGAAAGGATAGTCTTTTCAAGAAGTCGGTAACTATATGGAAAAAAATGTGAAACCTGGTATCTATTTTTGTCCATGAACACAAATCAGTTGCATGTGGCTTATTGATCTAATTGTGAAAGGTAAATAATAGAGTTTCAATATGATTATATAGGAGAATATCCCCATAATATTGGGCCAAGGGGCTGGGATTATGGCTCAGAGGTAGAGTGCTCACCTCCCACGTGCGAGGCCCTGGGTTCGATCCTCAGCACCACATAAAAATAAATAAGTGAAATAAAAGTATTGTGTCCAACTACAATTAAAAAATAAATATTTAAAAAAATATTGGGCCAAGGAAAGAGTTTTCCCTAAGCACAGTCCATAAGTAAGATGATATTAAAATTAAGAATTTGTGTTCAATAAAAGCCAGCATTAAGAGAATGAAAAAGTAAGCTGATGAGCAAATAACAATTTGACATATTTAATTGTCAGGGGATTTGTATCTATATTATGTGAAGAACTCATACAAATCTATAAGAAAAACACAAAACACCCAAAAGATAAAAGGGCAAGTCATTTGAACAATCACACTACAACAGATTTTCAAATGCTCTATAAATATATAAACAAATGCTTAATTTCATTGGTCATCAGAAAAATGCAAATTTAAACCATGATGCAATAAAATATTCATATACCAAGATGTATTTTTTAAATGACAATACAAAATGTTGGTGTGTATGAGGAGCAATGGAATGCACAAACTGTTAATGGGATGGAAACTGGTACAAAAAATTCTGGAAAAGATTTACAAATTTCTAGGTATCTGCCCACATGTGCACCAATATCTATCTATATACAACAATGTTCATACCACTATTGTTTATAATAATGCCAAACAGGAAACAACTCAAATGTTCAAGAATATAACAGATAAACTTTAATGTATTCTTAGAATATTATAAAGCAATCAAAACAAGTAAACGAGAGCTTCATGAAACAATATGGATGGATTCATACATAATATTGAGGAATATCGCATCTCATAAAAATGATGTTGAGGGCTGGGGTTGTGGCTCAGTGCTAGAGCGCTTGCCTAGCTTGTGTGAGGCACTGGATTCGATTCTCAGCACCATGTATAAATAAATGAATAAAATAAAGGTTCATCGACATCTAAAAAAATTTTAAAAAAAGAACAGAAAACCTTTAAAAATAACAATAATGTTGAAGAAAAGTATTCAGATAAATTAATACTTATCATGTGTGCTTTCATTTATATAAAAGTAAAGTTAAATTTCAATGTTATCCTTGAGGATAATAGTTATCTTTGGAGAAAGCATGGGAGTGGCAACTAAGGAGCACAGAGGCATTTCAGAGATGATGGGAATGTTCTACTTCTTGACCCAATTTTCCCTGTGTAAGAATTTAGTGGGTTATTTATTAACTTTTGTAACTATCTACGTATTATACAAAATTTAAAAATCAAATAAACATCTGAACACTAATACTACTGTAGAAGACATTGTTATCAGTGAAGGCTATAATTAAAATCAAGAATTAGATCAAGCAAAATACTATATCCTTCTCTGAGAAGCCATCTTTACACATTAAATTTTCAAATTAGGGTTTTAAAATTAGTAAATTAAGAAGAAGCAAGTAACTTACAGGAGAAGATTAGCACATAATAAAAAGGAAAATAATAGTTTGTCCTTCTCAAATAGTGATCGGCATATATTACAATATAAGTTGTATGTGAAGTGGTCCTTTAGATATCGTAGACGCTTTTCCAAAATTTTGGATTTATTACTAAAAGGTTAAAGAAAAGGAAAACATATTGTCAAGCAAACCTAAGTAAAAATAAGTAGCATTAATTAACATATTTATCAAAATATTCACTATGAAAGGCATTTGAAATCACACACATAATGAATATAAAACTAGTGAAATGTGAATAAGCTCTATGGATTGCATCAATATTAATCTCTTGTATGTAATATTGGAATATAGTTATGTAACAGGTTACCATCAGAGAAACAGTGTAAAAGCACATGGGACCTCCCTATACTTTGTGTGTATATGTGGTTTATAACTTCTTGTGAATTTGTATTTCAAAATAGTTTTTTAAAATGAAGTACCATTCTGTGAAAAAAACAAAGTATGTTTCATACCATCTTTGTGTTTTCAAAATTCTAAGTAACTTTTATAACTATACCTATTTCCCTCCCTACCTCTTACATTTCCCTCACTAACAGAAATTCAGTAGGTGTTGACGGTTGTTTTTTTTCTTTCTTTCAATTAACTGATTGTTTTTAGTCATTCAAGTTTAAGTTGAATAATTGACATAAAAGTCAAACATAAATTTCAGAGAGTATGTGGAGTAATTTAAACTCTCATATACTACCCGTGGGGATTTTAAAACAGCAGGGCCACATTGAAAGTTCCATAAAATATTAAGCTGAAAACAATCATCTCTGTTAGTGAGGGAAATGTAAGAGGTAGGGCTGGGAGGGAAATGGGTATAGTTATAAATAACAGAGCAATCTGGGGATCCCTGTAGTGATGAAAATGTTCTTTATCTTGACTATATTAATCTCAATATCCTGATTATGATATTGTTCTATAGGTTTTCAAAATGTTACTATTGGGGAAACTGGGTAAAGGGTGCATGAGATTTGCATCATTTCTTACAATTTCACGTGAATCTACACTTATCTCAAATTTTAATTTTGATTAAAAAATACTACTTGGGGGGGGGGCTGGGGCTGTAGCTCAGTGGTAGAGCACTTGCCTCATATGCGTGGGGCACTGGGTTCGATCTTCAGTACCACATAAAAATAAATAAATAAAGATATTTTAAAAATACTACTTGGTCCATAGGAATACAGTTAAAGGGTTAGGTACTGACACTTCTCTAAGTAGGCCTTTTTTTACAGGATTGACTTTTGTGGAGTCATTAATGGTTTATGTACTCAAACATAATAAATTCAACAAACATGAAGGGAAACCCTGAATAAAATATAAAAATAAAAAAATTAACCTAACTGTATTTCATATGCATAACATTACCTCATTGAAAGGGAAAACAACAAGTTAACTTTTAAATATAGTGTTTTTAAAAAATAGTTATTTTTTTAGTTGTATTTGGACATAATACCTTTATTTATTTTTATGTGGTACTGAGGATTGAACCCAGGGCCTTGCACGTGCTACGCGAGCGCTCTACCACTGAGCCACAACCCCAGCCCAAAATATAGTATTTTATATCTAAAAACAAAAAACAGTTTTTGTGTGGACATATACTTTGAATTCTCTTTAAGTATATACCCGGGAGTAGAATTACAGGACCAAATGGCAAATCTGTTTAATATTTTGTGTAACCCAATGTGGCCATGCTATTTTAAAATCCCACCAGTAGTGTATGAAAGTTTCAATTATTCCACATCCTCTCTAAAACTTTTGTTTGACTTTTATGTCAATTATTCAACTTAAACTTCCTCTATCATATGCTTTATGTAAATTCAAATTCCAAAATCCAGTTGGGAAATCTTAAGAGATTTCAATCACTTGAGATTTTTCTCCCAAGAAATCATGTATAAAGAAATTTCCTATAGCACATGTGATAGGCTCAAATCATATTTTAATTCTACTTAATGAGTAGAGCTGTCACTAAATACTAGACAATATATAAATACTTCGTAAACATTGTCTTATTTAAATCCTCATAAGAACCCCCAAAGGTAGGTAATACTATTATCCCTTTTTTGGGGGGTACCTGGGATTGAACTCAGGGACACTAGACCAGTGAGCCACAACCAGCCCAATTTTTGTATTTTATTTAGAGACAGGATCTTCCTGAGTTGCTTAGCCCCTCGATAAATTGCTGAGACTGGCTTTAAACTCTGTATCCACCTGCCTCTGCCTTTCAAGCCACTGAGATTAGAGGTGTGCACCATGTTATCATTATTTTATGGATAAGGAAACCTGAGACAATCATAGAGCCATTAACTGACTTGCCTATGGTATGTGAGAAAACTTGAGATTTAATCCCTGACTCCAAAATCTGTGTACATTTATTAATTAGTTAAGGGAAAATATCCAGCAAATTGTCAGAAATGTGGGACTGATGCCTTTTAGGGTCCCCATGGCTAGAGGAAAATAAATCATGTGCATTTTAAAAATATTTAAAAGAGAAAAAAAGGACTAAAGCCAATCCCTTTATGCCTAAATCTTAAGGAATGAAACATTTTTAAGAAGACTTTAATTATCTTTCTTTTGTTCTTTTTTCTTCCACCTTCCTTCCTTTACTTTCTAATATTTTTAATGATTTACAATGAATTTATATTGCAAAATTAATTAGAAATAGATTTTTTTTTTCTTTAGGTACTTGGGATTGAATGCAGGATTTCTGGCATGCCAAGCCAAGTGCTCTCTACTGAGCTACATCCCCAGACTTTTTTATTTTTTCTTCTTCTTCTCCTTCTCCTTCTCCTTCTCCTTCTTCTTCTTCTTCTTTTTTTTTAAATAATTTCATCTTAAGGCAGGTCTTGCTAAGTAAACCAAGCTAGCCTTGAACTTGTTTTCCTCCTGCCTCGGCCTCCCCAGTAGCTAGGATTACAGGTGTATGCCTCTGTATCTAGCTAAAAGTTTTATTTTTAAAATGGAAAGGATAGTGAAAATTCAACCTAGGGAGGATGGATGAAGCTAGAGAAGGTTTACCTGTCATGAATGGAGTTGATGTAAAGATTCACAAACCAGATGAGAGAGTACTGGTACATGGGATCAATGTTAGCCAGGTCTGCAATGCTAAAGAATAACACTGATGAATGTTTAGCTATGGGTCTGTAACCTTCTCGAGACTCTGCTATTTTCAGTTCTGTTTTTTCTGCAATCTAGAAGAGAAAAATTGAGATTAAAAAATAAGGAAAGTATTTTATTTATGTACTTTTCATATGACCAAGTTTATATTTTAAGAAAACAGCCTCTAACCCGATGAAAAATTATATGAATTTAACTTAAGTACAGTTTACAAAAAAGGGTTCTATCCTGCTAAAATAGAAAAGGAGAGGAAGGAAGAACTAAGGAGTGAAGAAGAGAGGAAAACAGTAAAGATTTTAATTTCAAATTTAACAGATTAAAGGCATGATTACCCATAATTTGTTTTTTATTTGAGGAACACCAGAGCTATCAATCTTTGATTATTCTCTACTTGATTCTGACATGTGTCTAATATTTACCCCCTTTTGTTTAATAGGTCAAAGAATGATGGGGCAGGAAGACAGAGAACAATATGTATGTATGTATGTTTAGGATGTTAATGTGTACTAGAACCCAGCACAAAGTCTGGTTGATGGTTTTATACACTGAGAACACTTTTTTCCAACTACTTTCTCATATGTTTAACTGTTCTAGAGTTAATAGAGCTGTAGATAATCAACCCAGAAGGAAAATTTTCTCTAAGATAATAACTCTTCATTTGACAACTCAATTTGATAGCTTGATTTTATAGGAAAAAAGAGTTCAGAGCACTGTTCTAACCCATTTTCCTTTCTTTGGTATTGTTATCTACCAACTCTGGTGAATAAGAATGCCTATGCAGTCATGTTTATATTGAATGAACTTATTTGTCATTGATTGGGTCAGGTGACAAGGACAGAACTAAACCCAAGATACGCTAATTAAAATTTCCCTAGAGAATCAGTACTTGAGTCTCATAAACCGAAGTTTTTGGTGGAACTAGGCATTAGGGCTAAAAGGTTATGGTAATTTTTCAACATGTTGGTTTCTATGTGCTAGATAATTATATGCAGAAACAGGTACATAAGTTTTACAGAAGAAATTGGTCCTCAAATAGAGTAGAGTCAAGTCCAAGATGACAACACAGTTGCAGAGAGAGAAAGATAGACGCAGATCCTCCTCTTTGTGGCAAGGGCAATCAGGAATATCAAAAGCAGGAGATAATTCTCCAATATTGAGAAAAATACTCCAGAAAGAGAAAGAAAAAGAGATTAAATGCTTTCCACTCATCCTTCAGATCTGGATACTTCCTGTAGTTGGTAAAATAAAATGCTCTGTTATGGTTTGGATTTGGAATGTTCCCTAAAGGCTCTTGTGTTAAAGTCTTGGTTCCCAGTGAAGGAATGTTCAGAGGTGGGGCTTTTAGAAAATGATTGGATCCTGAGGGCTTTTATGTCATCAGTGAATAAATCCATTGATGTAGTCATAATTCAAATAGACTAGTGGGAGGTAGTGAAAACTGTAGAGGTGGAAACGATTAGAAGGGAGTAGGTTATTGGGGCTGTGCCCTTGGGAATGTGTCTTGTCCTTGGCCATTTCCTCTTTCTCTCTCTTTTCTTCACAACTGGTATGAGGTGAACAACTTTGCACTACCACATCCTCCCTGCCATGTTTTTCTGTCTCACCACAGGCCCAGAATCAATGGAGCTGGACTGAAACCTCTGAGTTAGACTGGATACTGAAAATGTGTGCCAAAATAAATCTTTCCCCATCTAAATCCATTTTCTCAGGCATTTTTGTCACAGTGATGAAAATCTGACTAACACAAATGCCATATATATTCTTTATTTTAAATGGGCTTCTGCTTCCTGCAAACAAACATTCCCAAGAATCATATAATAGAACTACAAATGAACTGAAAGTAAATTTTGCATCTCAGTCTTGTTATAATAAGCATAACAAAGTTAACAATAATGGGAATTAATGAAATATTATGTAAAAAAGCATATTCTTAGCATTCCTATTTAAACTTTCTACCATTTAAATCTTGAATTTTCAACTCAAATGCTATTTTACCATCAAAACAGTAGCAAACAAAAGCAAATAGCAAATATTGTTATTATTTTAAAATAGTAAATAATAATTTAATTCATGTTCCTTGGCTTGGTTGACTGTTTGTTTGTTTTGGTGATACTAGGAATTGAATCCAGGGCCTTTTTCTTGTTAGGCAATAGCTCTACCACTGAGTGCCCCAGTCCCTCAATGGTATATCTATAAATAATCTCTGCTAAATTTGGATCCTTAATCTGAAAAGTTAAAATTGAGAAATATACCTTAAAAATCATTTACCATTAATGGTCCAAAATCAAAGAACAAAGCATTTTATAAAAAATGAACATTGTGAATATATGTTAGAGATATTAAAATAGGATAATTCATTATTTGTAAAAAGTATCCTGGTCTGTAACATTTAAGAATCAAAAAGACTAAACTTCAGTCATAATATCACTAGTGTTGGGGTAAGCTTTGAAATCTTTAAAACAAAATCTTAATTTTTTTAGTGTGCGTATGTTTAATTTTTTAGTTTGGGATAAAAGGGAAAAGCAGGTTTTGAACTATGTAGGGGAACTTTCTTCTGCAGAACGTGGCATAGAATTCATGGCTAATTATTTAGTGTATTTAAACAATGTCCGTAATAATCAATGGAACCAAGGCAGCAGGATATTGTTTAATAAATTTCCTTCTAATAGTAAAGATAAAATACTTGAATCAAAAGATACTTACATTCCTTTTATCCTTGAGTCTTAATGGGAAATAAGCTAGTAAATGACCCTTAGCCTCTCCTGCCTTTTAAAAAGTTCAGTGAGGGAACAATGAGAAGCTTGTTTGTTCTGCTCTGATGAACAGGAATTAGGAAGGGAAATACTATAGAATATTCCATCCATGGTTCCAGGTGGGGGATGCCATAGAATATTTTTCTAAGAACCTACATCTTTGGTTTCCCAAGATGAAGTAGGAGAGTACACCTGACCAAATATTCCTTATGATCACATTTATGCAAAACTAAACCTATCCAAAGAGAAAGGGTACCTAAACACTTTCAAAGTCCTCTGCCTCTGAGTGAAACTAGACTGGAATGGAGAACAGTGGAAGATTACTAAAGGATTAGTGCAGTATCTATTCTGATTTTTTAAAATATTTTTTTTAGTTGTTCAAGTAACCCAATCAATAAATGGGCCAAGGAACTGAACAAACATTTCTCAGAAGATGATATACAATCAATCAACAAATATATGAAAAAATGTTCCATATCTCTAGCTGTTAGAGAAATGCAAGTCAACACTACTCTTTAAGATTTCATCCCATTCCAGTCAGAATAGCAGCTATTAAGAATATAAACAACAAAACGTGTTGGCCAGGATGTAGGGGAAAAAAGCACAGTCACACATTGCTAGTGGGACTGCAAATTGGTGCAGCCAATATGGAAAGCAGTATGAAGATTCCTTGGAATACTGGGAATGGAACCACCATTTTACTCAGCTATCCCACTCCTCAGTCTATACCCAAAGGACTTAAAAATAGCATACTACATGGACACAGCCACATCAATGTTTATAGAAGCACAATTCACAATAGCTGTGAACCAACCTAGATGCCCTTCAGTAGATGAATAAAGAAACTGTGGCCTATATACACAATGGACTATTACTCAGCAATAAAAGAGAATAAAATCATGGCATTTGCAGGTAAATGGATGGAGTTAGAGAAGATAATGCTAAGTGAAGTTAGCCAATCCCAAAAAAACCAAATGCCGAATGTTTCCTTTGATACAAGGAGGTTGATTCATAGTGGGACAGGGAACAGAAGCATGGGAGGAATAGATGAACTCTAGATAGGGTAGAGGGGTTAGAGAGAGAAGGGAAAGGGCATAGGGTAACTATTGATGGTGAAATGTGAAGACATGAATTGGTGTGAATATACTATGTATATAAACAGAGATGAAAAATTGTGCTCTATATATGTAATAAGAATTGTAATGCATTCTGCTGTCACACATAAATAAAAAATTTACATAATAAAAATAAATAAATCCTATATACTGGAAAAAATGTGGTATATATACACAATGGAATATTATTCAGCAATAAAAGAGAATAAAATCGTGGCATTTGCAGGTAAATGGATGAAGTTGGAGAATATAATGCTAAATGAAGTTAGCCAATCCCAAAAAACCAAATGCTGAATGTTTTCTCTGATATAAGGAGGCTGATTCATAGTGGGGTTGGGAGTGCGAGCATGGGAGGATTAGGTGAAATCTAGATAGGGCAAAGGGGTAGGAGGGAAAGGGAAGGGGCATGGAGTAGAAAAGATGGTGGAATGAGATGGCCATCATTACCCTAAATACATGTATGAAGACATGGTGTGAATATACTTTATATACAACCAGAGATATGAAAAATTGTGCTCTATATGTGTAATATGAATTGTAATGCCTTCTGCTATCATATATAACAAATTAGAATGAAAAATAAATAAAAAATTTTTAGTTGTCAATAGACCTTTATTTTGTTTATTTATTTACATGTGGTGCTGAGAATCGAACCCAGTGCTTCACACATGATAGGCAAGTGCTCTACCACTGAGCTACATTCACAGCCCTGATTTTTTATTTTTTAATTATCCTAAAGTGAAGGAATACCTTATTGGGTGGGACTAAGGAGGACTAAAAGGCCTGAAAACTTATAAAGTTAGCCTGTAGGAGTCATTCTGCAATGCTGTTTAATTGTGTAAACTTGTGTCAACTAACTTTTGTGGACACTGGTTTTCTCAACTATGAGGTGCAAAAGAGAGCTGCTAGCAAAGTCTCTTCCACCCATAACACTGTATGATTCTATAAAGAAAAATAATGTAAGAAGAGCATTTGGCTGTGTTAGATGAATCTGCAATAAATACAGTATTGGCTGTAGACTACTTGCCTCCCTGCCTCTATCTGCAACTCTCACTTCTTATATTTCTCTCCCCGATAAACACGTGACAAGGTAATTTCAAAACCATCCCTACTGGGGTGTTCCTTGAACATTTTTTTTTTTTTAGAGTTGTAGATGAACAGCATACTTTTATTTTATTTGTTTATTTTTATGTGGTACTGAGGGTCGAACCCAGTGCCTCACACTTGCTAGGCAAGCACTCTGCAGCTGAGCGACAGCCCCAGTCCCTCCTTGAACAACTTATTATCCCGTCAACTACCTCCAACCACTAATAGATGTAAGACAAATTCTCAAATTCAACTTTTAAAGTGAAGAGTCAAACGCGGCTTTCCCTCCCACAATCTTTCTGCCCTTCCTTTCTAACTTGGGCCTGGCAGAATGGCTCCCAGAAAGAAGGGCTGTTCTGCCTTCAACAAGGTCGTGACCTGGGAATACACTATCAACATTCACAAGTGCATCCATGGAGTGGGCTTCAAGAAGTGCTCCTCCAGCACTCAAAGAGACCCGGAAATTTGCCATGAAGGAGATCCGAACTCCAGATGTGCGCATTGATACCAGGCTCAACAAAGCTGTTTGGGCCAAAGAAATAAGGAATGTCCTATATCGTATTGGTGTGCGATTATCCAGAAAAATCTAAGGAGGATGAAAATTCACCAAACAAGCTCTATACTTTGGTAACCTATGTCTGCGTTACCACGTTCAAAAATCTACAGTCAATGTGGATGAGAAGTAACTGCTGATAGTTAAATAAAGTCATAAAACTGTAAATAAATAATAAATAAAATGAGGAGTCAACTAAAACTTAAGTGAACCTGACAGAGTGTGACTTATTTACCCAATAACAACCCCAATGTATTTTAAAAACTTTCATTGTAAATTAATTTCTTCTGTGTAAAGATACATGTAGATACCATACAGGCAGAATTTAGGCTTTTATTGTACTTTTATCTTCTGAAATTCTCCCTTCTAAAGATGATAATATTTCTCAATATCTTTTAGTTGTTCATTATTAGCTGCAGACTACAGAATAAGAGCATTTTGTTCTTCAAATTCCAATCAAGGGGCTGGGGTTGTGGCTCAGTGGCAGAGTCCTTGCCTTGCATGTGTAAGGCACTGGGTTTGATCCTCAGCACCACATAAAAATAAATACACAAAATAAAAGTATTGTGTCTATCTACAACTAAAAATTTTTTAAAAAAAGAAATAAAATATCTTTAAAAAATTCCAATAAAGGCTGGGATTGTGGCTCAGCGATAGAGCGCTTGCCTAGCATGAGCGAGGCCCTGGGTTCGATCCTCAGCACCACATACAAATAAATAAATAAAATAAAGATATTGTGTCCAACTACAACTAAAAAATAAATATTTAAAAAAATTCCAATCGAGTTTTCAGTAATTCAACAGTAAGTTATTCTTTTATGAGTTTAAAATTAGTTTTATGTCATCATATTTAATCAATTCTTTTTCTTTTCCAGGAAGGCTACTACACCAGTTTCCTCAGGGACTGGAAGCAAATTAAAATCTCAAGAATCAAAACATCTCTAGGATTCTTTTTTCACCTGCTGTTTCTTTGTTATCTCATTGGACATCATTTTGGCAGAGTCTAAGACTTTAATTGCACTTTCATCTTCTAAAATGTTCCCTTCTGAAGATGATAATGTTTCTAAAATTTTTGTCTCTATATCATTTAGTTGCTTCTTATTAGCTGCAGACTGAAGAATAAGAGCATTTCGTTCCTCTTCTAATTCTGGTCTAAAAAGATAGAAACATTTAGTCTAAATTTATCTATGTTTATCTAAATATATCAAAATTTTGTAGACATTTAAATTATTTTATATACAAGTCACAAACTGAAGTGATTGGTAACTTAAGGGAAAATATTTTCATGCAAATAACAACTTAAATTCAAGCAAAGAGAATATTGTTTGTATCAAAGATGGCAATAACATGTGCCACAGTAAATCTAACAATACTATTATTAAGTATTAAACAATATTATTAAGATATGTCTTAATAAAAAGATGGGATGAAACTTCAAATAACACAATTTGCCATGTTCTAAAATATGCTATCACCTAATTTACTCTTAGACATAAGTGGAATTTCAATATTGGAAGTAACAAAACTACCTCACAGTTATATACTTTCACTTTTAATTTGACTTCATGTAATAGACCACTTATGTTATACTAAACTTCAAGAGAAATAAAAGATTTCTTTCCAGAAGCAATTCTTTGCTGTAACTTCTCTGGGTTTTATATTTTTTCTCATTTTCAAAATAATATATATTAGTAATGAAAAAAATATCTAAGCATAAAGAAAACAATAAAAGAATCCACAATCTTACAGAACCATTAATAATCACTGTTAACAGGTATACTGCTTTCCAGTCCTTTTTTTTCTTTTTGTATATATAGATATCCATCCACCCATTACTTTTTGAAATAAAATGTTACCTGTGCTGTATGTATATGGTTTTGTGTCCTAGTTTTTCCTTAGTATCCTAAGCATTTTCTAATTTCATGCACATTTCTATACATCTTTTATTTTTTATACAGGCCTTTGAATGTATTTCTGATTATCTCCATGGCATAGATTCTTAGAGATGAAAATTTAGTCTCAACAAAATGTAAGTCAGAAGTCATGGCATGTAACTCGAATCCCACTACTCATACTAAAAACTCAACATAACCTGGTTGGCTTATAACTTACTCATTACTGGCTATTTTAAAGAATTATATAATTATTAAATTTATAATAACAAAATACAAAAACAGTTTCAAAATAATCCCCAAACAAAAATATAAAATGGTCTACAAATATTCCTCTCTAGATTATAAGGAAGCTTCTAAGAAATTACATACCTCTCCTTTGCAACAACAATGCCTAGTAATTGATCTTCAAGTCCTTCTGGAGTTATCATGAAATTGAGCAAAGACACTTTTGTAGCCAGCTCTGGCATGTAGTGTGGATTTCTCAGTTTTGTAGTGATATAAAATTTGAAGTCAAAGGAATACTCAATAATGACTTCACCAAGTCGGATGCAATCAAGGCCACCTATATTTCATAAAACAAATGCGTTACAAATAAGCCAAAATTACATAGCCCCTCCCATGTTCTTTTAAGGCCTTGCCTAGGTTACAAATAGAGTCCTAAATACTTTGAAATAGTCCTAAATAATTTGAAATAGAAAATTGGTATGACAAAAGTCATAGATACAGAGGCAAGTAAGCAATTAAATAGATTCTTCTGTAGTGGTACTTGGAGTAGTATAGGATATTTTCTCTAATTGTCATGAACTTCACAAATCAAAATTTCTTTTGAGTTTCCTTAATCCATCAAATTTCAATCATGATCCCAAAATAACTGTATGTAAGTAAAGTGCTTAAAGGTACTAGACCTTAGCAGAGACAAAATTTTCATAAGCAGAAAGATATAAAATGGGCAATGTTTACCTAAGCTCAACTCTAGTCCACATTCACCACCACTGTTCATAATAATGGATTTTGTGTGGTCAATAGTCACAAGATAAAGAAATTTCAGACTGGCTTCAACTTCTTCATGTTCTCTATAGAACAAGAGTCTAGATAACAATAGTTAAGACAGAGAAGAGAAGGCAACATATTTATCTTGGAATATCCAACCAAGGTTCATTCCTGATAGCTGGTTTCAAATGTCTTTATACTCATTACAAGGATGAAGAAGTTGAGTTATCAACATTATTATTAAATTTACACAGTGGTTTTCTATCATGTCTCAAAGATAAGACAATCATCTGTAAGTTCTATCAATATTAACTGCCTTGTACCTTGTTTAAAAGTTTGTCTAAGTAGTAAAGGCTCCAAAGATGGATCCAGTTCTTCACCAACATTTTCTAACAGAAGTGGAGTTCCAAACTGTATACAGTTTTCCAATGTCCTTATATAGTCTGAATCTGATAGCTTAATAACACTGAGCTGATTTTCTTTCTCAGAGTTTTTGATCCACTTATTGGCTTGACCCTGTGGGTCAATCATTAAAGGCCTAGAAATATAATAAGAAAAATTCTGAGAGGAACACATAAATATTGGGATTTCCTTAAATTATGTAGCTTAAAAATATCACCATCAATCTACACAAATACAAAGTGATATTATCAGGATAAATTTTTACAAAAGTCCTTTGAGAAAAAAGTGAAAAGGAGTTTTATTCTTATTTATTTTTCAAGCAAAAAAATTCAGTTTCAGGAAGTACTTTCTTCAGGATTTCAAGATTCTAAAACTAGTTTAGTGTTAGATGAATTAGACCTTGTATGGAATGAGATGGATTATCATTACCCTAGGAATTATATGAAGACATAAATGGTGTGACTCTATTTTGTGTACAACCAGAGAAATGAAAAATTGTGCTCCATATGTGGACTATTAATTGAAATGCATTCTGCTGTCATGTATAACAAATTAGAACAAGTAAATAAATAAATTTTTAAAAAAGAACTGGACCTTGTAAACCTGTGAGTTGAGTGTTCTTTCCAATGTAACACACTGACTTCATGGTAATTTTAATTCATTATATCAATTAACATAATATGAAAAATAATACTACACATTATTTGCTAAAAATGTAAAACCAGGGATTCACTAGCTTATAAGGGATTTTCTCAATTTGTGAGTAGAACCACAAGTACAAATTGAGTGAAATTAAGTCTGATATATATTTGAGATCTATTTAGGATTTTTTTTCCCTGAGATAGTACATCAGAGACTTTGTGTTGAAGAATATACAGTTCATTAGAAGGAGAGAACAGTACAGTGGTTACCAGAGTTTGAGAAGTTGTGAGGAGGGGAGATCTAGAGAGAAAAGTTGATAAGTACAGGGGTGCACTTGAATAGGAGGGATAACTTCTTCTAAGTTTCGATAGCATAGTAGGATAACTACGGTTGACAACAACTAATTGAATACTTCTAAATAGCAAGCCAAGAAGATTTTGAGTGTTCCCAAAGAAAATTACAAGAAATGGTAAATGTTTGCAGTGTAGATATACCAACTACCCTGATCTGATCATTACACACTATATAAATATATTGAAATATGACACTGTACCCTATAAATATGTACAACTATGTGATTAAATTTTCAATTAAAAATAAGTCAGTTTCAGATGTTTAACATATGATATGGTTTCATCTTCTTTAGTGATGATGGTGACATCTTAGTTTCTCTCTGCATTCAGTACGGTACATCCAGTATTCTTTAAATATTTCAGTCAAAAAAAATGAGCATTTTGATTAATTTTTTTTTGGTGCTGGGAATTGAACTCAGAAACACTCAACCACAGAGCCAAATCCCCAGCCCTATTTTGTATTTTATTTAGACACCGGGCCACATTGAGTTGTTTAGTGCCTCGCTGTTATTGAGGCTGGTTTTGAACCCAAGATCCTCCTGTCTCAGCCTCCTGAGTTGCTGGGGTACAGGCATGCACCACTGTGCCTGGCTAAATTTCTTGCTGATGGCAAAAAAATGAAGCAAAAAAAAAAAAAAAATCAGCCTTCCCAGATATCCTCCTCCTATCTTAACAGCTTCTAGGCTAAAATTCCCTTTCCCTTTGCTCACAAATAAGCTCTTTAATCAGCTACTCCCAGACAATTGTGATATTTTTTCCTTCCTTCCCAAAAGACCAAACTAGCTAACTGATTGTTTTATTTCTTGGTTCAAATGGTGGTGAAATTCTATGCAAGAATAAAAAGGGCTGGGGTTGTGGCTCACAGGTAGAGCACTCACCTAACATGTGCAAGGCGCTATGTTCGATCCTCAGCACCACATAGATATAAATAAATAAAATAAAGGTATTGTGTCCAACTATAACTAAAAAAAAATATTTTTTAAAAGAATCAAAAGGTCCAGACACTAGTTAAAATTTACTTTTCCTACTACATAAGACAAAGAAGAAGTGTTCTACAACAACACAGATATTTCGCATACAACTGTTAACAAGTTGCCCTGTGTTTAGACTGGATGTTTTTATAGTATCTTTGAAGTCCCTGTTTAAGGGGAGTTTTCTTCCTTGTATGTCCTTATAAGTAAAAATAAAAACAAAAACAGTATTTGTTCATTCCACTGTACAAAATAACAATACCTTTAACATTCTAATGTTTATCAATGCTTATGGTAATGCCTAAATCAATGTTCTTGGTAATACAATAATTAGAGATTTTTGTTTAATAGAATCATATGAATATTGGAAAATGGGGTTGTCGTGTCCCTAATAGAGATAAAGCCATAACATTGCATTTGTACTCTAAGTACACCCTACATTAGGTATGAAAACAATACTAGTCTAAAGTTGAGATTTTGGAAAATCTGAAGAAAGTAGCATAATTTCTCTGAAGAGGCAGCAATCTGGGGGAAAATAAAGCTTGTTATTAAGTAGCCAAATTGATATATTAATAAACACTAAAAATGGAGCCCAATATTTTCATCGTGGCTAAAACATAAGTAAAATAAGAATTAAGATATAAAATATTTGAAGATAATTATTAAAAACTGACATTTGTTGGGCACTTATCATGTGCTAAGTGCCTTCCTATAACATTTCCATGAGGTAGGAGATTTTTATCTCCATTTACGTATGTGTCTATGGAGGCCACAAGTAAGTGATCAAGTAAGTTACCAAAATCTCAAGACAGAAAGTGATAGAGAAAAACTGAAATATAAATATCCTGACACCAGTCTGCACTGCTCTGAATGGCTGCATAATATTATAAACAAACTTCTAGAAAATTTGATAAGTAGAATGATTATTTATAAACTGTGATTCTAATAGCATGACTAGCTAACTAATTTACAAATCCTTCTTCTACCTAGTACTGATAGGTAAAATATGACATTATTTTAGTTAAATTGAGGTATTCATTTGAAAGATATAGAAGACTGACATAATATATGCATACAGAAAAATAAACGTTGCAGAAACAGACAAAACTGAAATCCATTAACATTAAGTATATGAGCTGAACTTGGGGACAGTGCCAGTCTGATAATCTATGGGCTCACTGGGTCCATATGTGGAAGAAGAAAAGAATTCAGAACCCTGTATTAAGCTGAAACCCACAAAGAAGCTTTTTAAAACCATGGATAGAAAAATTCTAAACCTATGCATAAGGAGATAACAAGAAAATATTTGAAATCTTGTTTCCCTTCTGGATGGGAAATAGTGTCCTCTGAGAATCTATAGCTGTGGGTCTACCTATTTATATAAGTTTAGGATACAAATATATGTTACTTAAAAGATGGAGAAAACTCTAAGCTGGAAAATATGTATTTGGCCAACAATACTCCTGGGAATCCCAGAAGCAAAACACACAAAAGAAAAACTTAATCCCTCAGGGAGAGGAAGGAAAATGTTTGGGCCAAAATATTATGCCTTTACCAACCTTTAATAAATAGAGATCTCAGGGGAAAAGGGAGAGTGGGAGAAGAAGGACAGAGAGAGAGACGGAAGACACAGACCCTCCTCTTTGTGGCAAGGGCAATCAGGAATGATCAAAAGCAAGAGATAATTCTCCAATATTGAGAAAAATACTCTAGAATCCTAGCTTGTGTTCTAAGTTTGGATCCATAACTAGACTAACTTGAAACTTCTGGCCTGTTACCATAGCAACAACAAAATCTAAACCCAGCTCTACTTCTAATTAGACTAACAACCTCTGAACTAATAATACGATAGAAGAGGCATGCCTACTTCCAGGAGTAAGTGCTATTAAACTCAGTCTTTATTGTTAGACCCAAGATATATCTGGCATTAGGAGAAACTTAAATAAGCAAGAAAAACCCCCAACATATTCTCAAGAGACAAACTGATAGAAACAGGCTCTCAGAAGACACAAATATTGAAAATATCTGGCAGGAATTTAAAAAATAACTATGACTAAAATGTTAAAAAAGTTAATGGAAACACTGAACAACATGAGATGATCTTTAGCAAAAGATAGAAACCATAAACAAGGATTAAATCAAAATACTATAAATAAAAACATGATGTCAAACCTAAAGAATTCCTTTCATTGACTGTGTGCAGACAACCCACTGGGGAGAGAAACAGCTAATATAACTAGAAACTTGAAAATAGGTTAGTAGAAATTATCTAGATTGAACTCAAAAAGAAAAAGGAGTGGTGAGTGGTAAAATAACAGAACAGAACTTCCAATAATTATGGCATTATACAGACTTACAAATATGACAATGGATCACAGGAAAAGAAAAGGGAAAAAAATGAGGTGAATCTAAGAAGCTCAGAGAACCTCAGTTGGGATAAACACCAAAATGAAAAAAACACACAGAAGTGTGCATATACACTTGTACCATCAAACCTCTAAAAACTAAAGATAAAGAAAAATGTGAGGCTGGGGCTGTATCTCAGTGGTAGAGCGCTTGGCCTCACACTTGTGAGGCACTGGGTTTGATCCTCAGTACCACATAAAAATAAATAAATACAGCTATTGTGTCCATCTACAACTAAAAAATATTAAAAAAAAAAGAAAGAAAGAAAAATGCGAAGGTGACCAGAAGAAAAAAAAAGACACTTTACATAAGAGGAACTAAAATAAGAGAGTAGTGAACTTCTCATCAGACTATACAAGACAAAGGCAGTGGAGTAACGTATTCTTATGTGGTGCTGGGGATAGAACCCAGTGCCTCATGCATGCCAGGCAAGAGCTCTACCACTAAGCTACAACCCCGGCCACTGGAGCAACATTTTAAAGGAAACAAAAGTTAAAAAACAAAACAACAAGGGGCCGGGGTTGTGGCTCAGTGGTAGAGTGCTTGTCTCACATGTGTCAATCCTCAGAACCACATAAAAATAAAATAAAAAATAAAGGTATAAAACAAAACAAAACAACAACAAAACTGTCAACCCAGAAGTCTAAACCCTGCAAAAACAATTTTTCAAACTAAAGATGAAATAAATATTCTTTAAGAATGCTGAATGAATTTATTACCAGCAGATTTATACTCAGGAAGTATTAAAGGACACCCTTTAGGCAGAAGAAATATGAAATGAGATAAAAACAAAGAAATGAAAAAGTCCAAAGATAGGGGGAAATGGAGGGTATATATGAAAAACTCTTTCTTACATTTAATAACTCAAAAATAAATTACTATTCTCAGGCAAAGACAGTTAACAATGTGTTTGAGTATTTATGGTATATGAAAAAGTAAAACATATAAGAACAGCACAATAGATATGAAGGAATCATTGGAATTATACTGTTGAAAGATTCTTATACTATCTGATAGGAGGGTTTATTTGGTTCTTTTGATTTTGCAGTGCTGGGAATTGAACCCATAGCCTTGTGCATGCCAGGCAAGCATTCTACTACTGAGCTATATCTCCAGCCTGTATACGTATAGTATTATTAAATTATTTGGATGTGTTCAGTAATAAATTAAAGATGGATATTGTAAACACTAGAACAAATAAACACTAAAAACATAATAAATAACCATTAAGTCAATTCTGGAGATAAAAATGAAATCACAAAAATATTGTATTAATTTAAATCCAAGTAGAATAAGAATATTAAAAACAACAAAGAACAAATGAGAGAAAAGAACTAGAAAGATGGCAGGTGAAAATCTAGATGTATCAATAATACCATTCAATGTAAATGATGCAAATACTGCGATTTAAAGTGGGGAAAAAAAGTCATTTTCCAAACTAATTCACAAATCCTCATAAAAGAAAAACTAAAAGGACAAAATTAGCATTGCAAATCAGTAAAGAAAGTCGAGATAACTCAAAACAATGCTGGGGTAAAAGAATGTCACTTTACAATAAGTAAAATTATACTCTATTTCAGCATTTCCAAAAAATGCAAAAAAGAAGCAAGTACCAGAGTCCTAACTGTGAAAAAGTATATTGCTTTCCCAGCTCACTCTTTCTGACAGCTACTCTCCTGGCATCTAGTTCCCATGTTTATTAATATAAAGGCACAGCCCTGAGTCAGAGGTCACCAGACCTAGGGTGAATTATTTGGCCCAAGGTAGAACAATGAGGTTTTCTTCACAGGAATTAGAATTTGAATTTTATGTTTCTGCTTCATCTGTATCATTCAACTCAAGATTTTTGACTCAGGAACTAAAGCTTTCTTGGATATATGTACAGTAGACTAGAGCCAGTGTATCTTTAAAGATAGACTAATGAAGCATCTGCACAGAGAATAATACAGAAGATGAGACAGAAATAGACAGAGGCACAGACACAGAGAGAAAATAACTGCCTTAGTTACTAATGGTTTCCATTTTCAGCTTCTAGAGGCCTGGTGACCCATCTTTACTCTGAGATACCCTTAAGATAGTTTAAAATGAGTACTCAAAGAGTAAGCATTATTAGCTATATTATTAGGCTTTGCTGTGAAGAGGTACAGAGAGGAAACTAAGCTTTTTATATTAGTGACAAGAAGGATGATAATTATAAGTGACTACACTGAGCCCAAAAGGCAAGAAGTAGAATCTAGGCTATATATGGAAATTATTCCTCCAAAACTGACCAAGTCCATGGCCTCTTGATCACCTAGTCCAAAAATAACAAGTAGAAATGGTAACTATTGGAATGTCACTTTATTAGAAGAGTCAACTTTCTGTCAGAAATGACAGATTATTTTCCTCAATTTGCATTTCCTTGAATGTCAATTAAGGGTTACAGATATACCAAAGGCATCTCTGAACTACAATTTTTAAAAATGATGACATTTGCCAGTAAACGGATGGAGAATACCATGCTAAGTGAAATAAGCCAATCCCCTCAAACCAAAGTCTGAATATTTTCTCTGATATGCAGATGCTAATTCACAATAAAGGGTGGGTAGGGGGCTAAGGAAAAACAGAGTTACTTTGGATCAGGAAGAAGGAAGTGAAGGGAGAGGAGGGGATGTGGGGGTAGAAAAGATAATAGAATGAATTGAGCATTATTATATTACCCTATGTGCATATATGACTATATGACTATATTGTGATTCTACATCATGTACAACCAGAAGAATGAGAAGTTATACCTCATTTATGTATGATGTGTCAAAATGCATTCTACTATCATGTAAAACTAATTAGAATAAATAAGAAAAAAAGATACATATTTAAGAAACTAGAAATCTTAACTGTCCTAATTGATCATTACACATTGTGTGTGTGTTTATGTATACATACATATCCATACATTTGGAATTCTCACATTATACCCCATAAATATATAATTTTACATCAACAAAATGAATAAATGAGATCTTTATTTTATCATAATTTCTTTTACTAAAGTTTAAAGATGAAATAACTCATGACTTGGAAATTTTTAAAAATCTGAATGGCCACCAAATGCATGGAAATGGAGTCTAAAATAGAATGAATACTTAAGGCTCTAATATATTGAATATTAGGGTAGAATAATCTCTGCTTTACAACATATTTTTTGAGTAGTTAAAATATATTCTTTCTCAGAGTATGTTAAATTTTATTCATTGCTTAGAAGTTTCAACCTAAGGATGTTGACTTTCAAGTAAAATTTTGAGCAAATAAACACTCAAAATATGATTATATAATACAACAAATATAAAGAACACTTAAATGTTTTGCAGTTTCTTTTTTTCTTCTTTTGTACTGGGGATTGAACCCAGGGGCACTTAAACACTGAGTCACATCTCCAGCTCTTTTTTTACATTTTTATTTAGAGACCTCACTGAGTTATTCAGGGCCTTACTAAGTTGCTGAGGCTGGCTTTGAACTTATGATCCTCCTGCCTCAGCCTCCAGAGCTGCTGTGATTTTTAGGTGTTCCCACCATGCCCAGCTAAATGTTTTGCAGTTTCTAATAAGGTTTCCAAAGAATGTAAACAAACAATAACTCCAATTATCAGGATGTAAGATCTCCTTTTTTTTTGGGTGGTACTGGGGATTGAACCCAGGGCCTCACACATATTTAAGCACACAGTCTATTATTGAGTTACATCATTATCCTAATATTTCCTTATATCTTTAGTTTTTCCCATATTGCAAAAGAAGACTAAAATTTTGTATATAGTTTTGAGGATGGTGAAATGAATCTATATAGATGAATTTTTGTAGATGCATTTCATTTCATGAATCTACATAGATTAATTATATTTCACTTTGGCATAGTTATAAAGAGCAGGGATTTGGTAGTTAGGTTGCCTGGGTTCAAATTCTGACTCTGCTATTATTAGCTCAGTTATCTTACTAACCTTCCAATTCCCCATCTGTAAAATGGAATAAAAATAATGCCTAACTCATGATGTAAGGATACAGGGCATTTAGAATAGTATCTGATGAATACAAGGACTCAATATTGTTTGTCATAATATGTTTGAGAAATAGTCCCATGTGAAACTTTTTAAATTAGATAACAACAGGGCTAAATAACCATTATGGAAAACTACTTCTCAGAGGAAAATAATTTTCCAAGTTTTTCAATGTTATATGGATAAAAATAACATTTGGAAAGTTCTTGTAATTATCAGACTATTAATGATAGAAATTAAAAAATATATCCATGAGATCACATAAGTTATCGAGTTTTAATATCATGAAAATGGGTATCAATAAAAACAGATATGCTATATAGGCCAAAACTAGAAATAGCCCAGATATGCATTAACAGGAAGATTCATAAGCAGTGTTCATGTAATAGAATACTACTCAGCAATAACAACAACAACAACAAAAAAAATAGAAAATACCAATATATGCAGTAGAATGAATGAATCTCAAAAATTTACAGAGTAGAAAAATTCTTACACACTAGAACACATACTACATGATTCCATTTATATGAAGTTCTAGAATAAGCATGACTAAATCAATGATGGGAAATAATAAAAAATGATTTTGAGGTGCAATAAAGGCAAGGATTTATTGGAAAGGGATAATAAAGGAATTTCCCAAGGAGTAGTTATGTTATGTATCTTGATAGAGATATGCATTTCATAGGTATTTACTTTCATTGGTAATCACCAAATGATACACTGTTTTATGTATTTCTTTGTGAATTTTACCCCAGAAGAAAAAAAATGAACTTAATTAAGGATATGCATGCATAAGTATCTGAGGGGAATATATCTATATCTGTAGCATACACTAAAACACATTTTAAAAATGTATTGATGGATTGGTACAAAGATAAACAGACATGTATACTTTTTTTAAAATTTTTTTATTGTTGGTTGTTCAAAACATTACATAGTTCTTGATATATCATATTTCACACTTTGATTCAAGTGGGTTATGAACTCCCATTTTTACCCCATATACAGATTGCATAATCATATCAGTTACACATACATTGATTTACATGTTGCCATACTAGTGTCTGTTGTATTCTGCTGCCTTTCCTATCCTCTACTATCCCCCCTCCCCTCCCC
>NW_025999941.1:6437989-6472707 GCF_001458135.2 Marmota marmota marmota | reverse complement strand
CCTATGAAGGCTCGGTTGGTATTTACCTCCACAGTATTCAGCAGGACCCGGACCGAGAAGCAGTTTCCACAGGTTCTTTATCCCTGGGCCAGACCAGTTCCGGGAGCCAGAATTCGGCTGCTCCGTGCTCGGTGTATGTTCTGATAGGAGCAGGCTCCAAGAAGCAGTTTCCGCGGGTTATTTAGCACTGAGCCTGAGTAATTTGTCTGCGAGCCGCAGGCGAATGGCAGCCTTAAATTACCTGTTCTATGGCTGAATGAGCTGCGATCAGTCGAAAACAGGGATGGTGACGTCAGCTCTCCAAGATGGTGGCCGCTGGCTTCCTCTGTGGTCTGACCGGTGTGGAGAACCGAATTGGACCGCTTCCTTCCCCCGTCTCAAACCCAGAATTCAGCACTGAGTATGGTGATTGCACAGCTGGCAGAAGCCCGCAGAAACTGCAGCGCTGTATCTTTGCGTTGCTACCTCCTCGTTTCCCAGCGTGCGCCGCAGACTCTAGCTGCGGGGCGATTTGCTGAATAAGCAGCGTGACCCTCCGTGCAGACAAATCTCTCGCGTTTGAGCCCCCGTAGCTGATCCTCGTGCGATGGAAATCCTTCCTCTAGGTTTTGGAGCACCCCAATTTTGCTGGAAATTCCTAACAAGATAGCTTTTAGCCGTTCTAACTCGTCATTCTCCCGCACAGTGACGCGGTACACGGGGGTAATGCTCTCCCTTTGCCGCCATCTTCCCCCGGATCCAGACATGTATACTTAAGTAGCAAGTATAATAAAATGTTAATTATAGTATCTAGGAGGTGACAGCTCTATTGGTGCTTATTCTTTCAACTTTTACACACTGAAACTTTAAAATAAGATAATAGAAAAAAAAATTAATACTTTATGTTTCTTACCAACGCCTAGAGTTATTAACAATCACTCCGTTATCTATCGAGAATGTATCTGTTGGTAGTCCAGCAATATTCCAAGCTCTAATTTTTACTGGATCACCGAGGGTCTTACTTAGTGAGAATTCTTCTGAGCATGGGATTTTTTTCTCCTGTAGGAAATAAACAAAAATCTGATGTTTTCTTTCATCTTGCTAATTGGAACATTTTTTAGATTAAAAAATATATTTAATTACCATTAGGTATTATGTAATAACTCTAAGAGCCAGGGAAGGGAAAAACTGAATTAAATGTTGAGCTGTAAAAGTATTTTACTGATCAAAGCAGCAGCAAACAAAAACAAGAAGCAAGAAAAACCCTGTATTTTCACTTTTGCCCAAAATACTTCAAAATGTACTTGAATGTTCTAAAACAAAACTTACTAAATATAAAACTAGTACCTTGCACATCATGCTCCAATCTTCTGTACAAGTTTGTCGAAAGCCAGAAGTGAAAGCACCAAGGTAAGCTATTACTCCTGCTGATACTAAGACATCACCAGTTAAATTTTCATATGTTATCTGAAGGTCATCTGCAGCTTGCGCCCATCTGTGTGATTAGCCAGAGGCAAAAGAGACATACAATAGATAGGGAACAACAGAAGACAGTAAGTAAAAGGGCAAGGGGCTTCCAAACCAAATTCTATAACAAAAAGTTATTTAAACCTTGGGTACTTGTTTATCTGTACAATAAGGAGATTGGATCCCTTCTAACTCTAATATGCTATTATTTATACCTATATATCTATATTATTTGAATGATAATCTGCCTTTCATTTTTAGAATATTAGGTAAATGGATGGCATTGGAGAAGATAATGCTAAGTGAAGTTAGCCAAAAAATCCCCAAAAAACAAATGCCAAATGTTTTCTCTGATATAAGGATGCTGACTCATAGTGGGGTAGGGAGGGGGAGCATGGAAGGAATAGATGAATTCTAGATAGGGAAGAGGGGTGGAAGGGAAAGGGAGGAGGCAGGGGACTAGCAAGGATGGTGGAATGTGATAGACATCATTATTCAAAGTACATGTATGAAGACACGAATTGGTGTCAACTACTTTATATATAACCAGAGATATGAAAAATTGTGCTGTATATGTGTAATAAGAATTGTAATGCATTCCGCTATCATTTATTTTTTAGAAAATAAAAAAAGAATATTAGGTATTTCTTACAGGACCTAGCTCTTCAGAACAAGCAAAAACAAAACATGAGCATTTTGCCTAATAATTTTTGCTAGGATGATTTAGTCTAATGTTCCTACTATTTGTTTCAGTATTCATTGTTAGACTGTTAACAGAAAACATTTGCAACTCATTATAAAAACTGTATGTAAGTTGCATAGAAGTTGAAATACTAAGATTGATATTTTTCTCATTTAATGGAACCCTCACAATAAAAAGTTATATTCCAAAACCATCTGATCTGCACTACAAAACACTTTCAAAGACATATTACCTTATCATGCTATGGATTGAACAAATATAATTAATAAATGAAATAGTTTGCTGTCCAGCCCAGGTAAGTAGATTAGAAGAAAGCTAACTGCCTTTATTAAATTAAATCAGTTTTATCTTCTTTGAAATAGTTTAAACCATTTTATTACAAAAAAAATTTTGAACACCTACAAAATTGGGAAGAATTATATAACTAACAACTACATATCAGAAATGAAAAACCAGGGCTGGGGTTGTGGCTCACTGGTAGAGTGCTTGCCTAGCATGTGTGAGGCACCGGGTTCGATCCTCAGCACCACATAAGTAAATATCAGGCTGAGGTTGTGGCTCAGTGGTAGAGTGTTCACCTAGTACATGTGAGGCCCTTAGTTTGATCCTCAGCACTGAAGGGAAAGCAAGAGATGGGTAAGCAAGAAATGAAAGACTGAGACCAGGCAGAGATACATAGGACAGTTTATTTATAAGAGCTGACAAAATAAAGGCAATCTCTCTATAGAAGAGAGAGGCAAAACAGGCTTGAGCTCTGTGACTTTTATGGGGGAGGCTCAGTAGTCAGAGACAAGCAGGTCCTAATGTAGTTGGTTAAGGGCTGGGTTGGTATGAGGGAGTGGTGAGCCTTTCTCAGAAAAGCCCTTGGGCAGGAAAGTGAAACTTTTTTCTTAAATTGGTGGCTGTCACTTAAGATGGCCATCCAGATACTAAGCAAGGAACTTATAAGCACCACATAAAAATAAATAAATAAAATAAAGGTATTGTGTTCACTACAACTAAAAAATAAATATTTAAATAAATAAATAAAGGTATTGTGTCCATCTATAACTAAAAATATTTTAAAAAATAGTTACTAACTGCCTTTTTTTTTATAAAGATGTAGATAGATACAATACCTTTACTTATTTATTTTTATGTGGTGCTGAGGACCGAACCCAGTGCCTCACACTTGCTAGGCAAGCACTCTACCACTGAGCTACAACCCCAGCCTCTACTAACTGCCTTTTTAAAACTATTTAAAAGCAAGTTACAAACACCATGCTCAACACTGATATTCATCTTTGGAGAGGTCTAGCCAAGTATCTTGTACAATGTCTCATATTCTCAAGTAGCCATTATAAAACTGGTAGTAATATAAAAAAAATACCCTGAGGTAGTCACATAGTCAAGTCTGACATTCTTAAATCTTGTTAAAATGAGTAGAAATCTGACCTTGTTTTTTCTCCACCCAGTCCCCCAATTAGTTTTGAGGCTCTTTCAAGTTTCTTAGCACAGAGTTCCACCTGATCTTCTAAAGCAGCCTTTTCCTCAGTTTTCTCTTTAAATGTCTTTTGTAAATTTTCCAAATGGTGTTCTACTTCTGCCAGTTCTGCTCTCTTCTGATTCAAAAGTCCCATTGTCTCAGCTAAGGATTTCTGAGCTTCTGCTAAGCGAGCTTTTTTAGGCGCCACGACCTATTTGGAAACAATATATATAGATGTGAACTATGTAAAAATTTAAATAATTCCTTTTTAGGTATTATGAATACAAATGTATTAAGATAATAAATTACATAAAAGTAAAAAAGTATGTATATAGTTCACAAAACATATAAATCATCTGGACTAGTAAAATGTCACCTACAAAATAAATTATTTCGGATTGACAAAGTAAGAAACTGCTGGTTGCATGACAAACAGAGAAAATTTATAATAGAAATAAGAAGTATTTAAGGGGTTGGGGTGTGGCTCAGTGGAAGCACATGTGTGAGGCACTGGGTTCAATTCTCAGCACCACATATAAATAAATTAATAAAATAAAGGTCTGTCAACACTAAACAATGTTTTAAAAAAAGAAATAAGAAGTATTTAAAATACATGAATGTGTTTTTGGTTTTGGTGTTTTTTATTTAATTTCCAAATCTGTGATTTTCCTCCTAGTCACCCCAAGGTACACATATACATGGTGTGATAAGAACTGTGAAAATGAAATACAAAGGAGAGAGCTCCTTGGTATTCAGTTTCACAAAATTAATTTTTCCTTGACAAATATTGAAAAGCCACTTTGTTGAGAAAAGAGAGATCTTCTAAAGTTGTTATTTTGTTGTACTTATTAGCATGTCAAGAATGAGGTTTGGCCAACTTGATCACTAGTACAAAAAATTCAGAAGATGATCAGAGAGTCTGTGCCAGTTAGAAAAAAGGTCCTCCTGACAGTTCTGGTTCATCAACATGAATGAAGAAGACAAAGAGGGAAGTGAAAGCATGGTTATCAGCTACCAATATCCTGCTTTCTCTCCTCTGAAATCCTGAAGGAAGAGAATACTGAAAAAGCAAACAGAGGACGGAAGCTCCCTTTCCTAGTTTGGATTTCAGAGGGGACATTGTTAGTTATCTCCCTTCCATCCTCTTGCCTCAACATGGGGCAGCTGCATCAGAATAAAAATGGCAGTGTGGATGTATAGAGTGGGAAGACAGGACAGAGCTTGAATACTTTGGTTTCTCTGCTTTGTAGAAAGGATCCAGAAGAATCCATATGCCCTGTGGGACAGTGGAAATTAGCCAAATTGAGAGGTTATCAGCCTTCCATGAGATTACTATGTGGATAGACTAGATGTTCAAGGGAAGGACATCCCAGATGAAATTAGTTTTATTTACATTAAAGCCCCTACCTCTATACAAGCAAATGTTATATTCATTAAGGAATATCTCAAATTGTTGTAGTCTGATCACTCGTTCTGTTCTCTGAATTTATTCTAAATACATGCTACTACGTATTTTCATCTACATTTTAACTTTCATTTCCTGCTTCCCTGGGTATAATTATGCCTTTTAGGGGGTAAAGTTTGTGTTTCTCTGGTCCTTTACTAGACATACTTACAAAATGCTCTTAACAATTCTCCGCTCTCCCATGAACTTGATCCCAATGTGTACTTTATAAAAGGTTCCTGATCAGTGACTGCCATGGCTTCAGGGGATCATTCCATAATCTCTGTTAATGGTTACCTACTAGATCTTCTTCTGATCTTTTCAGTCAACTTAAAAAATTACTTTATTGTGATATAATTCACATATCACACAATTTGCCCATTTAAAGTGTATAATTCAATGGTTTTTAACATATTCACAGAATTGTGCAACAATCATCACAATTCTAGTACATTTTCACTACCCAAAACATAAACTCCATAACCATTATTCCCACTTCAACCCTTCCCCATCATCCTTTCCCCTAATCTTTTGTCCCCAGGCAATCACTTAGCTACTTTCTGTCTCAGAATATTTCCATATTCTGAACACTTTATTCCTCCTTTCTAACTATAATTACAATATCCTTTGACCAAGATCTCTCCATCCCCTCTCCCTTCTAATCACCCAAGCCTCTAGTAACTACTTTATAATATCTAAAGAAAATGAATTCAGTATATTAAAAAGATATATGCACTCCCACTAAGACATAATCAACGTAAGTGTCCATCAATAGATAGTTGGAGTTGTGGTACCTATGCACAATGGAATATTATTAATCCATAAAAGGAATGAAATCTTCTCATTTCCAACAACACAGGTGAACTAGGAGGATGTTATATTAAGTGAAATAAGCCAGCCACAGAAAGATAAATTCCACATGATCTCACTTAAATGTAGAATCAAAAAAGCTGAATCAAATTTTTAATCTGCTGCTTTGCTCTCAATGTTTTGAAATTTTCTTTTTCAGTTCTCCCCTCATCAAACCCAAATTCCCCTTTGTCTCAGGGCCTTAGGTTAGTCTGGATAATTCCACTGCTCATCCATGCTCCCACAGCACTACTACAGTACCAGGTCCAACCAGGAATAGTCTCTGTATCTTCTAGGTATACAATCAACATCTGATGATTACGCTGTAACAGGACAAATTCTCTCTGGAATTGCTTTGAAAAACTCTTTAACTAGTAAATATATGCATAGGCTTTAGTTTCTGAGAATATTTTAGCAGAAAATAGATATGAAAATGCTCAAAATACCTTTGCAACTCTGTCATACACTTCCATAGCCATGATCCACTTACACAGACCCTCTGCTGCAGAAGAAGCTTTAGCAATCTTAGCGGGGTCAAATTCGGGGTTTGTCAAATATTCACCACGGATCTTCGGCATAACAGTCACCTATACAATAAAGATTTAGATTTTAAAATTTCAACATGTATCACAGTCATAAGATGAAGAAAGCATATGTAATAAAAACATTTGAATAAAGAAGTAATATGTTGTATTTAAAAGCCAAAATCAATATTTTGAGATAATTTAAAAACAAGCATAACTATAGTAGAAACACAAGTAATATTTATGTGAAAATATGCAAATTTATTATAGATACTAAAGCAAGATTTTTTTTTCAAGAATATTAAAAGACTCTTGTGGGTTGATGGAAAAATGAAAACAAAGTAAAAGAACAATTAAACATTAATGAAATAACAATGTGAATGGAAAAGATAATACTTTATCTTAAATAAATACATGTATAGTTTCCTAATAAACTATTTGTTGTAAGAAGACATTTAGAGAACTCTTTCAAGTCAATAATACAATAAACCAGTAATATATTAAATAACTTTCCAATCATCTGAAAATGATGTTTTATGCATTATGACAACTCATAATACAATCATTAGTAAATGTAATGTCCTTTTATTAATTACCTTAATCCTAAAAAAGGACTTTCTCCTTATGTTTTATAAAGCATTCTATAATTTTAAAGATCTTATACATCTTGGCAAAGTCACATCTAGAGAAAAAAAAAATACAATATAACTCACTGGGATGTTGTCCTTGTCATATTCTCTCAAATCTCTTAAGAAATTCATATCTCCCAGAAGTTTTTTGCTAGGTCCCCAGTAATCAAATATCTAAAAATAAAATTTATAGAACTTACTAAATGTGCAATTAAAAATACTCAATATGAACGGTTGCCCTGCTGGCCCCACCCACCACACGGAGCAATGACCATGCTTCAACTCCCCATCTACCAACATGTGGCTCCTTGGGCCTGCCTTTGTCTTGGTAAACTGCAGCCACCACCATACCAAACCCCTTACATGGTAGCCTCCACCTTGGGACAATGGACAGGGTCCAGAGGCAGCAACCCACTGAAGCACTGCATGCCATAGTGCTACATCTCTTAACAGACCACTCGATGCCACCCCATGGCCCACCCTCATAGCCCCATCTCTGAAAGCAGTTGCCTCCATCTTGGGACACCTCCTCCATCATCTTGGGTTTTGCCGCTGCAAGTGCTGCCACCACTGCTATCTTTACTTGATGTTCCATTTTGGGACATCAGCTGGGGCCTGGAAGGTCAACATCAAGGTACCTAGAGGTTTCACACTGCTGCTACCACCAACCAGAGATGTGGCTGCTTCCATCTAGGAATAACAGCCAGGACCTGGAAGACCATCACCAAGGTCCCTGCAGGCTTGGTTACACTAGAGGTATCCCTGCTAGGTATGCAAATAGCCACCAACTTGTTGCAGAAGCAGGAGAGCCTTGCACGGGGTCAGTAGGTAGGAAGACGGCGAGAGGGCATTTTGATCCCATCTCACCCACCCAACCAGCCTGGTGCCCACCAGTCTCCCAGGGCCAACTTGGGGGGCACTTGCTGGGACTCAACACCAGCCTGGTCCTCTACTCCCTCCCAATCCAACATCCACCAATCACCTGATCTCATCAGTTTGGCAATCACAGGGCCCTCTGGTTCCTCAAACCCCCCAGCCACCACCCCAGCCTAGTGCTTGTAGCTACATGGCTGGCCTGTAGATGTCAACACCTGGTCCTGATCTACCTGATACAGAACAGCTTTCCACGACAGGTATACGGGTCCCAGCACTCAGCCCCCAGAATCTCTGGAGAGAGAGGCTCCTGATTGGGAAGTTGAAAGGGTAAGGGCAGGATAGTTACAATTTAGAGACTAAATTAGAGACTAGGAACTTGTGGGGTCCACAAGCATTATAAGAGGCTAAGATCATGCTCCTGCATTACACCAGTGGACCCCAAAGGAGATTCCTGAAGTGCAGTCTTCTAGTGGGACTGACAATTACTATACCCCACCGCCTCCAGGAGTTCTGCCTCCCACCTTAGTAACCTTCACCACCCTGAGGGTGGAGTTATCAGCAAACTCCAGAAAACCCCACCTATTGGATAAGAAGAAACACAGAGAAGATATTGAACTCCAACAGAAACAATGTTCAATTTTCCTTTGAGATTTTTTTCTTTCCTTTTTCTTTTTTGGTTCCCTGCTCTCATGTTCTCCACATTTTTGAAACCAAGTACTTTTCTTGTATCAGGTTACTAAGGACTGGGATGTTTGAACAGTATATTACAGTTTTTTTGTATATGCTTTATTTTAATATTTATTTCTTTTTCTTTTCTTATTTTTTTACTCTATTTTCCTCTCACTTATCTGTTTCCCCAGAGTCTCTCTCTTTTCTCCTACTAACAGCCAACTTTGTTTGATTCCTTTCACTCTTCCTATGCTCTAATACCTCTATATTCTCACCTCCTACCTCATAAACATCACATCCTACACCTCCTCCCAGTTCTCTCTTTACCATTAGAAACTGAAGACCCTTTTGCAATTCTACCATTTGTATTGTAGATAATAATCGTATATATCATTTCTGTTCATTGCGACAAAACTGGAATCATCTAAATAGGAGTTGTTTGGTTTAAGGCTGCATATTGTTTGCATTGGGTGTTAATATTAATCTCCCTCTTAAAGGTGAGGTATTGGAAACCTGCAAGGACACTATAAGTTTATAGGATAGAAACTATAATACTTTGGATTCACAGTGCTAGAGGGAAGACACATGAACAACATGAAACAACAAGGGAAGAAAGTGCTCCAAACAAACCAAGATGCTATGATAATAGAATCCATTGACAGCACAGTAGAAGAAATGTCAGAAAAGGAGTTCAGAGTGTACACAGTTAAAATGATCTGCTAAGAGGAGCTGGGGTTGTGGCTCAGCAGTAGAGTGCTTACCTAGCATGTTCAAGGTCTTGGGTTCAATCCTTAGCACCATATAAAAGTAAACAAAGTAAACTATTGTGTCCATCTAAAAAATAAATATTAAAAATAAAATAAAATAAAATGATCGGCTAAGTAAAGAATGATTTAAGAGAGCAAATCAGCAACAATTATCACTTCAATAAAGAGATAAAAAAGTAAATGCAGGTAGCAAAAGATTACTTCAAGAAAGAGAGATTGTGGAGAAAAAAACCCCAAACCAGAAATCCTTGAAATGAAGGAAACAATAAACCAATTAAAAAACTCAATAAAAAGTATCACCAACAGACTAGAACCTTAGGCAAAAAAGACAAAATATATAATCTTGAAAATAAAGTTGACCACACAGTGAAGATAGTAAGAAACCTCCAAAAATTACAAGATAACATGAAAAGACCAAATTTAAGATTTATTGGGATACAGGAAGGCACAGAGATACAATCCAAGGGAATGTATAATCTTTTCAATGAAATAATATCAAAAAATTTCCCAAACCTGAAGAATGAATTGGCTTACAGGACACCAAGTATACAAAATTACAACAAATCCATACCAAGGCACATTATAATGAAAATGCCTAGCATGCAGAATAAGGATAGAACTTAAAAAGTCACAAGATAAAAGTTTCAGATTACACATAAGGGGAAACCAATTCAGATCTCAGCAGATTTCTCAACCCAGACCCTCAAAGTTAGGAGGTCTGGAACAACAAGCTCTTAAAGAAAATGGATGCCAACCAAGAATCTTATATCCAGCAAAATTAAGCCTCAGATTTGACTGTGAAATAAAAATCTCTGTGATAAACAAAAGCTAAAAGAATTTACAATGAGAAAGCCTGCACTATAAAACATTCTCAGCAAAATATTCCATGAGGAGAAAATGAATAACAACAATGAAAATCAGCAAAGGGAGGAACTACAGTAAAGAAAAAGCCAGTCAAAGGAGAAACTAAGTCAAGTTAAAAACCAAAAATAAATCCAAATGACCAGAAATACAAATCATATTTCAATAATAACCCTGAATGTTAATGGCCTAACTAAACTCATCAATACAGACATAGACTGGCAGATTGGATTTTTAAAAAAGACCCAACAATATGCTGTCTTTAAGAGATTGATCTCATAGGAAAAAGACATCCGCAGACTGAAGGTAAAAGGATGGGAAAAAGCATATCACTCACATGGACTGTGTAAACAAGCAGGGGTTTCTACGCTCATATCAGATAAAGTGGACTTCAAAGAAGAATTAATACCAATACTCCTCGAATTATTCCATGAAATAGAAAAGGAGGGAACCCTTCCAAACTCATTCTATGAGATTAGTATCACCCTGATACCAAAACCAGACAAAGATACATCAGGGGAAAAAAAACTTCAGACCAATATCCTCAATGAACATAAATGCAAAAATTCTCAATAAAATTCTGGCAAATCCCATACAAAAATATTTAAAAGATGATCAAGTGGGTTTCATCCCAGGAATGCAAGGTTGGTTCAAAATACAGAAATCAATAAATGAAATCCATCACATCAATAGATTTAAAGATAGGAATCATATGTAGAAAAAACGTTTGACAAAATACAGCACCCTTTCATGTTCAAAACACTAGAAAAACTAGGGATAGTAGGAATATACCTTAATATTGTAAAAGCTACCTATGCCAAGCCCAAGGCCAACATCATTCTAAATGGAGAAAAATTGAAAGCATTCCTTCTAAAAACTGGAACAAGACAGGGATGCCCTTTTTCCATCATTTCTATTCAACATAGTCCTTGAAACTCTACCAGAACAATTAGATGAAAGAAAATAAAGGGATACGAATAGGAAAAGAAGAACTCAAACTATCACTATTTGCTGACAACATGATTCTAATTTCAAAGATCCAAAAAATTCCACAAGAACTTCTATAATTAATAAATGAATTCAGCAAAGTAACAAGATATAAAATCAATACCCATAAATTAAATGCATTTTTATACATCAATGACAAATCCTCTGAAAGAGAAATTAGGAAAACTACCCCATTCACAATAGTCTCAAAAAGAATTCGGAACCAATCTAACAAAAGAAGCAAAATACCTCTACAATGAAAACTACAAAACACTAAAGAAAGAAACTGAAGAACACCTTAGAAGATGGAAAGATCCCCCATGTTCTTGGACAGGCAGAATTAACATTGTTAAAATGGCCATAGTACCAAAAACTTTCTACAGATTTAATGCAATTCTAATTAAAATCCCAATGACATTCCTCATAGAAATAGAAGAAGCAATCATGAAATTCATTTGGAAAAATAAGAGACCCAGAATAGCCAAAGCAATTGTTAGCAAGAAAAGCAAAGCAGGAGGTATCATAATACCAGAACTTAAACTACACTACAGAGCTATAGTAACAAAAATGGCATGTTATTGGCACAAAAACAGACACATAGACCAGTGGTACAAAAGACAGAGAAAAAAACCCACATAATTACAGTTATCTCATACTAGACAAAGGTGCCAAAAACATACATTGGAGAAAAGATAGCCTCTTCAACAAATAGTGCTAGGAAAACTGGAAATCCATATACAGCAAAATGAAATTAAACCCCTCTCTCTCACCATGTACAAAACTCAACTCAAAGTGGATCAAGGACCTAAGAATTAGACCAGAGACCCTGCACCTAACAGAAGAAAAAGCAGGCCCAAATCTTCATCATGTCAGATTAGGATCTGACTTACTTAACCATATTCCCAAAGCACAAGAAATAAAACCAAGAATCAATAAATAGAATGGATTCAAACTAAAAAGCTTCTTTGCAAAGGAAACAATCAATAATGTGACGAGGGAGGCTACAGAATTGGAGAAAAATCTTTACCACACACACATAAGATAGAATACTCATCTCTAGGATATATAAAGAATTCAAAAAACTTATCAACAACTACAACAACAAAACCCCAATCGATAAATAGGCTAAGGAACTGAACAGATATGTCTCAGAAGATGTACAACTGATCAACAAGTATATTAAAAAATGTTCAACATCACTTATAATTAGAGAAATACAAATCAAAACTAAGATTTTTATCTCATTCTAGTCAGAATGGCAATTATCAAGAATACAGGCAACAATAAGTGTTGGTTAGAATGTGGGGGAAAAGGTATACTCATACAATGCTGGTGGGACTGCAAATTGGTGCAACCACTATGGAAAGCAGTATGGAGATTCCTTAGAAAACTTGGATTGGAACCACCATTTGACCCAGCTATCCCACTCCTCAGTCTATATCCAAAGGACTTAAAATCAGCATACTATAGTGACATGGCCACATCAATGTTTATAGCAGCTCAATTCACAATAGCTAAACTGTGGAACCAACCTAGATGCTCTTCAACAGATTCATGGATAAAGAAACTGTGTATATATACACAATGGAATATTACTCAGTAATAAAAGAGAATAAAATTCTGGCATTTGCAGGTAAATGGATGGAGTTGGGGGATATGTTAAGTAAGCCAATCCTTCCCCCAAAATAAAAATCAAATGTTTTCTCTGATATGTGGATGCTGATCTGTAATGCGGAGGGCAAGGTAAGAATGGAGGAACTTTGGATTGAGCAGAGGGGAGTAAGGGGAGTAGAGGTGGCATGGGGGTTGGAAAGATGGTGGAATGAGATGGACATCATACCCTAGGTATATGAATATTTGCATGAATGGTGTGACTCCACGTCATGTACAACCAGAGAAATGAAAAGTTGTGCTCCATTTGTGTACAATGAATCAAAATACATTCTGATGTCATGTATAACTAATTAAAACAAAAATAAATAAAATAAATGTTAAATATAAAATTTTTCTTTTTAAAGTTTAAGACATATTATCCAGGGCTGGGGATGTGGCTCAAGCGGTAGCGCGCTCGCCTGGCATGCGTGCGGCCCGGGTTCGATCCTCAGCACCACATACAAACAAAAATGCTGTGTCCGCCGAAAACTAAAAAATAAATATTAAAATTCTCTCTCTCTCCTCTCTCTCTCTCTCTCTCTCTCTTTCTATCTATCTTTAAAAAAAGGACATATTATCCAGAAAAGCTGTTCATATACTTTCAAAACATCAACTTACATCTCTCCTTGGAAACTAAGATTCCTCTCTGAGAACATATTACATAAATGAAATATTTTAACTATGGAGATGAAATTATAAATTTTTGTCAAAAAATTAAATACTGAAAAGAGAATGTGTAGTCATTTCTTTTGAAAACCTAAAGCTAACATAGACATCAACTTCATATAAGAAAGTACATTTTTATCATTTTTATTTTTATGTGGTGCTGAAGATTGAACCCAGTACCTCACGCTTGTGAGGCAAGCACTCTACCATTGAGCTACAAACCCAGCCCTTGTTTGTATTTTTTTTAGAGACTGGGTCTTACTGTGTTGCTCAGGACCTTGCTAAGTTGCTGAGGCTAGCTTTGAACTTGCAATCCTCCTGCCTCAGCCTCCCGAGCTGCTGGGATTACAGGTGTGCACCACTGCACCTGGCTCATGCATTTTTCTTAAAGGCAATCTCCTTACCTATCTAGGCTCTCCAAATGAAATAAAAAGAAGAGAAAATGGAAAGCCAAAAATTATATACATTGCTCTATCTGTAACAGGGTAAAGCCACATACTAATTAAAGATGTTGAATAACTAGCTCACCATTCTTTTTCTACTATCAGAAGCCTGACTGGAACTGGGGGTGCATGTACATGGGAATAACTTGACAAGAGCCTATTTATTTTCTTTATTATTTCAATGAAGGATAGAATGGCGAGGAGGAGGAGGGGGAGGAGGAGGGGGAGGAGGAGGAGGAGGAGGAGGAGGAGGAGGAGGAGGAGGAGAAGACAAGCAAGAAAAGAAATGGAGGAAGAAAGGACAAAAGAAAAGAAAAAGATTTCAATTTAGGAATTCAAACCTAGGCATTATGAAACCCTGAAAAGAAAATCAGTCTGTAATATGGATGGATACTATGCCTGCCTTCTTAAGGAATATATCCTTGAAAAATAATTATAATAGCAGCTAACATTTATTGTAATTATTATTTATAAGGTTTTATACATGAGAACTTTATTTTTTTTAAGAACTTTATATATATTAATTACTCTAATGCTCACATTAGTACCGTGATGTCTTTTCACAGAATTCCACAGAGATTAAGCATCCTGTATAAGATTACACAGCTAGGAGGTTCAGGATTTCTCAATATAGATATTCTGGCTTCAGAACACATGCTTTTAACAACTTCACTATACTGCTTATTTAACTAAACAGTATATTTTGAATGCTCAGAAATATAACCTATATGGTATGTATCACATTCTCAAGAATCTTAGCTACAAATGTACAAGTATCTCAGTGTTCATTCAATTCTAACTCCAAGATGGCAGGGAGACCTGTATAAACAGAAAAGGAGACAGAAGCAATTGGAATCACATTTTCCAGACACTATACTCCCTAGAATACAGTGTTTCTGCAGATAATTCTCCATCTATTCAGTCTAGAAAGGAGTATTTCTTTCCTGGATTAAGTACTATTGATATTTAATTTGATATTGATATTACAAACAAGTCCTATATATTCAGGAATATGATTGAATCTGGGCCCAGTTATTACCTTCCCTCCAGTTCCTGAAGGGTCTGAAATTTTTTCTGGTTTTATATCTTTCATGACACAAATAGCAGCCATAACTAGTTTAACACCAGATGGAGGATTCTTCATTGATTTCACAATTGTAACATCAGATGGCTAAACCAAAAGAAAACAAGACATCTTCAGAATAGTTTATTTTCAAATAAGGAGAGTTTTTAAAGTAATTTTGGGGAATAATGAAGTATACCCTTTCATTCAAAATTGTGATTTTTTATTTTGCTTTGTATGGTTATGAAATAATTACCAAAACAGTATTTATCACAGGTAAAGACTAATGTTCTCTAATGTTTGGGGGTTCATAGATTCTTATGAGGATGACAGCTCTGAACCTTGCAGAAAATGTATTTTTACCCATGTACAATCACATACCCAAGCCCCCATTATCTAAAACTCAGGTTAAGAACCCTGATTTAGACAAAGATTTATTTCTGTATTTGCCCATATACATTAGTTTTATTGACAAAATAATGAAATAGGTCCTACTTCTAAACTTAATTTCTAAAAAGGCATTTATTGTTATGACAGACACTAGAGATTCACTTATTTATTACCCATTCCCACACATAAATATCCTTCTGACATTTCTTGCAATGATACAAATGCTGGAAAATTAACATCTACATATCTTTCTTTCACATGCAACTAGAGCTCTGGGTGAGAATTATTTCCCACAATCAGATAACTTGAGTGAAAACAGAATTCAGACAATAAATGGGGAAAGTGATAGTGTGAAGTATCCATTTTCTTGGTATGGATCATAGTGGAGGCAGTGTAGCTTGTAGAAAGGCTCTGTTGGCTACCTTTTCAGAGGAACAGTTAATCTAGTAAACAATATCAACAATTTGGCTTTGTGAGATATTTCTAGTGGCTTAATATAGGATCTATTTCTATACCTTTTCCAACAATTCTGCAATCCATTTATAAAATTCCCTTTAAAAATCCTTATCTACTTGTACTAAATAGAGTCAACTCTGTTCCCTGCAACTGAATTCTAAATTATATAATATGGTATTGCATACAAGAAAGGGTACAAGCAACACGCTCATAAGCAAAGAGGAGCCTAGGATTAATGAACTGAACTGGTGGGGTTTGGAGGCATCAAGAATCCTGTATCAGAAGAGGGAGTGCTAAAAGTTCATGGAACATAGTAATAAAACTGTTCCTTAAATTAATGGTCTTGGATGTCTAGAAAGGAGTGCCCATAAAAAACAAGGCTTTGGGGCTGGGGATGTGGCTCAAGTGGTAACGCGCTTGCCTGGCATGTGCGGGGTGCTGGGTTTGATCCTCAGCACCACATACAAATAAAATAAATTTTTTGTCCACTGAAAACTAAAAAATAAATATTAAAAAAATTCTCTCTCTCTTTAAAAAACAAACAAACAAGGCTTTGTCAAACTAAGTGGTTGCTGTGATAAATCTCTAAGAAAGGAATGAAGAAAGACTATAGAGTGCACATGGCTTTTAAATGTACTAGAGAGCATAAAGAAAGAAAATAACCAACTGATTTTTAAATTCCTGGTTCATGACACAAAACAGTAGGAAGTTTCTATAAATACTCTAAGATAATCTCATTTTAAAACTACTAAAAAACCGACGTAACTTCAAGACATAGCTTAATCCTTTGAGATACTGAATTACCCATAGGCTGAGTTCAGTCTTTCAGGTCTATTACATAAAAGTTAGGGCACTGATTAGGAAAGAAGGTGCAAAAAAAAGGGGGGTGGTTGTCTGAATATCCTGAGCTCCCATGTTACACTGGGCTTCCCTAGTCAACAGATGCTCTCTCTCCTGTTCTCTTTGGTGAGGTTATTCTGGTCTTGCTTAAAGAGCCTGTCAAAACGCCTATATAACACATTGTGGTACAGACAGGTGCATCGGAAATAACTTTTGAGTTTTTCTGTGCATATATGTAGAGAAGACTAAAGAAATAACAACACAATCTTTTTCTTTTTTCTTTTTCGGTGTTAGAAATTGAATTCAGGACCTTGTGTAACCACTCTTTTTAACATGTACTTCCTGGTCCCTGTACAGAATCACATTTGCCTCTCAGAGACTGTTCATCCTATTCTCAATGGAATATCCTGATTGAAAATTAGAAATAATATATGAAAAGCAAACATATAACAATATATCAAAGAAATGTCAAGAGACAAGTTTCATTTGACTGAGCAAAAACAATACCACCTAAAGAAAGAGAACTATGTGTAACTAACCAAAGACCTGTATAGTTTCACTTTGTTGAGGAAACACAAAGTGACTAATTCAAATACTTGCTTTAAGTGTATCCAGTGCAGACAGAGCTGCTTCCAAGGCTGGAATTGCCTCAGCTAGATCACTTTCACACTCATTTTTTAGAGCTTGGGCTTCTTCAGCCTTTCCACTGGCTATCTCTTCATCTAATTTCACAAACTTTTTTTTTGCTTCCACTTCTGCAGATTCTATTTCAATTATCTAAAGAAAAAAAAATAAAGACAATTCTGCAAGCATCCAATTGCTCTCTCAATCTAGAGGCAAAAGAATATGTAAAAAATAAGTCATCCAACATATTATTTTGAAGGCTAGAAAGGTCTAGGGTAAAATGAGAAATGCAAATATATGTGAGCTATTTTGGAAATGGGCTTCACACCTCTTCAAAAACAAATTGGGCTGGGTTGTAGCTCAGTGGTAGAGCGCTTGCCTAGCATGTATGAGGCACTGAGTTTGATCCTCAACACCACATAAAAATAAATAAATAAAAATAAAGGTATTGTAAAAATCTACAATAATAATAATAATAAGTTTTTTAAAAAATGAACTCACACGGGACCCGGTGAGACAGAAAAGGGTTAAGTCCCTAGGATCTAGTGATAAAAGTGGGGGGAGAGGGCTTATCTTCATGACAAATTTAACATATTTCAATTGTCCTTTGATGGCAATAAAAACATTCAGGATACTCTACCTGCATCATACGTGCATTTTCAATTTTAGCTTCCTCCAACTTGGGCTGTAACTGAACAAGCTCTATTTGCATTTCACCAACCTAAATAGACAGTTTGTCATTAAGTTTCCATTGCTATCATAGCTACTAAAATCAAACATAGAAAATACAAATTTGAACATATCATAAAGAATTGGGGCAGAAAATCTTAATGTTTTTACAGTTCTTTGTATGATAAACAAAATGATGAGAATGTAGCCAGTTTTTCTCACAAAAATATTTTCTTGGGCTGGGGTTGTGCCTCAACAGTAGCGCACTTGCCTGGCATGTGTGAGGCACTGGGTTCGATTCTCAGCACTGCATATGAATAAATAAAATAAAAGTCTATCAACAACTAAAAAAATTTTTTTCTCATTCTTGAGTATATGACAGGCTAGTGGGAGAATGCAGTTACCATGGAAGAAATGCAGACAGAAAACAAGTGGGTAGCTCAGGTATCCATATTATACCATTATTATGGTATACAGTGCAAAGATGAACCAACAAAAATCTCTATTACTTATACTAAACTAATAAGTATTACCAGCACTTGATTTTTAAAAAACCCAAATCTTATAATTAATAAAAAGTCAACACAGACTTTTTATATTTTCTCAAATGCCAAAAAGTTAACTAAAAATAAAACAGTGTGGTCTGGGCAATTTAATGAATGTTTCTTAATGTAACTCTATCTGTAAAATGACAATCATAATACTGATGATCTTATGTAGTTGTTATGAGGAATAATTGAAAGAATGCACGTGAAAAGCATGCATATAACAAATTCCCAATCAATTGTAGCTCTTGTTATTATTTCTTGTATTTCTCAGTATATATTACCATTTTGAGCAGCTCATCAAATTTACCTGAGACTCAGCAAAAGCTAATTTGTCAAGACCATTTACATATCGTTGTTTTGCTTCCATGACAGCTTGTCGCTTCTTAGTCAAAAGCTGTCGAAATGAACCAATAAGTTCAAGATAAGAAGTAGCAGTAACATAGTTATGTCTTCCTAACTCATGCAAGAACCTAAAAGAGAGACAGGTAACATATATTCCTGTAAGTAATAAGTTTCATAAAGAGGTAAATTCAACAGAGCCTTAACAACAAACATTTAAGAATGAAAGTCAAATTTTATATGGAAGTGCTAAGTACTTGAACTTTATAAGACTCCAGAATTCTGCACATAACCATATCCTAATTTCTTATCTGCAAAATATTAAATAGAATGACATATTTTAAAAACATAAACCAGTGAAGATGTCTGCAAAAAGTGAATTATTGTACAAACAATACAGACTTTTTTCCTCCCTAAAATTTTATTCACTGGGATCTAAACCTGTAAGTGACCCAAGATATTGTGAGAGGAAGGCAAGTAGAATTGGAAAGAGAAAATTTCCAACAAATTTCCAAGCATCATTCCATGGCACAAGTATGTTACACAATGCTTGAATGGTATAAATCCAAAATTATAAGACTACCACACAATGATATTTAATGGTAAGTAAATGAACTATAGCACACTACAGCCACTGTCTAAGCCAACTGTGCTGGCTATTTGATTCTGGACAGGCAATATAACATGGGTACTTAGGGTTACTCATCCTTGAGATGAGTACGTCAGATGAACAGAGTTAGAAAGGACATTCTAGAAGTATCTATACCCCAACTAGCCCCCTCTTTCTAAGAACTTCTACCTGGTGCCTGGGCAACAATGTTTGATCTACAAAATCTGCTACTCTAACCACAGCTGATCAGGCCAGGGTTGAGCACTGGACACAAACAAGACTAATCATTTATTTAGAATAAATTTGGAATAAGGAGCTAGAAATGACCTTCTAGTCTCTCTTTATAACTGTAACTGCAAGAAGTAAACTGGAGAGCTGAGAGGTAGCCAGCTTCTTCCAAATGTACTGGGAAGTACACCGGGCAGTCTATAAAAAGAGACAAGAAAGCAGATGCCCAGAGAGAAGCAGTGATGAGAAACAGGAAAACAGGGCTGGGGTTGTGGCTCAGTGGTAGAGTGCTCGCCTAGCATGTGCCAGACGCTGGGTTCGATCCTCAACCCACATTAAAAATAAATAAATAAAATAAAGGTATTGTGCCCAACTACAACTAAAAAAATTATTAAAAAAAAAGAAACAGGAAAACAAAACAACAACAAAAGAAAAAAATAAATGAAGTAGGTAAATAAAAGAAAAAGAAAAACGAAACATTCTAGGGTCCTGATGTTTTTTTTTTAAGTTTTTTTTTTTTAGTTATACATAGACACAATATCATTATTTTAATTTTTTATGTGGTGCTGAAGATCGAACCCAGTGCCTCATAAGTACTAGGCAAGCGCTCTGTTACTGAGTCACAACCCCAGCCCCCTCCCCACCCATGGCTTTCTAACACCTGCTTTTCCAATTACTTTTTTTTTGATACCAGGGATTTAACCCAGGGGCACTTAACCACTGAGCAACATCCCTAGCTCTTTTAATGTTTTATTTAGAGACAGGGTGTCCCTAAGTTGCTCAGGAACTTGCTAAATTGCTGAGGCTGGCTTTGAACTCATAATTCTTCTGCTTTAGCCTCCTGAGCCACTGGGATTACAGGCATGCACCACCGCACCAGGCTTTTCCAATTACTTCTAAGATCCAGCTGTATACTTCCCCTTAAGCTTTGTGAAACACCCCTGGATCTTTATAATAAAATTCCCCCTTTTATTAAAGCTAGACCAAGTAGTTTTCTGTTATTTGCAGGCTGAAGGTTTTAACTAATTAAATGATCAGAAAGAACGAAAAGAAATAAAAAGTATATTAAAAATTTGGACTTTAGCAGAAAGAAATGCTTTAAACTATAAGGCATTCATGTCATTTTAAAATTTATTACTATTGACCTCTCCGAAAGGTCCATAATGGAGGTGTGAAAGTGTTTACAGACTGGAACTATCTCTCTTCGTTCGACTTCAGTAAGCTCCAGTGTTTCTAAGAATTTCACAGCTACAAGTTCGAGAGCATCTTCAGGCCATGGCTAAAAATGGGGGGGGGAAAGTTATGAAATTAAAGGTGAGCAGTCCCAATCCAACTATATAAGTGAATTCCTATAGAAAAAGAATTTGGGATAGAGAAAATTAAAGCCTTAATGAGAAAAATAGAATAAGGAGGACTGAGTTCACAATATTTATTAGGTTTATAAAAGATTTAATAAGTATTTTTATGAATTAATTTAAAAATAAAGATAACACAATATAAATGAAGAATCAATGATATTTTAAATATTAAAGACATATTACACTGCTTTTCCAACTCTTCTACTTGAATGCATGCCAGTGGCAGAAAATTCTAGTTGTCCACCCAGCATCATCTTCTTAGGACTCCAATTTTATTCTGGATAGCAATATGTCCAGCTAAAAGACAACCATTGCTAGATTCCCTTGTAATTCAGAAGAGCATAAGCAGTTGTTGGGTAGGACGTCAGAGAAAGGTCTTTAGAGGGTTACAGAGTTGGTCTGCATACTTTTTGTCCCATTTTTATTCTTCTATACTTGTTGTCTGGACTACAGTTATGAAAACTCGAGGTCTACCAATCATCTTACAGACTATAAATTGACCTTGAGAATGGAAATCACATGTTAAAGATAATAAAGCAGAAAGAACATGGGATAGTGATGCTTTATTTAAAAAGCCACAAAAACACCAACCACTTTGCTTACCTTCAGCTGTTTTGTTTTTGTTTTTTGGTGGTGGGAATCAAACACAGGGCTTTACACATGCTAAACATGTGCTAGCAAGGAGCGACATCCACAGCCCCCAGAGCATTCTTTTTAAAACAGCATTCCTTCTGTTATTACTCTGAACATTATAATCAGTTTTATTCTTAGTACTTACAAATACTTTGCATATCATTTATTCATCTGTTGTTGGTCTACCCCTCAGCCCTGAACTAAATTGTAAAATTCATGAAAGCAAGGACTTTTTCTCAGTGCTATACCTTCAGTCCCTAAAAGAACACTTTGCAACAAATATTTAATTAAATGTTAATGAGTAACTTTCATTTTCTCATTAGAATATTTTTCAGATTTCCTTTAATTTAGATTCAATAAAAGACTTGTAATTTTTTTCTTTTAGAAAAAACAATATTTACTTTAAGACTTTTTTTTTTTTTTTTTGCAGTGCTGGGGATTGAACCCAGGGCCTCAAGCATGAGGGAACATGTTCTGCTACTGAGCTACATCCCCAGTCCCAAATTCAAACTTTTTTTTAAAGATTTTTTTAAAGATGGACACAATATCTTTATTTATTTTTATGTGGTGCTGAGGATCGAACCCAGTGCCTCACATGTACGAGGCAAGAGCTCTACCACTAAGCTATAACACCAGCTCCCCAAATTCAATCTTTTTGATGAAGCAACCTATTAGTAAAAAAGTTTTAAGCACATATTGCCATTATATACTTTGGGGAGGGGGTTGGGGGGACCAGGGATTGAACTCAGGGATACTCTGTCACTTAGCCACATCCCCAGCCCTAATTTGTACTTTATTTAGAGACAGGGTCTCATTGAGTTCTTAGGACCTCACTTTTGCTGAGGCTGGCTTTGAACTCTTGATCCTCCTGACACAGCCTTCTAAGCCACTGGGGATTACAGGCATGCACCACCACACCCACCCAGCCCCATTATATAGATTTTTATTAATAGATTACATTCATGCAACATTATTGTTCTGATACATTTTTAAACCTAAAAGAGACTTCTAGGATTTATTATATTAGGAATGAAGAAATTTTGTAAAATAAAGATTAAATGTCATATCATTAAATTCTTAGAGGCTTATCTTTGTATTCTGGGTGATTCTTTTTTTTTTTTTTCCTGGTACTAAGGATGAATCCAGGGGCACTTAACCACTGAGCCACATCCCCCGCCCTTTTTAAATATTTTATTAGAGGTAGGGTCTCATTGAGTGACTTAGGGCCTCACTAAGTTGCTGAGGCTGGCTTTGACCTCGCAATCCTCCCCCCCAACCCTGTGACGGGGTGGTTCATGTATATAATGTCGCAGTAGGAAAAGGGCCTTCAGGTCTCTCAACCTTGTTTCTTAAGGGTGCGATCCCCATAGCTACAGCAATCATTTTGTCACAATAATAAATGAAACAGAGTGCACTGAGAATGGTAGAGCAAAAAGATGGAAAGAACCTGGATCCCAGATAACATGGTTGAGCCTGTAAATTAAGTAAAACTGGAGATACTTTTGACTTCTTTCTATATGAGATGATACATCCCTTTTTGGGAAGACNTACTAACAAAACTGGGACTCTGACCAGTTATCACATCTAGGCAATCCATAGCACTTCCTTCAAGAAATTCACTCACTGTGAAGAAGCCTTTCTAGCTTCCCAAATTCCTTCACGTTTGTTGACAACCATTTTCATGGGTTTTCTCAAATCTTCATATATGTTAAACTTGAATTTCTGGAATTGTTTTTAATCTTTATTTTTTTTTTTTTTTTTTTTTTTTTAGTTTTAAATGGACTTTATTTTGTTTATTTATATATAGTGGTGAGAATCAGAATCGACCCCAGTGCCTCACACATGCTAGGCAAGCACTCTAACTCTGAACCACAATCCCAGCCCTCTCCCCAGTTCTTAACTGTAAAGTCTTTATTCCTCTCTGTTGCCTATTTAATTTCCCTTATTTTCAAGACTCATTTTCTTCTGATTTTTCCCAGTAGGTATGACTCACTTATAATAGAACTGCAAATATCATGGTTATGAAAAAAAAACACCCAGAAGTTACAGAACTGTATTTATAAGGTTTTATAAAAGAAGACTATGGTTAGACAGATTATGTTTGTATGGTTTTGGATTTTGTCTACTTAATAGAAGCAATACTAAGATATAGCTTATATAAAGCAAAATTGTTTCACATAGCTTCTGTTACTGTATGAACACACTAGAACATCCACTGATAAAACATGCATGTAATCCTCAAAAGGTCAGAATTAGATTTTAAACATAAAATTCATGATAAATTAGTTCCAGAAATTAACTTTTAAAAGAAATTATCTAGGTTCAATGTATAGTCCACATTCTCTTGGGCATAAAACAAATAAGTAGAAGGTATCATGAGCTACTGTTTTCAAGATTATTGATATTTAGTGCTCCTACACAGGCGATGACAAATTAATACCATCATTTGCTGCCAACATTACTAAAATTGCTGCTTAATTGATCTTTCTGTCTCTTGTTTTGCCCAAATCCAATTCTTCTACCATACAACCTCCAAGTGTTTTGTTTCCCCTAAAATAAAGATTAGCTAAAAATATATTAATGCCATTATGACATCTTTGTTATAATTTCCTTTATAACCTGGCACCCATCCAAAACTCCAACTTAATTCCTGGGGCCTTCATTACTAGTCAGCTATACCAAACTAGGTGAAGTTGCCCAAATGAGCCATTTTTCCTCCATCCTTCTGCCTCTGCACATGCTATCCTCTCATGATTATTAGTTATATATATCAACTTGACAGGGCAATGAGGTATCCAGATATTTGTTTAAACATTATTCTAGGTGTTTCTGTCAGGATGTTTTTACATTAATTCATTTAAATTGGTAGACTAATAAAGCAGGTTGTGCTCTCTAAGGTCAGTGAGCCCCATCCAATTAGCTGAAGGCTGGAATGGAACAAATATATTGAACTTCTCTCAAATAAGTGGAAATCCTCCTTTTTATCTAACTTCAATCTGGGATATTAGTTTTATTGCTGACTTCAGACTTGAAGTAAAAGAGTAGTTCTTTCTGGTCTTAAGCCTAATGGCCTTCAGAGTGGAAATACACAACTGACTCTTCTGGGACTCCAGTTTTGCAGATTGCAGATTTTGGGATTTGTCAGCCCTGTAATCACATGAGACAATTTCTCAAATCAGTCAATCTCTCTCTCTCTCTCTCTCTCCATATACATGTATATATACAAATATATTTATAATATTTATATTCTAAAATTATACATTGCCTAGTATTAGAATATACATTATATAACATAATATTAGAACATATTATATATTATTAATATAGTAGAATACATATGAACTAATATACATGTACATATGTATATGTACATATATGCATATATAAACCAATATATTAGAATAAAAACTAATTATGACCTTTTGAGGCAAAACATACACACATATATATTAACTTCAAAATGGAATTAGTTTTAAAATATAAAATTGATAATAAAGTTAAAAGTAATAAAACAAATTAATATCAGAAATTAATTTTTATTAATCATGTAATTATATATTTTATTAATCATTTGTATAATATCCTATTGGTTCCTAATATACCACTGTATGTAATTCATACTTCAGAGATTTACTGTCTTTATATGTATATCTTTTGTATCCAAACATTATGGCTTTTGAATTTTGACTGCTAATTGCTTTTCATATCTTCTAGTTAAGAATATGAGCTCCTTGTGGGAAACATGTACCTCTGCTAAGCACTATGCTTGTTATTATAGTAGTTTACCAAAAAAACCCAGAATATATATTAATTGAGCTTAAATAAGACTTAAGTAAAATTCCAAGAGTTAGCCATCCACTCTGTCACCAAAATTACAAACCTGAAACCAGTCAATGGTACAGCAATTGATGAGGGATGGGAACTGTCTCAAGCGATTTCGAAAAGCATCTCCAATAGGGCTAAAGGCCACTACAATATGAAGATTATCTTTGCAGCGATTCACAAAGAAAGCAAACAGTGCTAAAGGACTGAGTTCTTCATGTTTACTGCCAGCCTGAGCTACTGGACGAACACCCTAAAGAATATAAGAAAATAAAAACTTGTAAATAATAACAGATTTGCTGATAACAAGATTAATGTATATTAGAACAGGAAGAAGTTTTATTACTTCCAATAAATATTTTTAAATTTTTGCTTTTATGTCAACAGAATGGCTTTGGCATAATTAATACCTACAAAATCTCTTCCAACTCCAAATTCAATAATTTAAAACAAACATTTATGTTCAACATCTGTAGCAATTAGAGAAATACAAATTAAAACTCCACTGAGATTTTATTTCACTCCAACCAGAATGGCAATTATCAAGAATACAAGTACTAATAAATGTTGGTGAGAATGTGGGGAAAAGGGTACACTCATACTGAAAATGAGTACAACCACTCTGGAAAGCAGTATGGAGATTCCTTAAAAAAATAGGAATGGGGGAGTTGGTGCTGTGGCTCACACTTGCCTAGCGTGTGTGAGACACTGGGTTTGATCTTTAGCACCACATATAAATAAATAAAAATAAAGGTACATCAACAACTAAAAAAAAAATCTACGAATGGAACCACCATTAGACCTAGTTATCCCATTCATTGGTATATATCTATATCTATATCTATATCTATATCTATATCTATATATCTCCAAAGGAGTTAAAATCAGCATACTACAGTGACACAGCCACATCAGTGTTTATAGCAGCACAATTCACAATAGCTAAGCTATGGAACCAACCTAGGTGCCCTTCAACAGATGAATGAATAAAGAAATTGTGGTATACACACACAATGAAGTATTTACTCAGTCATAAAGAATGACTTTATGACATTGCTGGTAAATGGATGAATTTGGAGACTATCATGCTAAGTGAAATAAGCCAATCCCCAAAAGCCAAAGGTTAAATGTCTTCTCTGATATGTGACTGCTAATCCACAATAATGAGTTGGGGAGGGGAATAACAGAAGCTCATTGGATTAACATAGGTCAGTGAAGGGGAAAGGGAGCAGGGATAGGAATAGGAAAGAGTAGAAAATCTGACATAACTTTCCTAGGTACATATACGAATACACCACAGTGAAACCATCATGTACAACCACAATACTTGGATCCTAATTAGAATATGATATATTCCATTCTTGTATAAATATATCAATATAGAGTCTAATATCACATATAACTAAAAATATTAATAAAAATAAAAACAAATATTTGCCAAGAATTTACTTCAAAAGAGGATCTCAAAAATTCACCAAGCTATAGATTAAGAACTACAATTCAACATTGTAAGAGGAAAAGAAAACCAACAGAAACAAGAAGAGTCAATAAGAAACTAGTTAAAAACATCAAACATCCATATATTGGAATTTCATACAATTTTAAAAATAAGGTGTATGCCATTTCTGGTGGGATGGAAAATTGGTGCAATCACTATGGAAAGCAGTATGGAGATTCCTTAGAAAACTTAGAATGGAACTACCATTCGACCAAGATATCCCACTCCTCCATCAATACCCAAAGGTCAATACCAAATCAGCAAACTACAGTGATGCAGCCATATTCATGTTTATAGCAGCTCAATTCACAATAGCTAAACTGTGGAACCAACCTAGATGCCCTTCAATGGATGCATGGATAAAGAAACTGTGGTATATATACACAATGTAATATTACTCTGCATTAGAAAAGAATAAAATTATGGCATTTGCAGGTAAATGGATGGAGTTGGAGAATATCATGCTAAGTGAAGTAAGCCAATCCCAAGAAACCAAAAGCCAAATATTTTCTTGGATAAGTGGATGCTGGTCCATAATTGGGGGGTGGTGGTGCATAGAAAGAATGGAGGAATTTTGTGTTAAATTAGAAAAAACACACAGATATAAGCCATACATGGTAGTGTGTACTGGTAGTTGCAGCCACTTGAGATGTCCAGGAAGGAGGAACACTTGAGCACCAGAGTTTGAACCCAGCCTAGTCAACAAAAGAAACAAAAATACAAAACAAATATTATATATATATATATATATATATATGTATATATATATATATATATATATATTTAAAATGCGAACATACGAGAAAGAGTGAAGGAATGGAAAGGTTTAGTTTTGAACTGATAGAAGGAAAAGACAAAACTATTAAAGTAACCAGGGGAGCTTGGCAAAGCTTAGGAAATCCCACTCTTCCAAGGTAACAACCTTTTGAGTGTAAATAAGAAGGAATTTCTCCTGTGAGAATTACCCTTCATTGGCAACCTTCTCCACATTCCTGATATCGCCCAGGTAAAAGCAAATAACTTGAATTTTTCCCTGTTATATTTTCTTCTTCTTCAACATAAGCAAGCCATAACTGCAAAGGCTTTCTAAGTGCCTAACACTATATAAATGTTTCATTTTCTTTGAGTCTCAGACTTCAACAACTCTATGCACAAGGAACTATTAGCTGTGCTCCTATTACAAAGAAGGGTGAGTTCATTCCACTCCAGATACTAATACTAGAGGCTGAGAATGAAACATCCAAGCTTGAGTGATAAATTCTGTAGATAAGAGCAGTTATACTAATGAGGAAGGGAAAAATCACTAGCAGAGATCTTAGTGGGAAAGATTGGGATCAAAGTATGTGACATCTGACAGTAGTAGATGCTTCGTAAGTGTATTTTTCATCAATTAGATCATAAACCTGACTTTCAGATATATCAGAACTATAAGATAAGTAGTTTAAGTCTTCAGAAACTTTTACTAACCAGAGTTAAGCCATAAAGCTAATAGAATAGCATTAAAATCATGTTTACTTCTATCAATTTAAGAGATGATTTTAAACTCTCTAATCATTTATAACACATGCTAAAATAATATCAAACAGGTAAAAAAAATTCCATTATTATGAAGATAAGAATTATAAAAATTCTACCTTGTAACCATGGTAGATGCATTCAAAATTCACCAAAATGATGTATTAAATTAATATACTTTAAATTTTTAATTGAGCAAACTATATTTATGCTGAATAACAGAGGGAAGGTTTCAAGATGAGAAAACTGCTATTGTAAGAGCAGCACTTCCCCAAAAGTTTTTACCTCCATTACTTCTTGTTTTTCATCTGCAGCAAAGATGTTAGGTATTTCTCCAGTATTGAGCATGCTGTCAATATCTTCTAGAAAAGCTTCCTCTTTAATCTGAGTGTCTGTAATTAGAAAGACTGTCTTCTGGCCTCTCATGCCCACATTTTTCAACAGACCCTTAAAAGTAAAATGCCTTTATTAGTAGAATGTGATAGACTTATGTTGGTTTTCTTTCCCTCCCTTTCTCCTTCTTTTGAAAACACTTTTAAGGACACTAAGTCTCCCGACTTCTGGTGGGGCTATCAATCAAGTCTCCATTTCTCTCATTCCCTAGGTGGGTTATCCAAACTAGTCAGTTTCCCCAATCCCCTAGGCATAGACATTGATTCAGAAGAAGGCACATTATTTAAGCAGAACCCTGTCATAGTGTTGCTTCGGGGCCTGAGATGGAGTTGAAACAAAAAGAATTCTTGTTTTGAGATGGAGGATACAAAGGCCAATAATTCATGAAGCCAACTGTACTTGCCTCATGGATTAAGCCTGCTGGAGAAGGAAGACAAAAGAATAAGAGCTGTACTAGAAAAGAATAATTACTGAAGACATAATTGGAGGCCCTAAATTCAGCCATATCAAAAGACAATCTACCTACAGACACTTGAATCCTGTAAGTTATTAACTTCTTCTTTAGCTTAAACTACTATGAACTATTTTTGTTTGGTTATCAACTGCAACCAAAATTTCCAACTGATAAAAAGATATGGACTCAGTAGTGTGCTGGAACTGATTGTATAGTCTTGTTAGACTGTTAAAACTTCAGGAACTTCTGAGCAGTTTATTAATTATGGTCAGGATTAAAATTAAATTATGTCCTGGGTGCAGTGGCGCATGCTTGTAATCCCAGTGGCTCTGGAAGCTGACACAGGAGGATTGCTAGTTCAAAGCCAGCCTCAGCAAAAGTGAAGTGCTAAGCAACTTAGTGAGACCCTATCTCTAAATAAAATACAAAATAGAGCTAGGGATGTGGCTCGGTGGTTGAGTGCCCCTGAGTTCAATCCCTAGTACCCACTCCCCCAAGAATTCAATATTTTCTAATTGTATAAAACTGTCTTTTCCTAGTAAAGCTATTTTCTAATATGTAGGCTGATTTGTTCCTGGAAATAATTTTCTATCATCAAAACCAGAGTAGCTAATAGTTTTTAAAGAAGTATTATATCAAATCATATCAGTTTTATACTTATTAATATATCTAAACAAATAGAAAATACAATATAATTAGTTTTAACTTATTGCCATGATCATCACTGTATGTAAAATTAGTATTCAAACATGTGTGAAACTATCTCCAAATAAAAAGAGGATTAACATTTTCAAAGTAGTAATTATATGCCAGGCATATTACAAGAATACTTTGTACAATTTAACCACAATAATCTATAGAACAGATTGTATTATTCAAATTTTACAAATGAAAAATATAGCAAGTGGCAGCAGCAAGAGAACAGGCTAGGAAGCTTCAGATCCTCTTAGGAGTCTCTCCAAGCTGATATCCTTCCTATGGTGTTATTCCTATCAGAATTCCAAGCCAGGTGAGACAGCCCTAGGACAAATCAGAATACTGAACTCAAGTGATATATGGAGGCAGGATTTGGGAATTATTCTCCCATTCTCACCACACCACAGAAAACAGGCATGTGCCTTAGTGGGTGACAGCAGCAAAGGGAGCGAGAGATCAAAATCAAAGGTATAAAACAAAAAACAAAAGGGCCTGAGAATAGGAAATTAAGACAGTCAAAAAACTCTTCCATACACTAGAATAAAAGCACATGCATGGTACTGGCACCAAAATAGACATGTAGACCAATGGCACAGAATAGTAGACGCAGAGACAAATCCACACAAATACAGTTATCTCATATTAGACAAAGGTGCTAAAAACATTCACTGGAGAAAAGACAGCCTATTCAACAAACAGTGCTGGAAAAATGAAATTAAACCTCTATCTCTCACCTTGCACAAAAATCAACTTACAGAGGATCAAAGACTTAGGCACTAGAACAGAGACACTGCACCTACAGAAGAATAAGTAGGCGCAAATCTTCACCATGTCGGCCTACGATCTGACTTCCTTAACAACACCCCTAAAGTGCAAGAAGTAAAATCAAAAATCAATAAATAAGATGGATTCAAATTTAAAAGCTTCTTCTCAGCAAAGGAAACAATCAGTAATGTGAGGAGAGAGCCTCCAATAAAGCATTAATCTCTAGGATATATAAAGAACTCAAAAAACTTAACACCAAAAACCAATTAACCCAATCAATAAATGGGCTAAGGAACTGAACAGACACTTCACAGAAGAAGAAATACAACTGATGAACAAATATATGAAAAAGTATTCAACATCTCTAGCAAGTAGATAAATGCAAATCAAAACTACACTAAGATTTCATCTCACTCCTGTCAGAATGGCAATCATTAAGCCTACAGGCAACAATAAATGTTGGCAAGGATGTTGGGGAAAAAGGCACACTCACACATTGCTGGTTGGACTGAAAACTGGTGCAACCACTATAGAAAGCAATATGGAGATTCCTCAGAAAACTTGGAACGGATTCACCATTTGACCCAGTTATCCCACTCCGAGGTCTATACCCAAAGGACTTAAAATCAGCATACTACAGTGATGCAACCACATCAATGTTTATAGCAGCTCAATTCACAATAGTTAAACTATGTAACCAACATAGGTGTCCTTCAATAGATGAATGGATAAAGAAAATGTGGTATATACAGTCAGTGGAATATTATTCAGCTATAAAGAAGAATGAAATTATGGTATTTGCCGGTAAATGGATGGAGCTGGAGAATATTATGCTAAGTGAAATAAGCCAATCCCCCTAAACCAAAGACTGAATGTTTTCTCTAATATGTGGATGCTAGTTCACAATAAGTGTTGGGGGGCACTAGAGAAGAATAGAGTTAGATTAGGTAGAGGAAAGTAAAGGGAGTGGAAGGGAGGTAATGTGGGGATAGGAAGAATAGTAGAGTGAAACAGACATTATTACATTATGTATACATATGACTGCATGACCAATGTGATTCTACATCATGTACACTCAGAAAAAGGAGAAATTATATCCTATCTATGTATATCAAAGTGCATAAATACATTCTACTGTCATATATAACTAATTAAAAAATTAAAAACTAAAAAAGAAAATTTAAAAAGCACATGTGTGCCCGCATACAAACACACACAACCCCCAAAAAGATACATTCTAAGAAAAAGTCTGAAAGGTCTTAGGCTAGAGATCCAGGTTGGTTGGTAAAGGTCTTCCCTGGCCTATAGTCAGTCATAAAGACTTGGAGAAGTAGCTTGTGTTTTCAAATGCCCATATAGCAATAGAAGATCCAAAGGATGCAAAGACACAGGGACACGTGGCCTGCAAAGAAATAAAATAAACTTCAGAAACCAACCCTAAGGAAATACAGATCTATAAAATACCTAATAAAGAATTTAAAATAACTACTTCAATGAACTAAAAAGGAATACTGTCAACTAAACTAAACCAGAAAAACAAAATGATAATATCCACAAAGAGATACAAACTAAAAAATCTAATCAAATAAAAATTATGGATCTGAAAATGTACAATAACTGAACTGAAAAATTCCTTAGGGGGAGGTTCAACATTAAACTTACAGAATAAAGAGTCAGCTAACTTGAAAACAAGTTATCAGCTGGACCACCATATATATTATGGGAACCCCAGAAGGACACAGGGAGAGAAAGGGGCAGAGAGTTAATGTGAAGAAATAATGGCCCCAGACTTTCAAAATCTGAGGAAAGAAAGGGATATACAAAGTCAAGAAACTCAATGAATAGTAATTAGGATAAGTTAAAAGGGACTACACTGAGAAACATTATAATCAGACTTTCAAAAGTCAAAGAGAAAGAGAAGGTATTGAAAGTAGTAAGAACCTGCAACTTATCATGTATAAAAGAGTTTCCCCAAGATTATCAGTGAATTTTTCAGCAGAAACCTATATAGTAGAAGGAAGTGGGGTGATATATTCGAAGTGCTACAAGAAGAAATGTGTCAACCAATACTATATCTGGTAAACTTATCTTTCAGAAATGAAGGAGAAATTAAGGCCTTTCCAAATAAATAAGTTCATTGCCACTAGATCTGCCCCAAACAAATACTAAAGGGAGTCCTTCAAGTTGAAGTTAAAGGACCTAGACAGCAACATAAAGCCATACAAAAGTATCAATTTTCTAGTAACAGTAAACAGAGAATCCTCATTATTGTAATTTTGGTGCACAAATCTAGTTTTAATTCCAAAAGGAAAAAAGCATAAAAACACAAAAAACTTATAAATGTATGTTAATGGGCACACAATTTATGAAGATATACTCTGTGACATCAATAACAAAGTGTAAAAGTGTAGATCTGAGTAAAATTTTTCTATGCAGTTGAATTTATCAGTTTTAAATAGATTGTTAGAACTTTTAAGTTTTTTCATATAATAATAATGGTTACTAAAAGGAAAATACTGTTCTTTTTATATCCTGAAGATTAATACTTTATCTGAGATGCAGGTGGGAAAGATTTTTCTCCCATTCTGTATGCTCTCTGTTCATGTTCTTGATTGTTTCCTTTGCTGTGAAGAAGCTTTTTATTTGATGCCATCCCACTTATTCATTCTTGATTTTACTTCTTGTGCTTTAGGAGTTTTATTGATGAAGTCTGTTCCTGAGCTGATATGATTGAGAGTTGGGCCTGCTTTTTCTTCTAGTATGCACAGGGTTTCTGGTCTAACACCAAGGTCCTTGATCCACTTTGAGTTTTGTGCAGGGTGAGATACAGGGTTTCAATTTCAATCTAGCACATATGGATTTCCAGTTTTCCCAGCACCATTTGTTGAAGAGGCTATCTTTTCTCCAATGTATGTTTTTGGCGCCTTTGTCTAGTATGGGACACCTGTATTTATGTGGGTATGTCTTTTAGTCTTCTGTTCCACTGGTCTTCAATTCTATTTTTGTGCCAACACTATGATTACGTAGTATAATTTAAAGTCTGGTATTGTGATGCCTCCTGCATTACTTTTCTCACTAAGGATTGCTTTGGCTATTCTGGCCTCTTTTATGAGTGCTTTTTTCTATTTCTATGAAGAACGTCACTAAAATTTTAATGGAAATTGCATTAAATCTGTATAGCATTTTTAGTTGTATGGCCATTTTGACTTTTTAAATATTTATTTTTTATTTGTAGCTGGACACAATACCTTTATTTATTTATTTATTTTATGTGGTGTTGAGGATTGAACCCAGGGCCTCACATGTGCTAGGCAAGTACTCTACCGCTGAGCCACAACCCCAGCCCCATTTTGACAATATTAATTCTGCCTATCCAAGAACATAGGAGGTCGTATCTTTTCTAAGGTCTTCTTCAATTACTTTCTTTAGTATTTTGTAGTTTTCATTGTAGAGGTCGGTCTTCCACTTCTTTTGTTAGATTGATTCCTAGTTAGTCAGAATTTTCACTGCTGTGATTAAAAGATCCAACCAGCACAACTATAGAGAAGCAAAGGTTTATTTGGGGGCTCATGGTTTCAGAGGTCTAAGTCCATGGACAGCTGACTCTATTCCTCAGGGCTCAAGGTGAGGCAGGACATCATGGCGGAAAAGTGTGGGAGAGGGAAGCAGATTAAATGGTGACCGGGAAGCAGAGGAAGTTTATAACACCTCAATTCACAACAGCAAAGCTAGGGATCCAACCTAGATGCCCTTCAACAGAAGAATGGATATAGAAACTTTGTGTGTGTGTATATATATATATATATATATATATATATATATATATATATATATA
>NW_025999941.1:6434344-6437970 GCF_001458135.2 Marmota marmota marmota | reverse complement strand
TATATATACAATGAAATATTACTCAGCTATAAAAAAGAATGAAATTATGACATTTGCCAGTAAATGAATGGAACTGGAGACTATCATGATAAGTGAAATAAGCCAGTCCCCAAAAACCAAAGGTTGAATGTTCTCTCTGATATGTGGATGCTAACCCATAACAAGGGAGGGTAAGATGGGGAAATATAGAAATTCATTGGATTAGATAAAGGGGAATGAAGGGAAGAGACGGGAGGGGAGGTGGTAATAGGAAAGACAATAGAATGCACCAGACATCACTTTCCTATGCTCATATATGAACACAAGACCAGTGTAACTCCACATCAAGTTCAACCACAAGAATGGGAACAAAATTGTAATGGGTTGCATCCCATGTATGTATGTCAAAATATACCCTGTCATGTAAAAACAACTAATAAAAAAAAGGAAAATACATACCCAGAAATAAAGAGGTCACTATAACCAATGCCACAAAATAAAAAAGATTACAGGAGAATTCTATAAACAACTGAGTACCAACAAATTGAGTAACCCAGAATAGGATAAGTTCATAGAAACTCCATTACAACACAGATTTTGACATATTCTTGACAAATATTCCAAAACATATCTACCAAAAAACCCCAAACTTATTATATATCACAATATACATGTAAATATACTTACCATTCTATCTCATGTTTATAACAATCATATTATACTATATATATGAACAATTAAATTTATTTAAAAAATTAAAATATGCAAAGACAACACAGCTAACAAATCATGCAAAGCAGAAGTTAAAATTGAGTATATCTGACTTCAAGGTTCAATGTTTTTGCCACTTTGAAGGAATCAATACATAAGTATTATGCTTTCTAAGTCTATTAGTTTATTAGGCAGTGAACATATAAAAATTTTTCCTTTAAAGCATGAACAAAAACAAAGAGGAAATGATATAAATATATCCTTTTTCCTTTCACGTCTATGTGGAACTCTTTGATATCTCCTTCAGTTCTACCATTTCTACCTGCTACTAGCCAAGAAAAAGTAATTCTCTATGTTAATGTTCTTTAAATATCTATTTTTTTAGTTGTAGTTGGACACAATACCTTTATTCCAAGCATTCATTTTTATGTGGTGCTAAGGATCGAATCCAGAGCCCCACATGTGCTAGGTGAGCACTCTACTGCAAAGTCACAACCCCAGCCCTCTCTATGTTAATTTTTAATATGTAAAGATTTAATGGGGTTGTGGCTCAGGGGTAGAGTTCTTGCCTAGCATATGTGAGGCACTGGATTTGATTCTCAGCCCCATATATAAATAAATGAATAAAATAAAGGTCTATTAACAACTAACAATATTTAAAAACTATATAATGGGTATGGTCCAGTGAAAGTGAAAGAAGTCCACAACATCTCCTTTCTCCTTTTCCTTCTCCTTCTCCTTCTCTCTCTCTCTCTCTCTCTCTCTCTCTCTCTCTCTTTCTCTCTCTTTTCTTTTTTGGCCATTTTTGGGTCATCTCTGTACTGAAGTCTCTATAGAAGACCGTAGATCCCTATGTAAATTAAGGATAAAACTCCAAATATGCACTGCACTATTCTCTTGGTTGCTAGGACAGCAACACAGCTCTAAAAAAATTACTAATACATCATTATCATCATCATTATTGATATACCTAGCCTAATTCTCTCTGTAGATTGTCACAAGTTATGAAGGATTCATTTCTGTTTTCTGTAAAAATATTAGGATGTCTGTATAGCCTGGCCATAAGTTAATGTTGTAAAGCTGCCTATGCCTTTAACTCACCCATGCCCGGTTTTCCCTGACCAGATAACAACCCTTTCCTAAACCTTAGTGACACCTCATAAATCCTGGCCTTCCCTGGCTAGATAACGACCCTCTCTGAGGCTCTAACGACTTTCATAAATTCTGATGTCAGGGCCAGCAAAAATGTAAACCAGCATTTGTGTTATGCTCGTCAGAGTTTTGTTATCTGTAACCCCCCCTTTGTGTAACTTTTTGGGCTATAAAGCTGGGCTGTAAGAAAGCTGCAGGGCTGTCCTTGGCTCCCACGATTTTGTTGGGAAAGGCAGCCCAGCAGGTTGAAATAATAAGCTTGCTTAAATTTGATTTTAATTGGAGTCAGTGGTCTTTTCTTGCATCATGGTCTAACAATTATGTTTTTTTTTTTTTTTTGAAGAGCTAGAAATTGAACCCAAACCATCACACATGCTAGCAATGCACTCCACCACTGAGCTAAACCCCTAGCCCATACTGCTCATGTTGTCTACTGGAAGTCACATATTTATCTAAAATAAATCCTCCCAGAACTAGAATAAAGATAGTATCAGCAGCAACAGTTGTAATAGTATAGTGAATAAGACTTGAATCAGAAAGCCATGCTCTACTGTGCATCACTTCCCTCTATTTCAGTGTGCTCATACTGTTGTGCCTATAAAATAAGATCATATGGTAAAACGCTCAGGACAGTGTTCAGCACACATAGTAGGTGATCAATGGACAGTATTATCATCATCCGTGTATTCAGTATACATCTACACAGGATATTTCTTTCTATATGGGTAAAAGCACACATTATTATCATTTTAGATGCTAGATTTCTTCATAATTTTACCTTTAAATCATCTCTCCACTCATTCATACTATAGCTCTTAGAAATTTCTGGTTGGAAAATCTGCATTTTTGCCATGGATGTAGCCAGACGAGTTAAAGACTGACGACCACTTCCTCCAAGCCCAACAAGCAAAGCATTTCCACCAGACTGCTTTAGATTTCGACATATTCTTGACAAATGTTCCAAAACATATCTAAGAAAAAACCCCACACTAATTATATATCACAATAAATAGGTAAATATATTTACCATTTTATTTCATGTTTATAACAATTATATTATACTGTATATATGCACAAGTAAATTTATTTTTAAAATATGCAAAATAAGACTTTGCATATATGTGTAAGAAAATATACAGGTGTAGTGAAAGTCCAAAGAAACACATGAGTTACTATTACTATAGGTTATGATGGGAGACACAGTGAAGAAGGGTAGACTACAGCAGGGGACTTCAAATAAATTTTTCATATTATATATGTATAATGTGTATTTAATATCTTTTTCTTTATATCTTTTTGTACATTTTAAATATTTCAAAATAAAATTTTACAAATAGCAATTTAAGCATTAATATCAAATGTAGGTACCTAAACACAACAAGATTCATTTTTGTTTTGTGAGTTTGATTATACTCATCTAAGCATTGGTCTACAATGTCACTAAAATGGCGAATATTTGGAATTTCAATATAAACTCTATCATCTCCTTCAAGGTCGGGATTCATATAATCACCAAACATGAGATTTCTTAAGTCTTCTTCAGTCACCTATAGAATGGAAATGAACAGATTACAAAACTCAAAAATTTTTCTAAAATATATTTAAGGAAATGACTGTTGAGAGCCACAGCTGAAGGGGCCCCAGCAAACTTCCAGCTGCCGGCTGATGATTGGCTCACAGCGGCCCCAGCAACATCTAGCTGATTGGCTCCTCTACGGTGATGCTCATTGGGCTGTTTCCCTGCCCTTTCAGACCACGGAGCTGCTCATTGGGGGACTTTTTTG
>NW_025999941.1:6424480-6432108 GCF_001458135.2 Marmota marmota marmota | reverse complement strand
ATTGGCTGGGTCATGTGGGCGGAGCCAAAAAAGTCCCCCAATGAGCAGCTCCGTGGTCTGAAAGGGCAGGGAAACAGCCCAATGAGCATCACCGCAGAGGAGCCAATCAGCAAGATGTTGCTGGGGCCGCTGTGAGCCAATCATCAGCCGCCAGCTGGAAGTTTGCTGGCAGCTGGAAGTTTGCTGGGGCTCCTTCGGCTGTGGCGCTCAACAAATGACACAAAACTTAGTTTTATGTATGTTATGGAATGATTATAAATTCAATAATTGTTTTAAACATTATGTAGGGAATCATATACTTGTAAAATTAATGCCTAAAACTATATTCCTAGTAAATAATAAGTTTTTTTCTAGTCTGGAGGATCATCTTGGGTGACTCCCAATTATTATTTACTAAGGGATGGTACTATGTTACATATTTTATTATATCATTTAACTACTATCATACAAGGTTTTATCCTTTAAATAACTTCTGTTATATTCATTTCTCTGAAGATTAACTTCTTCAAAATAAACACCTATTCATAAGAAAAGCTGCAAGAATATGATCATTAAAAAGCAACATTTTGCTGGGTGGGTATGGTGGCACACAACAGTGGCTTGGGAGGCTAAGGCAGGAAGATCGAAACTCTAAATTCAGCCTTGGAAATTTAGTGATATTCTGTTTAAAAATAAAAAATAAAGTCCAGGTATGGTGGTGCACACCTGTAATCCCAGCAGCTCAGGAGCCTAAAGCAGGAAGATTACGAGTTCAAAGCTAGCCTCAGCAACTTAATGAGGCCCTAAACAACTTAATGAGGCCCTAAGCAACTCAATGAGACCCTGTCTCAAAATAGAAATATAAAAAAGGGTCTGGGAATGTGGCTTAGTGATTAAGCACCCCTGGGTTGAATCTGGAGTGCCAAAATAAAATATAAATAAATAAAATTTTTAAAAAGGGTAGGAGATGTAGCTCACTGGTCGAGTTGCCCCTGGGTTCAAATACTGCAAAAAAAGCAATATTTTTAAAAAATAAATTAATTGATAAATACAATTCATGCAAATGTATTGCTTTAACTTGACATATTTTTTAATCACTACATATACTCACTGGTGCATTCTCTTTCCTCAAATGTAAAAAAACACCATCAAATGATTCTTTAAAATTGTCCTTTATAACAATTTTGATTAATTTGAACAACCAGTTTCTATCATCATCATTAATGAGGCGATCATAAAACACTCGGAGAACCTCATGCACAAACAGGCGGATCATAGTGTGCTTGCTCTCTACAGCATCTCTTTGAATGAGTAAACAGCCCCGGATGACGCGTGAAAAATCACGCAAGTTGAAAGTATAATGAGATTTTGCAGGAGTGGGCAAAAGATTTTCCATGGATCGTTTATATATCTGTATGCGAAAAAACACAACAAAGCAAAAATGAAAGGCTTATAATCAGTGAAAGTATAATGAATAATACAAGAAATATTTTATTTATCCTATCAGATTATATCATCCTGGAAAACTGTGTAGTACTAAGCCTAGCATAGCATGTTTCTTTTTTTCTATAGCTCTCAACCAGGCTTTATGAAGTTAAAGGAACTTCTGATACTAAGTCTACTTATATTTCCCAATTATTACAGTTGTGCCATTTAAAGATGAGTGACTGGGGTTAAATAGTTAAAAATTTAGTAGGAAGTGAAATTAGGTAATTCATTCTGAAACATTCCAAATAAAGAGGATTAAATAATTTCCCATTGACTGATTCTTTCTCTTCCCTTCCCTTCTTTTACTGTTTGTCCTTCTATTCTTTCCTCTATTTTTACTGGTAGATTATGGAAAAGAAGTATATATTTGCTATCAATATTCTGTTAAGAAAGGTGATTTAAATATTCTATAATATAGAAAGTCAAAGAAAAATATTTAAATTTGTATGCATTCTTTGGTTCATCCCCTTGTCCCAATTTCCACACATTGGTTGGTCTATAGTGCTTCAAAGAGAGGAGAGAAAAAAAAGAAAGGAATCCTTTTTGTGTCCGACCTCCTTACCTTTCCAATAGAGGCCTGAAATATAAATATTATATTTTATAAATAGAAGCACTTTTCTTTATCAAAATAAATGTATTATTTGTGTAGTACTGTTACATGATATTATTCTGTTTCAAAATAAATACCCCTTTGCTCATAGCTTCTCTACTTTAGCAGCATAAATTTTCCACTGAAACAAAGAGAAAATAACCTTAAAAAGATACAGTATTCTCAGAAACTGATAGAATAAAGCTAGGGAATTTTTTGCCTCCTGTTGCAGTCATCCCAAAATGAACTCCACTTTATCAAGCTTCCAGAAAGCTTAGTTTGATGAGATTGCCACTGATTGCTTTAAATACTTTTTTCTTTTTACCATTAAATATGAGGCTGGCTTTGGCCTCTGTGCAGGGAGCTGTTCTTTGATCATATAGGAAGTCTTGTTTTCTACTCCCATGCTTTTATTTATCTATTATCTTTTCACTACTACTTCTAAGTTATGTATTATAAACTAACTTCCTTCCTTCCTTCCTTCCTTCTTTCCTTCCAAGACAAGCATGAAGAACAAGAGGGAAGACAGGAGAAAATTAACAAATACCACAGTAGAAACCTAACAACTGGGAAAATACCTATGATATGGCAGATACTGGTTCTGGATGAATTTCTTATAGGAATCTTGTGAAGTGGATATTATATCCCATTTTAGTGGTTAAAAAACTGAGCTTCTGAAAGGTCAAATTACTTGCTCAAGGTCAATCAGTCATGAAACAGTAGTCAAAGCTCAACCCTACTTAGATCCACTAATTTCAAAGCCTGTGATTTGTTTGCTGTTTTTAAATCTTCTCTGATAACAAAGATCAAAGTAGATGGCTAAGGAAAAATGTTTTTAAAAGGGTCAACATATTACCAAAAGTGATCTATATATTCAATGTAATCTCCATCAAAATACCAACAACATTCTTCACAGAACTAGAAAAAATAGTCCTAAAGAAGAATAAAAGACTCAGAATAGTCAAAGCAATTCTAAGCAACAACAACAACAAAAAAAAGAAATGCTGGAGACATGCAGATTCCTGACTTCAAATTATAGTACAGAGCTATAATAACAAAAATTATATGGTACTGGCATAAAAAGAGACACATAGACCAGTGCAACCAAACAGAAGTCACAGAGACAAACCCACACAAGTACAGTCATCTGAATCCTTTATAAAGGTGCCAAAAACATGTTGGAGAAAAGACAGCCTTTTAAACAAACGATGCTGGCAAAACTGGATATCCATATGTGGAAGAATAATACTAGATCTCTATTTTTTACCCTGCACAAAAGTCAATGTAAAATGGATCAAGTACTAGAAATTAGACCAGAAACTCTGTGACTGCTAAAAGAATATGTAGGGTCAACAATCCAACCTATAGGCACAGACAACAGCTTCCTCTATGGAAGCTCAGGAAATAATACCAAGAATTAAAGAGTAGGAGAGCATTAAATTAGAAAGTTTCTGTACAACAAGGAAACAATTAAGAATGTGAAGAGAATCCACTGGGTGCGGTGGCCCATGCCTGTAATTCCAGTGGCTTGGAGGCTGAGGTAGAAGGATCGTGTGTTCAAAGCCAGCCTCAGCAAAAGCAAGGTGCTAAACAACTTGGTGGGACCCATCTCTAAATAAAATACAAAATAGGGCTCGGGATGTGGCTCAGTGGTTGAGTCCCCTTGAGTTCAATTGCCATTAACCCCCACCAAAAAGAAAAAAAGAATGTGTAGAGAGAGAGTCTATAGAGTGGGAGAAAATCTTTGCAATTTACTCTTCCAACAGAAGATTAATATCCAGAGTATAGAGAACTCAAAAAACTTAACACTGAAAAAACAAATAATCCAATCAATAAATGTGCAAATGAACTAAAAGATATGTTTCAAAAGAAGAAATACAAGTGGCCAACAAATATACGAAAAATGTTCAACATCTTTAGCAATCCAGGAAATGCAAATCCAAACTACACTGAGATTTCATCTCACTCCAGTTAGAATGGCAGCCATCACAAATATAAATAATAATAAATCCTGAAGAGGATGTGGGAGAAAGAAACACTTATATTGTTGGTATAATATAATCTCTATAGAAAACAATATGCATTTTCCTCTAAAGACTAGGAATGGAAACATCAAAAACCAGCTATATCAAGAATTAATAAAAGAGATAGCATCACTTCTCAGTATTTATCCTAAAATATTAAAATCAGCATAATATATAGATTGTAAAAATTATGGAAGCAGCCTAGTGTCCATCAACAGATGAATGGATAAAGAAAATGTGGTATATATACTCCATGGAGTTAGCCATAAAGAAGAAATTATGTTGACTGCAGGAAAGTGGATAGAACTCGAGAGCTTATATTAAGCAAAATAAGCCAGATTCAGTAAGTCAAGGGTTATATGCTTTCTCTCATATGTTGAAGTTAGAGAGACAAAAAAAGGAAAAATAGAGGGGGAGCTCATGAAAATAGAGGGGATATCAATAGAGTAGAGGGAGGGAACCAAGGGAAGGGAGGAAGAGAGGGAAATGGGAAGTACTACTGAATTAAATAACCCAATTATATTGTTATATTGTGCGCATGTATGAGAATGTAACAACAAATCATAAAGCATCAATAAAATACAAAATATAAAAAGGCCAAATGAGGGAAATATGTAACACCAAAACAATTTATACTGCAATACTTTCTCACCTCCATAGTCCCACTGACTATTTGGTTCCCAGTTATAAAATACTCTGTAGGAAATTCACGAGTCCTGAGGTAGAATGCCACAATTGTTGAGAAGATTCGAACCATAGTTTCATCACTAAAAGAATTAATACTGCAGATGTTGAAATGTCGAAGAAAACGGGGAGTGACTGGATTTCTTCCACCACCTGGAGGACCCATGGCAGCAATCAGCTCTATATCAACCAGTGTGATTTTACTTGTGTCCTTAAGATCATACCTTATAAACACATAAAAATTTAAACAATCTGTTATAAATAAGATGGAATTAATATAGATATCCCTAGAAATTTAATCTGATTTTAGCTTCTATAAAAGGAATAATTTTACATATGCTTTAAGTAGGAGATAATCTTTTATTTGAAGTAGAATTTTATTTCTGCCTTCAATGACACTGATTCAATTACCCAGATTCTATGATGATGATTTTTCTATGATTCAATACAAAAGGCATGATCTATGAAAGAAATAATCAAAAAGCTGACTTCATTAAAATTAAAGCTTCTGGGGTTGCAGCTCAATAATGGAACACTTGCCTAGTATGTGTGAGGCACTGGGTTCAATTCTCAGCACAACGTATAAATAAATAAATAAAAATAAAAGTCCACTGACAACTAAAAATTATGGCCCTTCATCCTATCCTTCCATTTATTTCCTCCTACATTTCATTCCAATTTGACTCTCCATTTTTCCTTTTCTTTCTCCAAACCCAGAAACATGGATGAACGCTCCTACAACCTACTTGTAGCTAGATATAGGTAGGATGGCTTTATGTCCCACTTTACCTAGGACAAATCTAGTTTATGCTGGTTGTCCAGTAAATATTAATGACATCCTCCTTTTATTCTCAGAAATGTCCCAGTTTGAACCATGAATTATACAGTTGCCCTAGTTATGGTGATGTCCTGGCTTTCTTTTTCTCATATCAAATCTAATCTTCAGAATACATAAGATTGTCTAAATAGTACCTATATGTACTTTGTTATGCTAGAAAGAAATGAGCCAAAAGAAGACACAGAGGAAACTTAAAGGCACATTTTAAGTGAAAGATGGCAATCTGGAAGGATTATATACTGTATGATTCCAATTATATAACTGCTATAGTTTGGATCTTGAATATCCTACATAGGCCTATGTGTTAAAGTCTTGGCGCCATTGGGAGGTGGTAGAAACTTTAAGAGGTGGGGTCTAGTGGGAGGTTTTCAGGTCACTGGGGACATGCTCTCAAAGAGGATTCTGGGACTCTCGTCTTTCCCTTATGGCTACCTAGCCATAAGTTGAATGGTTTTGCTCCCTGCACACTCCCTGCCATCATGTGTTATTTCTGCAAGACTGAAAGCGAAAGGGTTAACTAACATGGACTGAAACCTCTAAAAATAAGAGAAAAAAAATCCTTGTTCTTTATAAGCTGATTATTCATATATTGTTAAAGCAACAAAAAGCTGACTAAGTGGAAAAGGCTAAACTATGGAGATAATAAAAAGATTAGTTGTTGCCAGGTAGGGGGTGGTGAAAAACAGTACAGAAGACTTTTAAGGCAGTGATACTAATATATATGATATTATAATGATAGACACATGAAATTATACAGTTTCCAAACTCTTGAATGTACAACATGAAGAACAAGCACTAAGGTAAACTATGAACTTTGGGTGATTATTATTTGTCAATATAAGCTTATCAACTGAACAAATGTACCACTCCAGTGGAAAATGTTGATAATGGGGGAGGCTAGCATATTTGGGAACAGAAATTATACAGACAATCTCTATACCTTCTTATTGCTTCATTATAAGTCTAAAACTCCTCTAAAATAATCTTCAAAAAAGATATACACTTGGGTATGGTGGCACACACCTATAATCCTAGCTACTTGGAAGAGTCGGGTGAGAAGATCACTTAAGCACAGTTCAAGGCCAGTCTAGACAACACAGAGAGACACCATCTCAAAAAAAAAAAAGAAAGAAAAGAAACAAAAACAAACACAAGATATAGAAAATCCTTCCAAAACTTCTGTATAGGAAAACCTCATCAATGATCTTTTTCCTTAAATAACATAAAATGTACTATTTTGCTTTGAAAAACTAAAATATAAAAATGAGCAATTACTTCAGCATAGCTTACTTATTAAGGTGTCAGTTAATATTTACCAATTTCCACAGTCAAAAAACTGTCGTAATAATTCAATAGGAGGTTGAGCTCCATATTTCTCCAATGCAGGCATATTCATATCATCTATGAAAATTATACATTTCTTTCCCATAGGTGGTCCAAAAACTCCTTTGCGTCTCTTATCCAATCTAGCCATAATGATATTCTAAAGTTTTTAAAAGAAAGAGTGATATATTAACCTATAATCATATTACATATTTGTTATTATTATTATTGCTTATGTTAAATTACTATAAAGAAGGACTTATACTGCCAATATCCATGGGATTTTTATTAGTAGGAGATACCATTTGTTTATCTTTTTTTTTTTTGTTTTGCAATGTTTTATTCTCTTGCATTTTTATTACAACTACTTACAGTGAGTACAAAGGATGTCAGGAAAAAAGAAAGTTAATAATGAGAAACATAAATTTGTTTTCTTCTCTAATTCTCTTCTTTTTTTTTCTTTTTATCTTGCTTTATTCTTAACAGCATTTCTTTTTTTTTTAATTTTTTATTGTTGGCTGTTCAAAACATTACATAGTTCTTGATATATCATATTTCACACTTTGATTCAAGTGGGTTATGAGCTCCCATTTTTACCCCATATACAGATTGCAGAATCACATCAGTTACACATCCATTGATTTACATATTGCCATACTAGTGTCTGTTGTGTTCTGCTGCCTTTCCTATCCTCTACTATCCC
>NW_025999941.1:6370468-6420145 GCF_001458135.2 Marmota marmota marmota | reverse complement strand
AGAGAGAGAGAGAGAGAGAGAGAGAGAGAATTTTTAATATTTATTTATTTATTTTTAGTTTTTCGGCAGACACAACATCTTTGTTTGTATGTGGTGCTGAGGATCGAACCCGGGTGGCACGCATGCCAGGCAAGCACACTACCGCTTGAGCCACATTCCCAGCTCCAAACATGTTATAGTTAATAGGAATGTAAATGTTTTCTTGTTTTCATAATTTTGGAACTCTCTTGTCTATTGTAAACATGAATACTGAATTTATTATTTTAATTCAAATTAAGCTCCACAGTAAAGCAGCTTTACATTTGTCAGATTTGTGCAGTCAAGAGAATGTTATGAGCTTAAAACAAGAGAAATGGGGTCAGGTAAGAATGAATAGGCATAGATTTAGGAATGGATGCTAAAAGTGACAATTGAAAAGGTTTCATGAGTAGTTTCACCTTGTCATATTTAGGGGCCAAGGGTGGGATACACAACTACATATTCTTATTACACAAGGTCACATGATAGTCCATGTTTTAAAAGACCCAATGAGCAGCATATGCTCCTAAGACAACACAAGGAGTCTAGAAAGAACAACTGGAAGTTCTCTTATCTCTACCCACTACTGCCTGGTGTGTGTGGTTTATCTTTCTTTTATATTCCCTTCTCCAGTTAAGAAATCAATGTTTGCTTTTTCTCAGGCAAAAAAAAAAAAAGAAAAGAAAAAAGTGACAATACTAAATAATACATTATTAACACAAAACTGTTCATTTTAACTTTATAGGAGATTTATTCAGTTTCTCATTTGACATGAAATTTAAAACATTTATCAGATAAGGAAAAAAATTTCATAGTTATAGACCCATGTTTCTGGTTTTAAACTAACCTGCACTTGATTGGCACTGGTCCGTGCTGAGAAATTAACATAAAAAGGGAAGTACTGGTCCTTTTCCAAGTGATTCATTAGTTTGTCTTTCACATACACTGATTTTCCAGTGCCTGTTGGACCCACAAAAAGCAGTGGCCTTTATGAAAATAATGAATATATCATTTAAAATGTAAGAAATTTGGAATATATTTTCACTGAAAGAAGCTGGAGTTAGTTGAAAACTTAAATCATAAATTATTCTTTATCTAAAAATTCACACTTTTATCTATAATTATTTTATTAAAGATTACTAAAATTAATGATTGGCATACATTTTTGCATAATGTTGCAGTGTCTAATAGTAATAAATTATTATTTAAACAGATTAATGTTAGTATGAACAAAACCACCCATAAACCCAGGCATGGTGGTGTGCCGCAGTCTGGCTGGGCACAAATCACCAGCCACTGAAGCAGGAACAAACTTTATTTTTAAACTGCAGGAAAACACTTCACACAGCTCCCGGGGAATCCTCCCGAACACCACGAGGCTTGTCCAGGAACCCCCAGCCGGAAATATCCCTCCCGGAAATCCCTCCTCCTGCACTTCCCCAACCAATGGGAACTCTCGGGGAATCCCCGGAAATCCCCACGAGAACTCCAAAATAGTGCGAGAACTCAAAAGTTGCGGCAGAGGCGGATAGTAATGCCTCGCCTGTCAATCAATACTGTTGGCAAAATGCCAGGGGCCATACAGACTCGGCCGTGGCTCTCAGCAGTGGTGCATGTAATTCCAGCTATTTGAAAGGCTGAGATGGGAGGATTGCAAATTAGAAGCCAGCCTGGGCAATTTAGTGAGACCCCATATCATAACCATACCCCACACCTCAAAATGAAACACTCATAAAACAAATAATGATATGTTTGTTTGTTTTTTTATAAAAGAAAGTCTAAGTTTGTCTCCCCAGAAAGGTGATGTATTTGTACTTCAAATTTGGGGTACAGGCATAGGGTTGGCAGTGTGGAGAAGAATAATAAAGTGATAATGTTATAGGTTTAGGATTTTAAAAATTAAAAGCATAAAATTTTGGTGAAAATGAAATAACAGTGAATTCTCAAGCTAAATGTATATATGTATGTGTATACACACACACACACACACACACACACACACACCTGTTAAGAGCATTTTTAAATCAATTCAATTACTAACTGAAATTATTTGTCTAAAAGAAAACTCTAGGAAATTCCTCCTTCAGTGAGACCTCAATCAGGGTTTCCCATTCTTGAATAAAATTTACTAATTTGAAAGGGGAAACAATCATATGAGTTTATGTTCACAAAACTAAGGAATTGAGAAATTGAAAAACTAAGTTTGAGAAATGTTGCAATAAAATGAAATATTTTCACCTTGGTAATTTCTCACCATATAATACATAAAAATAAATGCAAAGGTTGGCACTGAAACTGAGCAGTACTCAGTTGTAAAAGGTTACCTAAGTGAGCCAAATTATGCTAATATTGAAGGAGGAACACCAAGTTAAAGTTCTTTTAGAACTACTATAGGGGATGGGGTTGTGGCTCAGTGGTAGAGTGCTTGCCCAGCATGTGTGAAGCACTGGGCTCAATTCTCAGCATCACATATAAATAAATGAATAAAATAAAGGTCCATCAACATCTAAAAAAAATTTTTTAAAATACTATAGTCTTCAAATCCACTGCTGCATCTTATTAGTGTGTTAATAAAGAAGCAGAAACTTGACTACTATAACTCAAATATACTCAGTATTTTAATACATTTTTATATAAGTAATTTCCTCTGTAATTATGTACTTATTAATTTTAAAATATTTTTCTTGTTGTTGTTGTTTTGAGGTGGTTTCTCACTATGATGCCCAGGCTAGCCTTATCCTCCTATATTAGGCTCCCAAGACCTGCTACAAAGTTTTAACTATTAGCCTCTAAAGTTAAAAAAATGCAACTAGAGATACAAAACAGGGATAAAATAATTTTCCCCATAGCTATTTTCCTGTTTTTTTAAAAACCAACATGAAAGTGCTACAAAATACACTCAGATGCAAGTTCTTTATTTAAAAATACATGACATTTATAAAGTTTAAGTAGTATTGATGATAAGTTACACCTAATGTTTTAAAAGAAACTGAAAATATTATTTTAAAAGTTGGCATGGTGCCAGACATGGTAGTATATATCTAATCTTAGCTACTTGAGAGGCTGAGGCAGGAGAATCACAAATTCAAATCCAGCCTTAGCAACTTAACAAGACTCTGTCTCAAAATACAAAAGAAAGGGCTGGGGAGGTAGCTCAGTAGTGCAGTGCAGGGTTCAATCCCAAGTATTCCAAAAAAAAAAAAAAAGTTGGTATAGATATGGCTACAGTAAATGTCTAGTCTCCTGACCAGTTTTATATACTATTTTTTGATGTATTATTCTGATTAAAATCTGAGTTTGTAATATTCATATTAAGCTATGGAATCAGAACCAGCATAGAACATATTTTAAAAAATGCTAAGTGTAATGGAAGAATGTGGATCATCATCAGTTTGATATCAAAGATATCTTAGATATCAAACTGAACTATAACTAAGCTATAATGTATAACTTTTCACAATAACATTGCAACTGGCTTTTAGTCATCTGTTACAAACAAGAGAAATACAAGGTGACTCACAAGATAACAAATATGATGGCAGATGTTGGAGTACACAATAGGAAACCTGAATTCTAGGTTTGCCAATAGCACAGATGTCACTTTAGGCATACAATTAGTCCCCTAGGATCTCCGTTACCTGAAACTGGATAACCTCAGAGTTTACTTTAAAAATTGCTGTAATTGTATTAGAATGAACTGTTACATTTAAAATTCATGTATATAATAGGGTTCCTTACTTTGCATAGGTAATACTCAAATCCATTAGAAATGTATATCTAATTGTGTCCATCGTAGGGACTATGATATCTTGAATCTTGATGCGCTTATCTTCTAAATCAGTACTTTTAATTAATTCATTCCAATGGAGCCAGCGACCTCGGTTTTTCAACTACAAGAGAATATATTTCAAAATATTATAACAATGCAACTGCTATACCCGAAAGGCTCTTTTCAATACTTAAACTGTTTACTTTCAAAATCTTTAGTTTTAGAAGCACACAGTGGAACACACCTGTGATCCCAGCTACTTGGGAAGCTGTGGCTGGAAAAGTCCAAGTTCAAGGCTAGCCTGGGCTAGCAAGACCTTGTCTCAAAAATAAAATACAAAGACTGGGATGTAGCTTAGTGATACCCTGTATTCAATTTTCAGTACCACAAAAGTCAAAACAAGACAAAACAAAAAAACTTCTAATCTTTTCCTCTTTTTATGGAAATATTAGATTTGTATAAAAGAATATAAGTAATAAAGCAGATTAATAATATAAATACCCATGAATCTACCACCCAGTTTAAGATATATATTTTTCTTTAGACTTTTCTTTTTAAATGATAATCTGAAAAATGTAACGTTACTTTATTACTATTTTAACATATCTAGAATTCCAAATATATTTGCCTTTATGTCCTCTTAAACACTCTAATCTCCCCCCAAATCCTTTAAGATATCAATTTGCATTTATTTTTAAAATTTTTTTATTTTTTTAATATTTTTTTTTTTTTGTTTTCGGCAGACACAACATCTTTGTTTGTATGTGGTGCTGAGGATTGAACCCGGGCCGCACGTATGCCACGCGAGCGCGCAACCTCTTGAGCCACATCCCCAGCCCTCAATTTGCATTTAAATGCCACATATTTATCTGAAAGCCACTATAATGTACCTCTAGTTAGAATTTTCTGCATTTTGAGACCATGTTTTTCATATTTTGAGTAAACAAGCAATAATCTAAAAACATCACTTTAATTCTCTATATTTGTTTCTATAAAATTATTCTCTTTGGCATTTTGATACTGGCTGATAGTCTAACAGGACATATCAGCATGGTGGAACTAATTGTTAAAATACTGAAATTCTTCTGAACCACTGGCTGAATGAGTTATTGTTCTGACACAATTAAGTGCTTTTCCATCTGTACCATTTCTACCCATTATTTTCTTCTTCATTTTGTCTTTCTCCCTGGAGACTACCAGGTTTTCCACTGTCAAGTAATAATAAAAGGACTCTTACCTGGCAAAGTAGCAGAAGCCTAGGATCTTGCTCTGGTGTTATAGCTGGCTCTAAGAATCTTTTCCTATTTTCTAGTCGTTTATATATGTCTATGACACATGTATATCTGGTGGTCATTTTTCAAATTTGGGTAAACATTTCTTTAGTAATTCATTATTTTAAGTTTTAGCTTTTATTTTCATCAAAGTTATATAAACACATATTTTAGAGACAAAAGATTTACAAGAAAAACAGTAGTTCCCTCCTCCCATTTTCCCCTCCAGTGGCAACTACCTTTACCTCTTTAATCCAGCCATTTTGATATTTACCTTCGATTCTTAAAAGAACATGCTGGCATTACTACCTCTTGGTTTTTCACTTTTAGTGAGTACTTCATTGACTTCTCTCTCTGACTACTGAGATTGAAACTCTTTCTGGTCATATTCTTAAATTTCTGTGTCAGCATATTTTGAGGGAAGGAGTCCCACACTGTTGTTGGTCTGCCAAACTGGGTTCAAGTTCTGGCTCTGCTAGCCACTTACCTTTCAAAGTTTCTATAATTTAGGTAAAATTAGAATTAAGGCTCTATCAAGATCTTCTGGATTGTGAAATAAAATTTGTATGAATAAAATGATGTTTAAATACTTACTATTTAAAAGAATCCTTTCGTGGATTCTTTTTATATAAAGTGGAATAGTAAATTAAAATTAAACATGAAATTATATGATATTATTAAAGCAAATCTATACTACCAACAAGTTATAGAACAAGAAATAAAGGGATGAAAAAGCTTACCTCAAGAATCTAAATCACACTGGGATAGAAAATCAGGAGCTTTGTCTACTGATTCAAGACACTATGTTTTATATCTTATCATAATAAACATTTTATGTCATACCTCATACATGTAGTCATAGACCAGGCCTTTTTCTTCAAATTGGCATTCCCATTTACCCACACCATCTGGCACTGGGTATTTTTCATTTTTGCCCATTATAAGTGATCTTATGAAAGAATCAAAATTAAGATGACTATCTGTATCACAACCTCCTCCAATGGACCATATTAAAGAGAATATAAAGCAAGCCTGTTGATGAAAAAAAATTAAAAGAAATTTAAAGAAAAACTTAACTAAAATTTAACATACCAGGACTTGCTCAAACTAGTTGGTCACAGATATGAATAAAGTACAATGAAGCACAGCTAAGCTATATGAAGAGTCATTTCTCTGGCAATATTTATGAAAAATTCAAATGCCCATACTAAATTACCTAGGAATTTAACTTTATCTTCAAATATATTCCTGCCTGTGAAAATGCACAATAATTGTGATTGCAGCACTATTTGTAAATGACAAAAGATCAGAAACAACCCAAATGTTCTTCAACAGGGGTTATGTTTAATATTATGCTACACATACTAACATATATGTAGCTCTTAAAAAACAAAGTGACTCTTAAGTACTGATATGAAACAAACTCCAAGACACATTTTGAGAATACAAAAGAAGTATATGCATAAAATACCTCTAGTAAGCTACACAGGAATGAAATGAAACAGACTCTGAAATTAGGGCAACTTCTTGATACCTGTTTTTCAGCATCCTGTACTTCCTCAGACTGAGAGAAGAGGCTAAAGGGCAGCCTCTCACTTCCCTGCCCTGTCCTACCACCTCAACCTGCTGGAAGCCAGGAAACCTTAGACTTGAATGTTTCTGATGAACACAGGCTAGCTATATCTACACATGTATGTTTTCTACCTTTGTCCTGCTCTGCCTTCTAAAAGTTTTTTGTATTGCTGAACTCCCCAGAGATGGAGATTTGAAACTGAAAGATTTCTTCCATATTCTTCAAAGCTGGCTTTGAATAAACCAAATTTCCTGCCAAAGTTCTCTGAGTTTTTAGTGGAGTGACAAGTAATTATTTTGTAAAAGGTAATACTGATGTGTATGGAAGAATGTTAGATATTAGTCCTGTGAAAAATAGTTCCAAGCCTGGGGGTAGGGAGAAGGGATAGATAAATTATACTTCAAAGATATCTGTTCAGGGCTGGAGTTGTGGCTCAGTGGTAAAGCACTTGCCTGACATGTGTGAGGCCCTGGGTTCGGTCCTCAGCACCACATATAAATAAATAAAGTAAAAGATCCATTGACAACTAAAAATATTTTTTAAAAGTATATCTGTTCAATTTTTTTCTGAAGTGGAGGTATGTAACAATAACAAGGGAGGCAGAAAGGAAGAAGTTATGGTTATCAGGAAACCTTGGAATGTGAGATGTCTAAGGTAGAATATTTTCTGTGACAACAAGGTGAATGGAAAACAACAGGAGGGAACTGCTATGACCATAGAGTAAGAGGACAGCAGAAAACCTCAAGGCATTAAGAATGCAGTGACAGTCCTCCTTTGGCAGCACATAATAATAAAATTAGAATGATACAGAGATGATTAGCATGGCCCCTGCACAAGGATGATATGTGAATTCTTGAAGTGTTCCATATTATTGCAATTATGAAAATGACTAACATATAGAATAAGAATAAAATTTTAAAGGCTGTCAGAAACTTTCCATGATAAACAAAAGTTAAAAGAACTAGAAGAAAAAGTAGGCCCAACTCTCTAACATGCCGGCTTGGGAACCAAATTCCTCAACAATACTCCTAAAGTAAAAGAAGTAAAATCAAGAATCAATGACTAGAATGGTATCCAACTGAAAAGCTTCTTCACAGCAAAAGAAACAATCAAGAATGTGTACAGAGATTCTACAGATCGGGAGAAGATCTTCACCACCAATACTTCATATAAGGTATTAATTTCTAGGATATACAAAGACCTCAAAAAATTTACCACCAGAAAAATAAACAATCCAATCAACAAATGGGCAAAGGAACTGAACAGGCACTTAACAGAAGAAGTACGAATGTTCAACAAATATATGAAAAAATGTTCAACATCTCTAGTAATTAGAGAAATGCAAATTAAAACTACACTGAGATTTTATCTCACTTCAGTCAGAATGGCAATTATCAAAAATACAAGTAACAATAAATGTTGGCAAGGATGTGGGGAGAAAGGTACTCTCATACATTGTTGGTGAGACTGAAAACTGGTGCAATTACTCTGGAAAGCAGTATGGAGATTCCTTAGAAAACTTGGAATGAACCACCATTTGACCCAGTTATCCCACTCCTTGGCATATACCCCAAAGACTTAAAATCAGCATTTTAAAGTGACATGGCCACATCAATGTTTATAGTAGCTTAATTCACAATAGCAAAGCTAGGGATCCAATCTAGGTGTCCTGCAACAGATGAATGGATAAAGAAAATGTGGTATATATATAAAATTACTCAGCTATATAGAAGAATGAAATTATGACATTTGCCAGTAAATGGATAGAACTGGAAACTGTCATGGTAAGTGAAATAAGCCAATCCTCAAAAACCAAAGCCTGAAAATTATTTCTGATATAAGAATGCTAACACACAATAAGTAGGGAAGGGAAGAATAGCAGATTTCATTGGATTAGACAAAGGGGAATGAAGGGAAGAAAGGGAAGATGGGAATAGAAAAGACAGTAGAATGAATTGGACATAACCTTTTTATGCTCACATATGAATACCCAACCAATGTAACTCCCACAAGAATGGGAAGTTTTACTCCATATATGTATAATATGTCAAAATATACTCTATTGTCATATATATCTAAACAATATTTTTTTATTTTTGAAAAGAAAAAAAAATGTGACAGATGGGGAAGAGGCCTAGACAAGGAAAAGGGACAAAACCTTTCCTTTGGTTCTCTTTGATAATTTCTCCTTACTATTACCATGGTCTCTGGTCTTCTCTGAACTCTGACATTAGCTAGCCAAGTCTACTGGCTTCTCTCTACCTAAATCCTTCAGGGATTCTGCCTGTCATGCTTCTTTAGTCTTTCATAGTTAGTTTATATGCTGTTTAATGCTGGCTTATTATAAAGATAAAATCAATTTAAAGTCTCAATGGGCTTACTATTAAATCACCTTATCAAGTATTTATCAAATTATGATGTTTCATAAAATATAGGGCAGTTTTGGTTCATTCTGACATATGTTATTTTCTTGTGTTTTTTAGTATCAGAATCAAAGTTGCCAGGTCGGGTAACTTTAACGTCTTCAATATTCTTTCAGTGATCACCAGAAAACAGTTTTGAATCTTATAAATGTCTTACTCAATACAAGTATCAATTGCCAGAAGCATATTTTATTCTGTAATTTAAAACTACATAAAGTATAAAACCAACCATAATCCAAACACGAATGTGCTTGCTAGTAGGATCGTTTTCTACCACATTACAGAGTAGTACTTCAATGAGCCGTGTGAGAGAGACAACCACATTGCTATTACTGGTATGAATCAGTTCCTGCAAAGTGAAAAGAATAAGACATTATTCATAACTTTCAGTTTATTTGAAGAATAAAAGAAGATAAATATTTCAGTTTTAAAAAATGATAACATACATTATATTCATAAACATGAATTTTAAAACATTAATTTAAAAACATCTAAAGAATTTAATTTTTTGACTGATAAAAACCATTTCTTGACTACTTTAGCTTGGCATATAACCATAACCAAAAAATTGTATATAACATACTCTAAATCCTCTGAGAAATGCAAACTAGTTTCTGTAAGGGAATAAATAATGTTCTAAAGATAACAAAAATGAAGTCTCTTATAGCAATTCATTCATTTATTTATTCAACAAACATGAAAGACATGCCTATATGCCTATATACCATGTTAGGAGATAATGAAAATAAAAAACAATGCCTGAAAAGGAGCAACATTAAAATTAAATAGATGGGGCTGAGGTTGTGGCTCAGTGGTAGAGTGCTTACCTAGCATGTATGAGATGCTTGGTTCAATCGTCAGCACCACATAAAAATAAATAAATAGAATAAAGGTATTGTGTCCATCTACAACTAAAAATATTTTTAAAAAACTAAATAGTCAAATATATTGTGTTGTGATAATGGTATGACAGAGGAAGTCTCAGGGTAGGAGAATGTTATTAGAATACTGGGGATAAACAATTAGCCTGGCCCCAAGGAAATGGAAGAGGATTAAGGCAAGGAAGGCTTCCCAGAGGAAGCAATAGCTGAGTTGAATTTGGAAGGAAAAAGTGGTAGGGAAGGATGTTCAAGGTAGGGGCAGCCATTCATTCAAAGAAAGGAGATATGAGCAGATAATTAGTAAAATTCTGTTGGATATGAAAATAGAGTGTGAAGGACGAATGGCAAAAAACAAGGCTTGAGAAGCAGACAAAGGTCAGATTCCAAAAAGCACTGTGGGGTGTGTTAGTGGTCTCAGTATAAGAGAAAGTTCCAGTGAAGGGTTTTAAGTGAAGGAGTAATCAGAATAGATTTATGTTTTGGAATCTTCACTCTAATATCAGGATATATATTGGACCAGAGCAGGTCTACTGTATTTGTTCAGTAGACCTGAACAAATTATTAAGGTCAGAACTGAGCCTACCATAATAAAAAGGGTGGGAATGAAAAGAAATGGGAATGGAAAGAAGATAAATAAAAATGTTATCAAGGAGGGAAAAATCAATAGTTCTCTGAGAACTGACTGGATATAGAATTGTGAAAAGAAATCCATCATTCATTACCTGGAAAGATGGAGTCTATTTTGTATTATTTAAAATGTATAAGTATTAGAGGTTTAAAACTTAAGAACTGCAGAAGAACTTTTTTGTGTATTTTCTCTATGAAGACAATGCATACGATCTTCACAAGGTAGAATTAGCTGATTTTTCTTTTATATACCACATTTTTCTACCCCTAAAATAATACTTTAGGATTAGAAATCTACTGAATACTACTTTTCCCTTTTTATATGAATATATTTATCTATGCATAAGTAAACATGTGTTGATATACATGTGACATGTTGGGGAAGATAGCTAAATAGTAGCTCCCAAAAAGAGAGTTCCATGTCCTAATCCCAGGATTTTATGGAAGTGATCTAACTGAAAAAATGATCTTTGAAGAAGTAATTAAGGACCTTGAGATGAGGAGATCATTTTGGATTATCCTATGGACCCTATACCCAACACCCCAAGTCTTTTTAAGTGCCATACACAACAGAGACAGAGGAGAAGACCATGTGAAGATAGACGAAGAAATTGGAGTTATATAGCCACAGGCCAGGGAACTTCTGAAGCCATCAAAATCTGGAAGAGATACACAAAAATTCTCCCTTGAAGCTCAGCTCTGCTAACATCTTGATTTCAGACTTCTGGCCTCCAAAACTGTGAGAGAATAAATTTCCATTGTTTGAAAACATCAGGTTTGTTATGACAGCCTTAGGAAACTAATAAAATATGTGATTTTTCATAAAATACTAAACACATGAGTTTATGAAGTCATTCATTGAAAACATTTCTTAAATATAGAAAATATTTGGGATTTTAAAAGTTTTAAATTCTATGGTTATAAACAAATAGTTTAGCTGGAATAAATTTAACCTATAGTTATTCAACTGTAACTTGAACAATACAAAACTCCCAGTGGATACTGAATGTGTATAAAGAAAACTGTTTATTATTCACTACCATTGTGACTTTAGATTAATTAAGTTGAATAAAAAACTTAAGAAACTTGAAGAGGTCAGAGAATCATGTTACCTTGCAATTTTTCTTACGAAACCTCAAAGAAGGTGTTATTAACCAGTCAAAAAGTTCTTTCAGAAGAGTTTGATGTTCTGGTTCAAGTAGAGGTCCTTTCAGGGAATGCAACCAAGAAGACACAAGTGGTTCCCATCCTAACTGTGAGGGTTCCAAATAAATCATGCCACATCGGCTTACAGTGGCAGGCTAGAGAAAAAAGACAAGTTTTCTTTTTCCATAGTTACCTCTATACCAGTAAAACCTGACAATTATCAACACTTCTTAGCATGATTTATAAGGCCTGTCATAATCTGGTTTCTATATCTATAGCCTCATATAGCTGTTCACCAAACAGAAAACTGTTTTCAGTTCTATTCCCCAGACATGTCATAGCTCCATGTCTTTACACATCATCTTATTTTTATACGGAATATCCAGGCCCAACCAATCTCCCTGGAGAAGTGTTACATCTTCCTCAAAACCAGATCAAATATTCAAACACCTTTCATGGTCCTCCACTATCCATTCCCCTTATGGCGGCTCAGTCTCCTCCATGCTCTTGGAGCACTCACACGTAACTGTGTATTGGAATTATTTATAAGCATGCTTCTTACCCTTCCTAAACAAGCTTATACTGTGTCTTATCATCTGTATACCCACTACTAAACCCATTTTATGACACATAATAAAAAAATTCTGACTAAATGAATGAATTAACAAATAAATGAACTACTATTGTATTAAATTACAAACTTACCGAAGCCTGGGAAAGGTCCATTGTTTCAAAGATCAGGCTCATTTGAGGAGACATCTGAATGATTTCTCCACTCATAAGACAAAGCTAAAAGCAATTATTTTCCAAACATTTATTTTAAAATATTTCAAGCTTTTCAGATAAAAATTTATTCTACTTATAAGATAAAGGTTTTCCTGTGGTGTAATGGGAAGTATTAGTGGGAGCCAAAAAATCCTGACATAGAGTTTGGGGTTTATTACATCTCCTAATCTCCTTTAACCTAAAATATGTCAGATATGTCAAAAACTGAATTTATCAACTGCTTCCTTCCTCTCAAATTCTTATCATGTCTATTATTATTATAGCCATCTCTTCAATATCCTTGGCTTGCACCTAGGGAATTATCATTATAATAGTTTTCTTTTGCCATACTAAGAATTGAACCACGAAGCCACATCCCTAGGCCATTGATTTTTGTTTTTATTTTGAGCAAGGTCTCATTAAGTTGGCGAGGGTGGCCTCAGCTTCCCTAGTCACTGGAATTACAGGCATGTGCCACCAAATCTGGTTTTATCATTAATTTTTAATGTATTAATGATTATCTATTGATAAACCAAATTAATTTTCCCACTCTTTTAAATTCCACATATATTTCTCATAGTTTCCTCTCTGCTTCTACAATCATTGTTCTAGCCCCAGCTTTACCCCATCTAGTTATTTATCAACAATGAGGCATTTAACACATCTAGATTCAGTTTTTTTTTTTTAATGTAAAATAAATGGTCTAGACCCGGATTGTCCATTATGTAGCTATTAATATTTAATTTTACCTAACAAAAATAAAATTTTAAATTCAGTTCTTCAATTCACTAAGCCACTCTTAAAAGAACAAATAGCCACAGTGAGTAGTGGCTTTCAGATAGCACAGATATTTCCAGCACTGCAGAAAACCATATTAGATGGTGCTAGTCTAGAATACTTTTCACCTTCCACCAGATAATTTCAGCAAAGACTCTTCTATCTGCCACCAATTTGGGAGGTAGAATCAATATTTTCCTCACCCTACTATATTGTTTCCCAACTACTTCTACTTTACCATTGAGTACAACTCTTGCCACTTTGACAGTTCCTCCATTTTCTGTCACCTATCAGTATCCAAGCAGTCTCCTCTCATTAGCTAAAGCCTTTGGCACTTGACCTAGTCTTTCTCCCTTCCATAAGTCTGGCTTCATCCAGTTTTCATAAGGATGAGCATCTCAACACAATAGCCCCTCAGATCCTTGACCAACTTGTCTTCATTTATTTTCTCCTTACTCCATTCCAGCCATACAATTTATATATCTAGAAATTTCTCTGCTAAAATACTACATAATCCAGAAATATTAAATACAAGTACCTCATTTCTCTGCCACAGATTCCTAATCCACCTAGTTCTCCCGCTCATGGACACCTAACCCACCTGCTATACATTTTCATAAGGATTTCTACATCACTGAAGCTTTCACTTCCTTTGCTAGGCAACTTCTGTTCTAGGGTCCCATGCTTCTATTATTATCATGCCAGTATCTTTAAAGTATTACTATATTTCCAGGTTTGCATCATTACCTACACCTACATCCACACCCAGCCTTCTTAGACTGGTAGAGAATATTTCACACAAAGTCAGACCTTCATAGTATGAATAATTATTTAAAGCCTTTAACTCAGTCAGCCTTTAGAACTATTCAGATATGCTTATATGTTTTCCTAGGCAGATCTCTTTTCCATTTTCCATAAAGGTTAATTTAAAACACTTCCTTTCTCTTCAAGTCTGCAAAGAATCAGGGTATACCTCTTAAGGAAGAAAAATCATCAGAAGGATCTGCCCTTTACATTTCCACTATCAAATCTGTATATCTAAACTTCTATATTTTCTTATCATCTAATATGAGACAACCCTTCTACTTGGCTCTGAAACCTTAGCCTTCACCCCACTGACTAACCATTCTTTTCTAAATCATCACGGTTTCTTATCTGTTTAAATTCCACCCTTAGCTCAATCAATATTAAGTGAATGAAAGAAAGAAAATGAATAAATGAACAAGCATCTATGATAAAGCACTTGAGTATATATTTGAATGCTTATTTAGAATTATAGCCATTTCCTGTAAATGTGAAAATAAATTGAAATGGAATCATACAATATAACACTAATACAGACATAAAAAGAATAAATAAATAAATAAAACACATCAACATGAATATCTCATATACAATGACAGAAAAAAGAAAAATATTAAAAAACATGATTCCATAACATGAAGTTCAAGACCTGGCAAAACTAATTTATCACATAAGTCAAAAGAGTGATTATCTGAGGTAGAATGTACAGACTGGGGATGTACATAGTGAACCCTGCAGGGTACAGGAAATTTTACCTATCTTTATTTGGATGATAGTTGTATGGGTTTACCTATATAGTAAAAAAATAAATAAATTACAGAATCTGTATTTAGAATTAGCACACATTCAATACTTTATGTATATTATCTCATATATTAAAATAAATATTAGGAGACTTTCAATTTCTAGTTCTTCTAACTTATACCTATAGTAATAAATATATTACTTAAGTATAACACATATAAGGACTAAAGTGTTCAATGTTCTGAAAAGGAACAAATCCTTTTTATTTTCTCCTAAAAATTTTAAAGTCCTATAAGAAATGATACAGTTATTTGACAATTTATTCTTTCTTAGTAGTAGATTACTATGCCTTCCTCTTAATACAGTAGTTTTAATATATTATGTTTTCATTCTATATCAAAAAAGAACAAAGCACTTACTACAGCAAAGTTTTCATTGAAATGATCATTTATAAACATTAAATTTATTGCATCATTTATTTTAAATATATAATCCTAGTTGATGAGATGTTAAATACAACAAATTACTTAATCATGTCTGAATCTGCTCTGCTTTTAATCAGAGTGATTTACCTTTTTATTATCATCCAATACTGTGTTCATACTCTCTATCCACAAAGTGTCAATAGGACCGTCAAATACAACCCATTTCCGGTCAGGGGTTTCTGATAAGGCAAATTCTCTAAAAGTATTTGCCACAATACCATCAGTCCACTGAAGAAAAAAAAGGAAGAGTTGGAGAGTTCCTTTCAGATAACTGGATTTAGCAGTAAAAACATAAAAACACTTGAAATTCTTGCTTTATTATACACTGTCAATAGGAGAGTTGAGAACATTCTGTTGTGGCTTACCTCATGAGACACTGGGTCAAATTGTCCAAAAAGTTGGCCCATGGTAATTGATTTGGGGTTCACAGTTCTATAAATGACCTTTTCTTCTTCTCCATAGCCGCGTTCATTCATAAGAGATAAAGTATCAGCCAGCACATGTAGTACTTTTGTCTTACCAGCAAAAGGCTTTCCTACTAACATAAAACTATTAAAGTAATTACTCAATAAGTTCCAAAAACTAGAATGGAAAATTATTTATTCCAGTATATAAAAACTTTATCCTGTGATAATTACTACATGTAATTTTTTTCTTCCTTTTTGTTTATTTGTTTATTTTTTGGTGTGTGGTGTGAGGGACCAGGGCTTATATCCATGCTAGACAAGCACTGTATCACTAAGCCACATCCCAAGCCCTACTACATATAATTTTAAAAATTTATTCAAACTTTTCTCAAGACATGATGAAAATATAATTTAACATTTATACTGGTTGACCCACATTCATATCATTATCTACCAAAACTATGATAAAAAGTCTCTAGGTGACAATGTAAACTTACTACATATTACTCTTTTTTTTTTTTTTTTTTTTTTTGGTGCTGGGTATTGAACCCAGAGGTATTTAACCATTGAGTAACATCCCCAGTGCTATTAAAACTCAGCTTGATAGCAAAGCTCACTTCAAGGGTAGAGTCATTGTATTACATATTTAAAATCTATGAAGGAATAATGTGGTTCCTAGCACAGTAGTCCCCTTATTTGTGGAGGATATGTTCTAAGATTCCCACTAGATATCTGAAATCATAGGTTGTACTGAACCCTATATAATACTATATGTTTTCCTATACATACATAACTATGACAAATTTTAATCTATAAACTGGGCACAATAAAAAAATTAACAATCATAAAATGGAACAATTATAACAATTTACTATAATAAAAAGTATGCAAATACGGTATCTCTCAAAATGTGGAATTTTTCCCTTTAATATTTTCAGATTACAGTTGACCATGGGTAACTAAAACAGTGGAAAATAAAAATCATAGATGAGGGAGAACTAATGCAATCATTTTAGGAAGGCAAAAATAATTCAGGGAAAATAGACTAAAGGTGTGACTCTTGCAACTAAACTAGACAGGTTCAAGTATACTACAAGGAAATTTAGAAGGATATGATTTAATAAGGCCCATACTTATAGCTACAGGCACATGGAGTGCCTGGAATAAAAGAGACAAAAAGTTGATTAAAATTTTAAAGGCATTTAATGACACCCCCCCAAGTCTAGCCTAAAACATATATGAATATATAAAACTCAAAATGATTCTTAGGTATTAGATGCACCAGGGTTGATTGCACTCATTCCCCTCATTTTTGTGTATGCTGGAAAATTTGCATAACACAAAGTGTTTTTTAATACCTTGCCTTTAAAAAGAATCATGACTGGGCTGGGGTTGTAGCTAAGTGGTAGAGGGCTTGCCTCCCATGCATGAGCCGCTGGGTTCAATCCTCAGCACCACATAAAAATAAATAAATAAAGATAAAGTTTTTTTTTTTAAAAAAGAATCATGACTATTGAGATCTTAATTTTCTATAAGCAGGAAGCAAGCTGAAAACATTTCTCAGTTACAAAGGACAATATTTTCCCCAATGTCTACTTCACACAGTAGGGAAAATGAAAAGACCTTGCAGAAGGTTAAACCAAGCCCTACAGAGAACAATGAACTGGAAGGCTCCTTTGAGGGAACCAAATCAAGCAGAAGTAGATCCAAGTTTTCAGGAGCTTTAAGATAGTACACTTTGGAACTGTAAAATTACCATATCCACTGTAATGATACCCTATACAATAAATTATGTAAAGAAAATGTTTATGGCCTCTTGGAATGGCCCAACAAGTGAGAGGTCCTAAAGTTTAAGCCCCATTAGCTTTATAGTAAATCCATCTCTGGAACTGGAGTCCTCAGATGCCCAGGCAGATTTTAAAATTGCTACAGAACAATGTTATGTTTTCTATTCTCCAAATTCTGAATGGGAGTGTTTGCTCTGGAAAACTTGTTCTGTAAACCCACTACTATATACGGAATGTGTAGAGGTCAGACAACTTGTCTTTCTAGTTTGGAGGACTCTGGATCAAGAGGAACCACTTCCAAATCTGATGTAGACATAACCATGCCTCTAGAAATTCTGAATTTATGTATGTTTCATTTATTGATTACAACTTTTAAGTTGTCTCTCTGGAAAGGGAAGAGTGTATTTATGTACATTAAGGAGGTGAATAAGACATTATTGCACAAATTGTGATGGCTATTACTACTAGTCACTAAGCACTTCTTACCAACCCTTATTGGACATGTAATATGAAAGAACAATAGACCTTTGTCTTATAAAAGGGAAGGGAAGGGCTGTTTGTTTCCTAGCTTACTTATTATATAAATCTGTTGCTTCTTTTAATTATGAATTTCAGTTGTTAAACAGTTTAATTTCAAATAATACCATCTAACTATGGTAGATGATCTATAATCTTACCCATGTCTAACAATCATCATTTCATACGTCTGAATTATTTTCTCAAGAAAAAATTTAACAGGCTGAAGATTATGTGCGTGGCAAGTTTCATGAGTACATTCCAAAAATTCCTGAAACAAAAAAAAGTGGAATTCATTTCTATAAAATACAAAAATTATACACTATTATTACAAATCATGTCACATAGCTTTTTTTCCAAATTGAGAAGAATTAAGATAGCTTTACTATATTAGTATAAAATTATTAATAATCACAATATCATAGCATTGGGTGTACTCTTCATTAAAGAAAAAAAAAGAAGACACAACTCTTTAATAGCGTTTCCCAGACTTTTGGTTTGTTTTGGTTTTGGTTTTGGTTAGAATGTAGAATAATATGTCAGACAATCCTTCTCCCAGAGTAATTATAAATAAACAGAGAAGCTAAAAAAATTATATAAATATTGAAGATACAGGACCACCCTGGATGCAATTAAGTTTAAAGTATTTTAATTTCAGAAAGAGTGAGCCTTTCTTAGGTAAGCTGTTGGCAGCCTGGTAATATTTCTAAGACTGGACATGATATGCATTTGTTTGGGCCTGTTGTAGACAAAGGGAATTAGTTAGTAAAGAGAAATTAATAGAGATTAATGGTTATGTGGGCTGATGTGATAGGATTGAATGACCCCAAATGCAAAGGTGGTTCTTCCTATTGCTCATGTTTTTACCAAGGATGTAGACACATATAAGATCAAGTTCACCTAGAAAACGACAGAATTTCCTTAGTCTCAAGATGCTTAAATCTCAAAATCCTCCTGGAGGGAGAAGTCTATAATAGAACAAGATAGTGATTGTTCTACAGGCATTTGAAATCAGCAGGAAACTATAAGTCAAAAGAGCAGCAATAAAACTCTAACTTAAGTCAACTCCTGATAGAATTGATCAGCAACTCAACCTAGCTATCTAAAAGAAAAAAATAACACAATATTTCTCTAGGAAAATAAACCAATATAGCCCCTAAATTCACGTTATATGACAATGTTTAAAATAAAATCAGAACTTTAAAATCATGAGAAATAGCTAATGACCAAGAAAAAATAGTAAACAAAATAAATACAAATATTCAAATATTACCATTAGTAGATAAGAACTTTATCTTTTATAAAGTGTAAAAGAAAAAAGACAAGATGATGGAAACAGGGCTAGGATTGTAGCTCAGCGGTAGGAGCACTGGCCTAGCATGTGCGAGGCCCTGGGCACTAGGTTTGATCCTCAGCACCACATACAAAAATAAATAAATAAAACAAAGATATAAGAAAATGACAGAAACACATGAAAAGATAGAGAATTTCAGCAGAGAAAGAGAATCTATAAAAAGAGCCAAATCAGATACACTATTAACAGAAAGACAAAATATGTAAAATTAAGAATTCTTTGGGGGGCTGGGGTGGTGGCTCAGTGGTAGAGCTCTCGCCTCACATGGGTGAGACCCTGGGTTCGATCCTCAGCACCACATAAAAATAAATAAGTGAAATAAAGGTATTGTGTCCAACTACAAATAAAAAATAAAATATTAAAAAAAGAATTCTTTGGATGGGCTTATCAGAAAACTGGACAAAGCCAAAAAAAATAGAATAATTAATCTTGAAAATAGGTCATAAATGTCATTGGAGCCCCAGAAGAGGAGAAAAAAATATTTTAAGGAAAGAAGAAATATTTTAAAAGATAATTACTGAGAATATTCTAAATAGGCATATCCACAGATTCAAGAAGCACAGCAATCTCAAGCAGGCTAAGTTAAACACACACACACACACACACACACACACACATACTCATACAGCACATAGTCAAACTGCTCAAGATGAAGGAAAAAGAAAAATTATTAAAAATAGAAAAATACACATTACATTCAGGGGATCATAAATAGAAAAATATCTACCTTCTAATCACAACAATGAAAGCCAGTTGATAAAAATAACTTTAAATATTGGGGGGAAGAGGGGACGACCCTACCAATTTTGAACCCTATTACCTAAGGAGAATATTCACATACACACAAGATAGACCCAAGGAAGTCTTCTAGATTAAAGAAAAAGATCCCAGATAAAAACATATGAGGGCTGGGGTTGTGGCTCAGTGGTAGAGCGCTTGCCTACCATGTGTGAGGCACTGGGTTTGACTCTCAGAACTACATAAAAATAAAGGTCCACCAACAACTAATAAAATATTTTAAAAAATACATATGCACTGAAAGGAGGGTAAATAAAATAAGCACAATAAGCACTAGAAAACACCATACAGAAGTCTTTCTGTAAGGTTAGGGATGTAGCTCAGTGGTCGAGCACTTGCCTAGCTTGCTTCCTGGGTTCAAATCCCAGCACCAGGGTTTGGTTGGGGGTTTTTTCTCTTCAAAACTATTGTCTGAAGCAAAAGATAATAACACTGTATTTTAGCAACAATAGTACAATGGGCAGAAGTGAGGAGAAAAAGAATTATGCCATTGAAATTGCTTAAATTGTTTGCAAAATGGTAAAATACTAACTTAAGGTAAACAGTAATAAGCCAAAGTATAATCTGTGGAGTGACACTGAAGTCCAAAAGAGAAGATGAAATGGAGTGATAAACTGGGTGCAGCACAGTAGAGAGGTACAGTGCATTCTTAGCATGCATAAAGACCTATGTTTGATCCCTAGTATTGCCAAAAAAAAAAAAAGAGAGAGAGAGAGAAAAAAATGGGTAATAAATATCACCTGAAATCCAAAAGAAGTCAGTAAATAAAGACAAGGGAATGTAGGACATATTAAAAAGCAAAATAATACATTTAGTAGCATTTTTCAAACTGGACTCTATGGACCTATTACTATATTAGTAGGAGCACAAGAATCTTTCAAGATAACATTAAAATTTGAAATTTTCATTTCTGATATTTTAAAAAAATCATATTAGGCTGGGTGTGGTGGCACATGCCTGTAATTCCACCTACTTTGGAGGTTGAGACAGGAGAATTCCAAGTGCAAGGCCAGCCCGAACAACTTAATGAGACTCTGTCTCAATATGCAAAAATAAAGAGGGCTGGGATGTACTCAACAGTATGTTTGCCAAGCATGTTTACACATGAGTTCAATCCCCAGTATGAAAAAGAAAAAAAACATTAGCAATTCTGAATCATCCTGGTAATCACTTCAACTTGGTATTGTCAGAGGAGAAGTATATTAGCATTCAAGAGTGAGAATTTTAAAAAGTCTAAAAAGAAAATGATGACTAAGTAAAGTGATTCCTTAATGATTTAACAGTTCAAATGAAGAGGAAAAAAATTACAGTAATATCAACAGAGAAACATGGTGGGAGACATGAATCTTTATATGGCAAAAAGAAGTTCATACATGCTGAATGCAAAACAATCCTCATTTTACAATAGAATTGCCATAAAATGACAACTTTGTTTCTCTAATTAACTGAGCTAAATTGAATATTATTGAGATTGTTTTAATGGCATTTAACTTTTAATTTTATTTTGGCACTATATTACAGGCATATCTCATTTTATTGTGCTTTACTGTGCTTCACAGAAATTATATTTTTACATATTGAAGGTTTGTTGCAACATTGCATTCAGCAAGTCTATCATCATCATTTTTCTTTTTTATTCTAATGCATTAAAATTCATATTACACTTTTATAGCACAATTTTTCATATCTCTGGTTGTATACCAAGTATATTCACACCATTCGTGTCTTCGGGTGATGATGTCCACCTCATTCCATTTTTTTTACACCCCTTGCTCCCTCCTTTTTGCGTTCTCCACTTTGTCCTATCTGGAGTTTGTCTAATCTTCCCAAGTTTCCCCTCCCAATCAACCCCACTATGAATCAGCCTCCTTATATCAGAGAAAACATTTGGCATTTGGGTTTGGGGGATTGACTAATTTCACTTTGCATTATATTCTTCAAATCCATCCATTTACCTGCAAATGCCATGATTTGATTTTATTCTCTTTTATTGCTGAGTAACATTCCATTGTGTATATGTACCACATTTTCTATATCCATTCATCTACTGAAGGGCATCTAGGTTGGTTCCACAATTTAGATATTGTGAATTGTGCTGCTATAAACATTGATGTGTCTGAGTCCCTGCAGTATGCTCTTTGTAAGTCCTTTGGGTATAGACTGAAGAGTAAGATAGCTGGGTCAAATGGTGGTGCCATTCCCAGTATTCAAAGGAATCTCCATACTGCTTTCCATATTGGCTGCATTAATTTGTAGTCCCACCAGCAATGTGTGACTGTGCCTTTTCCCCCACACTTATTGTTGTTTGTATTCTTAATAGCTGCCATTCTTACTGGAGTGAAATGAAATCTTAAGAGTAGTGTTGATTTGCACTTCTCTAATTGCTAGAGATGTTGAACATTTTTTCATATATTTGTTGATTGATTGTATATCATCTTCTGAGAAGTGTCTGTTCAGTTCCTTGAATGGATTATTTGTTATTTTGATGTTTAGCTTTTTGAGTTCTTTATATACTCTAGATATTAGTGCAAGTGATGTGCATGTGGTAAAAAATTTGCTCCCATGCTGTAGGCTCTCTATTCACCTTGCTGATTTTTTTTTGCTGAGAAGAACCTTTTTAGTTTGAATTCATCACATTAATTGATTCTTGGTTTTAATTCTTGCACTATAGGAGTCTTATTAAGGAAGTCAGGGCCTAATCCGATATGATGGAGATTGGGGCCTATATTTTCTTGAGAAGGCACAGTGTCTCTGGTTTAATTCCTAGATCCTTGATCCACTTTGAGTTTTGTGCATGGTGAGAGATAGGGATTTAATTTCATTTTGTTGCATATGGATTTCCAGTTCTTCCAGCACCATTTGTTGAAGAGGCTATCTTTTCTCCAATGTATGTTTTTTGGCACATTTGTCAAATACAAAATAACTGTAATTATGTGGGTTAGTCTCTGTGTCCTCTATTCTGTACCATTGGTCTACCAGTCTATTTTGATGCCAATACCATGCTGTTTTTGATACTGTTGCTCTGTAGTATATATAATTTAAATTCTCGTATAGTGATGCCACCTGCTTCTCTCTTCTTGATAAGGATTGCTTTAGCTATTCTGGGTCTCTTATTTTTCCAGATGAATTTCATGACTGCTTCTTCTATTTCTATGAGGAATGTCATTGGGATTTTGATTGGAATTGCATTAAATATGTATAGTTAATTTATTAATTATATTAATTATAATTAATTCTGCCTATCCAAGAATATTAATTCTGCCTATCCAAGAATAAGGGAGATCTTTCCATCTTCTAAGGTCTACTCTAATTTCTTTCTTTAGTGTTCTGTAGTCTTCATTGTAGAAGTCTTTCACCTCTTTTGTTAGGTTGATTCCCAAGTTCGTTGTTTTTTTTTTTTTTTTTTTTTTTTGAGGCTATTGTAAATGGGGTAGATTTCCTCATTTCCCTTTCAGAGGATTTATCACTGACACACAGAAATGCCTTTGATTTATGGGTGTTGATTTTGTATCCTGCTACTGTACTGAATTCATCTACTAGTTCTAGAAGTTTTCTAGTGGAATTTTTTGGGTCTTCTAGGTATAGAATCATATCATTGGCAAATAGTGCTAATTTGAGTTCTTCTTTTCCTATACGTATCCCTTTGATTTCTATCATCTAATTGCTCTGGCCAGTATTCCAAGAAGTGTTAGAAAGAGGGCATCCCTGTCTTGTTCCAGTTTTTAGAGGGAATGCTTTCTATTTTTCTCTATTTAGAATGATGTTGGCCTGGGTCTTAGTGTAGATAGCTTTTACAATGTTGAGATATGATCCTACTATCTCTAGTTTTTCTAGTGTTTTGAACATGAAGGGGTGTTGTATTTTGTTGAATGCTTTTTCTGTATCTATTGAGATGATCACATGGTTCTTATCTTTAATTCTACTGATGTGATAAATTTCATTTATTGATTTCCATATGTTGAACAAACCTTGCATCCGTGGGATGAACCCCACTTGATCATTGTGCCCTATCTTGTTGATATGTTTTTGTGTTCGATTTGCCAGAAATTTATTGAGAATTTTTGCATCTATGTTCATTAGAGATATTAGTCTGAAATTTTCTTTCTTTGATGTGTCTTTGCCTTTGGAACAGGGTGATACTGGCCTCATTGAATGAGTTTGGAAGCTCTCCCTCTTTTTCTATTTCATGAAATAAATTGGAGAGTATTGGTATTAATTCTTCTTTAAAGGTCTTGTAGAACTCAGCTGTGTATCCATCTGGTCCAGGGCTTTGTTTGGTTGGTAGGTTTCTGATGGCATCTTCTATCCTCACTTGAAATTGATCTGTTTAAATTGTATATATCATCCTGATTCAATTTGGGCAACTCACATGACTCTAGAAATTTGTCCATGCCTTTGATATTTTCTATTTTATTGGAGAACAAGTTTTCAAAATAATTTGTAATTACCTTCTGTATTTCTGTAGTGTCTGTTGTGATATTTCCTCTTTCATCATGTATGTTAGTATTCTGAGTTTTCTCTCTCCTTCTCTTCATTAGCATGGCTAACAGTTTGTCAATTGTTTTTTTCAAAGAACCAACTTTTTATTTTGTCAATTCTTTCAATTGTTTATTTTGTTTCAATTTCATTGATTTCAGCTCTGATTTTAATGATTTCCTGTCTTCTACTGCTTTGGCATTGATTTGTTCGTCTTTTTCTAGGGCTTTGAGATGTAATGTTAAGTCATTTATTTGATGTCTTTTGCAACCCATTGTTCATTCGGTAGCATATTATTTAGTCTTCAGGTTTTTGAGTAGCTTTTATTTTTTATTTTATCATTGATTTCTAATTTCATTCCATTATTATCTGATAGAATGCAAGGTAGTATCTCTACTTTTTTATATTTGGTGAGAGTTTCTTTGTGGCATAATATATGGTCTATTTTAGAGAAGGATCCATGTGCTGCAGAGAAGAAAGTGTATTCATGTTCACTGAAGGATGAAATATTCTTTGTATGTATTTTAAGTCTAAGTTATTGCTTGTATTATTTAGTTCTATAGTTTCTTCATTCAGCTTTTGTTTGGAAGATCTATCCAGTGGTGAAAGAGGTGTGTTAAGGTCACCCAGAATTATTATGTTGTGGTCTATTTGACTCTTGAACCTGAGAAGAGTGTTTGATGAATGTAGATGCTCCATTGTTTGGTGCATATAAATTTATTAGTGTTATGTTTTGTTGATGAATTGTTCCCTTAAGCAGTATGAAATATCCTTCTTTATCCCTTTTGATTAACGTTGGCTTGTAATCTACTTTATTTGATATGAGGATGGAAATCCCTGGTTGCTTCTGCAGTCTATGTGAGTGGTATGATTTTTCCAAAACTTTCACCTTCAGTTTGTGGATGTCTTTTCCTACAAGATGAGTCTCTTGGAGGCAGCATACTGTTGGGTCTTTTTAAAAAATTCAATCTGCCAGTGAGTTTAGGTGAGTTTAGGCCATTAACATTCAGGGTTATTATTGAGACATGATTTGCATTTCCAGCCATTTTTGTTTATTTTTGGTATTTAACTTGTCTTGGTTTCTCCTTTGATTAGTTTTCCCTGTTTTTTTTTTAGAACCTCTATGACCCTATTGAAGTAATCTTTTGCTTCCTGTATTTGTTTATGTAGCTCTTTGTCAAAATGATCTTTTGCTGCCTGTATTTGCTCTCTTATATCATCCTTCAATTTCCAAAACATTTTAATTATGTACATTCTGAACTCCTTCTCTGTAATTTCTTCTGCTGGCTTGCCATGGATTCTAATAATGTAGTATCTGGATTTGTTTGGGGCACTTTCCTCCCTTGTCTTTTCATATTGCTTGTGTGTCTTCCCTTCTAGCACTGTGTGTCCTAGGCATTACCATTTTTACCCTATAGGTTTATAGTGCCCCTGTTGGGATCCAAAACCTCTTCTTTGAGGTGAAGGACAATGTTATCAGATCCCAATATAAATAATATATACCCTAAAAACAAATGTTTGTTAATAAATTTACAATTTGGTCACAATGTACAGAAATGGTGAATTCAATTATTATCTACTCAGTAGTTTTGTAAAAGTGTTTACAGTTTCTGATGGTGGACAAAGAACTGGGGTGAACAGTAGGATGATATGCTGAGGAGGTAGGAGGTGAAGATAGAGTTACTATATCTTAGGAAGTGTGAAAGAGAAATCTAAATAAAGAGGAAGATTAGTAGCAGGAGAAAGGAGAGGAAGTAATTTTGGGGTAGACAAGTAAGTGGGAAGACATAGAGCACATAAAACAAACACACATATATATCAAGAAAAATAAAAAATGTTAAAATAGCAGAAATTTTAAAAATAAAAAAGAATAAAAAGAATGTACAACACAAGTGTAATATACTATTCAGATGTCCCAGTGTCAAAATCCTAATTCATGCAAAGTACTTAGTTTCACATATGTTGGGGATGTGAGGGTGGAAGAAAGGAGAGAGAGAGAGAGGAAAAGAAAAACAAAAATCTTGAAGGAAGGCCCAGGGCTTGTTTTGGTTGGAGATCAATATCTTTCCTGCTTCCCTTCTCGTCCAATAGATGGGGTCGTCTGTTGTTAGCTGGTATCACCACCCTCAGGATGGTAAAGGTAACCAGGGTGTCATTGTGCCCAGTTAGAGGCTGCTGGGGAGAGTGAGGAGTTAGAAACTGTGTACCTGGAAGATGGTGATGAAGGTGACCCAAGATGGAGGCTCCTGCTTTCAGCAGTGGGGTGTCCGGTTGGGTGGAGGGAGCCCGGGCGATGGTGTTGGATGATGAGTTCAGATGAGCTCTGTGGCTTGCAGTGTCTGGTTGACTTTAGAGCCTGTGTGAAGTTCCTGGGTGCAGGCAGGCTACTGCTCGTAGGGGACTATGTCTGCTGCTGCAGAGTCCAAAGATGGCGGTGACGGGAGGAGCCCCACATTGGTAGCTGGGGTTCCACCCCGGATGGCAGCCAGAGTTCCTACTCATGGGAGGCTGCCGGATGGATTCCATGGGAGTGGCGTATGTGATTTCTGCTCAGGTGGGTGGCTGAAAGTTCTTTTTGCGGGTGCTGCTGCCACCACTGCTGGTGGTCTTCCTCGGTACCCAGTAGTCCTGCGTGGGGGAATAGTTGTGGGACCTACTCTGACTCTGAGGCCTGGAACCCTGGACAGGTATGGGTGGGGATGGGGTGGGGAAGGAATATCACTTGCAGAAAAGCCATATTCTAACTACTTGAATCCCAGGTCATGGAGAACACAGAATGCTGCCTCCCTCTGGCCTGCCATCTTGGATCTGCCCCTCATCATCATTTTTCTAACAGAACATGCTCACTTCATGTCTCTGTCATATTTTTGTAATGTTCACAATGTTTCAAAATGTTTACTATTATTAAATCTGTTATGGTATTTGCAATCTTTGATGTTATCCTCATAACTGTTTTGGGACACTATGAACCTCTCATACATAAAATGGCAAACCTTTTTTGAGGGCTTTAAATGATTGCAATATAATAAAACATTGACAATGGCTTCAGTACCAGTGTAGCAAAATCACATCTGATTAAATCTTTAGGTCCATACATAATGATAAAAATTGGAAAATACAAAAAAGTCATCACTAAAATTGTCTTTCACTTCACAAAAATATTAATGACAAGTTGGTTGTTTGGGTGTTATTGACATTTAGGTAGTTTGAATATGTAAAAATAATACTAGTTTGCACTTAAAATTTAGTTACAGACTGGTGGCTGTCCTGCACCTATCTTTGATTTCTCGGGTTAGGAGCTCCAAAGCCTTCTGCCAATATGTATGATGCAGACGAGGATATGCAATATGATGAGGATGATGATGAAATCACCCCAGATTTATGGCAAGAAGCATGCTGGATTGTAATCAGCCAAGGTATTTGTTAAAGTTTGAACAAATTTACCTCTCCAATGTTGAGAGCCACAGCCGAAGGGGCCCCAGCAAACTTCCAGCTGCCGGCTGATGATTGGCTCACAGCGGCCCCAGCAACATCTAGCTGATTGGCTCCTCTGCGGTGATGCTCATTGGGCTGTTTCCCTGCCCTTTCAGACCACGGAGCTGCTCATTGGGGGACTTTTTTGGCTCCGCCCACGTGACCCAGCCAATCGGCCTCAAGAGCAGGAGGATTGTGGGAGGTGGAGAGAAGCTTGTGTGGGAGAGAGAGGCTTGTGGAAAGCCGGTGGTGGCAGTTGAGGCTCTGAGGGTTTTTCCTGAGAGGCTGTTTTGTTTGGCGTGTGTGGTTCTAAAAATAAAGTTAGTTTCTTTTGACAAGTGGCTCCTGATTGTGCCCAGCCAGACTGCGGCATTTGGTGGCTCGCACGGGGAGCGACTGAGGGTAAGTGAACTGCTCGCCCCTGAGGGCAGGGCAAGAGGATGGGTAGCCATTTTAAGATTCTTCTTTTGTTATTTTGTTTCACTTTTGTTTTAAGTTGCCTGTCCCTGGAGATGTGTAAGATGGAAGAAAAACCGCTCACATCTGAGGAACAGATAGGGAGAAAGGACGGATGGACATTTCAGGAGGCTATTATAATGATTTTGTGTTGTTCCAATTTTGTTTCACTCTGTTTCAGTTTTGTTAGGCGTTATCTTGTTGGGTTGTATTATAGTAGAAATACGGGATCAGAAATTAGTAAAAAACAAACTGAAAGAGTGTTAAGTAAATTGTTAGAGGAAGGAGGCATCTCAGTAAAATCAAGAACAATCAGGGCATACGTTGATACAATACAAAAATGTAGCCCATGGCTTTTTAAGGAGGAGTTGTTAAATATATCACAATGGAACCATCATGGTGAAGATTTAAAAAGAATAGAAAAGAAAAGCCCAGGGACTCTGCCAGTTGGCACATTGCCATTGTGGACGTTCATATCTTGTTTGCTTAGTCCAAAGCCTTCAGTTCAGACAATGGTAGAGGAAGAAGAAGACATAATGATTCAAGTAAAAGAGAAGGTCTCTCAAGTTAGTCAGACAGAGGAAAAGATTCAAGTAAAAGAGAAGGCCTCTCAAGCTAGTCAGACAGAGAAAGAAAGTGTAAAACAGAAAAAGCCATCAGGGGGAAAGTTACAACAGGAGACTGCTACTAACACCTTTCTATCACCAGAGGGTGTAAGTGTCCAACCAACAGCACCACCTCTACAGGAGACTGCTACTAACACCTTTCTATCACCAGAGGACGTAAGTGTCCAACTAACAAGGCCACCTCCATATGCTGGGAGGTCCCCAACCCCCGCAGTTGATAGTTGGGATCCTGAGACAAGATCTCAAATATTAACATGCCCTGTATTTGAGGCAGGAGGGCAGCGATTTTACCAAGTTTTAAATTTCAAAACAGTGAAGCAGCTAAAAGAGGCTGTAACAACCTATGGTCCTCAAGCACCCTTCACTGTAAGCATGGTCGAATCCATTAACAACTTGAACATGACGCCAGCAGATTGGGCTAATATGTGTAAAGCTGTGCTAAATGGAGGACAATACCTGTTATGGAAGGTTGCCAATGAGGAATTTTGCAAGGAGACGGCTAGGCGAAATGCAGCAGCTGGTTATCCTCAGAGAAATCTAGATATGTTGTTAGGAAAGGGACCTTATGAGGATCAGCAGCAACAAATTGCATATGATCCTGGTGTATATGCACAAATTGCTGTAGATGCAATTAAGGCATGGAAGACTTTACAAGGACATGGAGGTTTACAAGGTCAATTATCTAAGGTAATACAAGGAGCTAATGAACCTTATGCTGAATTTGTAGATAGGCTTATTCAAACAGCTACCAGAGTTTTTGGGAATACAGAACAAGCAATGCCATTACTAAAACACCTGGCTTATGAGCAAGCGAATCGTTGGTGCAGAGATATCATTAGACCATGGAAACATGAAGATTTAAACACATATATTAAATTATGTAGAGACATTAATGAACAAGAGCAAGTCGTGGCAGCTGCAGTAAAACAGGCTTTAGATGCCAGAGACATTAATGAACAAGGGCAAATTGTGGCAGCTGCAGTAAAACAGGCTTTAGATGCCAGGCCAAGAACATGCTACAATTGTGAACAAACAGGACATTTTAAAAGGAATTGCCCCATTGGAGGAGGGTTTAACAAAACTAGGTATCAAAGGAGTAGAATACCAGGTATTTGCCCACGATGCCGTAGAGGGAGACATTGGGCTAATGAATGCCGTTCTCAAACCACCATAGAGGGTACTCCATTATCAAAAAACGAACAAGGACCAGGTGTTTATCCACGATATCGTGGAGAAAGGCATCGGGCTCCATTGCCAAAAAATGGACAGGGGGGCCCAATGCTCCGGGGCCCAAAACCACAAATATACGGAGCACTGGAGGAACCCAGCAACCCCATCAGGGTAGTGCCCAGGACACATTGTCCATCAGATCCCTCATCAGACAAACCAGAGGGAGCGCAGGGTTGGACATCTGCGCCTCCGCCAGAGCAGTACTAACTCCAGAGATGGGAGTTCAAATCATTCCCACAGGGGTGAAAGGACCTCTTCCCAAAGGAACAGTAGGCTTATTATTGGGACGCAGCTCTTCTACTCTAAAAGGACTTATGATAAGTCCTGGGGTAATTGATCCCGATTATGAAGGTGAAATAAAAATTATAGCCAGTTCTCCAAAGGGTATATCAGTAATTTCACCAGGAGATAGAATAGCACAGTTACTAATAATACCCAGCCTACATGATAAATTTTCCAGTCGTACTGTAGAAAGAGGTTCCAAGGGATTAGGCTCCACAGGTGTAGATTGGGCTATGCTTTCTTTAAATTTAGATTCTCGCCCCATGCTAAAACTAAATATTCAAGGACATGAATTTAATGGGCTACTGGATACAGGTGCAGACCTTAGCATCATCTCTCGTCAAGAATGGCCAAAACATTGGCCATTACAACAAGCCACTCAAACGCTTCGAGGCCTAGGAGTGGCGACTAATCCCCATAGAAGTGCAATGGTATTAGATTGGAAGGATCCTGAAGGATGTGAAGGAACTATACAGCCATATGTATTGGATCATCTTCCCGTAAATTTATGGGGACGAGATGTCCTAGATCAATTAGGTTTGACATTAACAAATAACATCAACCAAAATGCACCCACTATTATGACTAGACAAGGTTTTAGGAAAGGAAAAAGATTAGAAAAACAAGAACAAGGTATAGCAGCACCAATACAAATAGATCAAGGAACAGACAGACATGGGTTGGATTTTCAGAAAGGGCCACTGAGACAATAAAAATTACTTGGAAATCAGAAAGACCAGTATGGGTTCCTCAGTGGCCCCTGACTAAAGAAAAGATACAAGCAGCCCATGACCTGGTCAAACAACAATTAGCAGAAGGACATATACAACCTTCTGTATCTCCCCATAATACTCCCATTTTTGTCATCAAAAAGAAATCTGGTAAATGGAGATTATTGCAAGATTTAAGAGCCATTAATAATGAGATGGTTATTATGGGACCTGCTCAATCAGGGATTCCTCAATTGTCTGCTTTGCCAAAAACCTGGTATGTTTTAGTTATAGATATTAAAGATTGTTTTTTTTCAATTCCAATTCATCCTGAGGATAGTCCACGTTTTGCATTTACTATCCCTGCACTGAATCATGAAGGTCCTGATCAGAGATATGAATGGAAAGTACTCCCTCAAGGGATGGCTAACAGCCCAACTATGTGTCAAATTTATGTTAACAAAGTAATCCAGCCACTTAGAAATCAAAATCCTGAACTACAAATATTTCACTATATGGATGATGTATTATTAGCACACAAAGATAAAAACACATTGCTAGAATGTTATGCCACACTTACAAACTTATTAAAAAATTATAATCTAGAGATAGCAATAGATAAAGTACAATTAAATTTTCCAATTAATTATTTAGGAGTTCTATTATCCTCAACCATGGTCCGTCCACCAAAAATTCAAATACGAGTAGATCAACTCAAATCACTTAATGACTTTCAAAAGTTATTAGGAGACATAAATTGGATAAGGCCTTATTTAGGTATACCAACAGGAGAGTTGGGACCTTTATTTGATATCCTAAAAGGTCCATCAGATCCAAATTCACCCCGAATGTTAACGCCTGAAGCAAGAAAGGCATTAAAAATCATTGAAACATATATGGAAAATATGCATTTGGATAGAATTGATATAAGTTTGCCTTTATTATTTATTGTACTACCAACAAAAAATATTCCTACAGGAGTATTTTGGCAAGAAGGTCCATTATTATGGATACATTTATCTTATTCTCCTAACACTATTCTTACTAGGTATCCTGAGGCTGTAGGACAATTAATACTCAAAGGAATAAAAGCAGCAAAGGGAGTGTTTGGAATTTCTCCCAATAAAATTATTACTCCATATACTATGAATCAAATTGATGAGTTAGCTAATGAGTTAAATACTTGGGCAATAATCATGTGCAAATCTAATGTTTCATTTGATAACCACTTACCATCTAATCCTTTATTGTCTTTTTGGTCATTGCATCCTGTAATTTTTCCAAAAATGACAAGAAAAACACCTATCATGAATGCTCCAAATATATTCACTGATGGGTCAAATAATGGTACAGCAGCAGTAGTTACCCCTGATCAAACTTTTACATTTTTAGTACCCAAACAATCAGCTCAAAAGGTAGAGCTTAATGCAGTTTTACAAGCTTTTGTGATGTTTAAAGATTCTGTATTTAATTTATTTTCTGATAGTCAGTATGTAGTTAATGCTATAGTATCTCTTGAAGATGCTGGTAGGATTTCCCCTTCTTCTACTGTTTTCTCTTTGCTTTCCACTATACAAAGTCTAATCTGGGACAGAAAAGATCCATTCTTTATAGGACATATCAGGGCACATACAGGATTGCCTGGAGCCCTTAGTTTGGGCAATGATTTAGCAGATAAAACTACACATGACATACATATTTTCTCTACACTAGAAGAAGCTATAAATTTTCATAAAAAGTTCCATGTCAATGCTAATACTTTACAAAAGCGTTTTAAAATAACTAAGGAACAAGCTAGACAAATAATAAAACAATGTCAAAATTGTGTGACCTTTTTACCACAAGTTAATCTTGGAGTCAATCCTAGAGGATTGATACCTAACCATATTTGGCAGATGGACGTCACACACTTGCCAGAATTTGGAAAATTAAAATATTTGCATGTTACAGTTGATACTTCTTCTGGATTTTTGATGGGCTCCCTTCATGCCGGAGAAAAAACTAAAGATGTTATAGCTCATTGCTTACAAAATTTTGCCACTGTGGGTGTTCCAAAACAGTTAAAAACAGATAATGCCCCTGGTTATACTTCTACCTCTTTTAAACAATTTTGCTCAACATTTGGCATTACTCATATAACAGGAATCCCATACAATCCACAGGGACAAGGCATAGTTGAAAGAGCTCATCAAACTATTAAAATGTACTTATTAAAGCAAAAAGAAGGAATTGGGAAGGGGTATATATTCCCCAAAGATAAACTTAAAATAACCCTTTTTACTCTAAACTTTTTAAATTTGGATTCATCAGGACTTAGTGCTGCGGAAAGGCATATGTGTCCAAAAAATGTACATAAGCCCAAGGTACTTTGGAAGGATATTCTAACAGGACAATGGAAAGGTCCTGACCCAGTAATTGTCTGGAGTCGGGGGTCTGTTTGTGTGTTTCCACAGGGAGAACAGCAGCCGATTTGGATTCCAGAGAGATTAACCAAGGTCCTGACCCAGTGATTGTCTGGAGTCGGGGGTCTGTTTATGTGTTTCCACAGGGAGAACAGCAGCCGATTTGGATTCCAGAAAGATTAACTAAAGCGATTTCTACAGACCAAAAAGAAGATGATTTGGCTCAAATCCATAACAACTGATATCCAAAACTCCAGTTTGGCTATTCTTACATCTGCAACAGAACCAGGATGCTTTTTTCAATATCTATTTTATTATTGCCCTTTGCCATATCATGAAGTTCTATTTTGTTTTTTGAGCTCATACAGACCTAGGTTAATGTTTTGCTGATCAGTTCTATTTTTTGACTATAGAGTTTTTAAACATTGCAATGGAGATTTCACCTGTAAAAAGTTATAAGGCCTTTACTATAATGTTATGTGTTGTATGTATTATATTATGTGTGCACACTTGTGTTTTGTGTTATATGTTTGAATGTATGTATGTCCATATATCATATATGATGAGCGCTCATGATAAAATGGATCCAAATATTTTTTTTTCACGTGATTTATATGGTTTAATTTAAATTGGGTAAACAACTGTTGAGGATTGTTTTAATATGTAAACAAAAAAGAAGGTTAACAGATCTGTTTGTTTACTTTCACCTTTCCTTTTCATTATATTTAATAATTCTCTTAAAGACAATGTAAATTGTTAAGAAAATTGTTTTCTTTTAGTGCCTTCTGTAATGTTACATAATTTTTTCTTTAGCCATTATTGCCAGAATTCCTATCTTCATCCCAGTGCCGGTGAAGACAATGTAAATTGTTAAGAAAATTGTTTTCTTTTAGTGCCTTCTGTAATGTTACATAATTTTTTCTTTAGCCATTATTGCCAGAATTCCTATCTTCATCCCAGTGCTGGTGAAGTCAAAGATAAAACCAATCTACAGCTTCTACAATAGCCATCACTGAACTGCTTGCAGAACTTGCCTGGACACATTGTGAGCTCACCTGTATGCATTGTGAACTATCTGTTGGTGCAGCGACTTGTGGTAGTGTTGGGGTATTTTTGCTGATGATGTCACCGGTGGTACAATTTTTCAAAGGAGCCCTCAATTGGCTTAATGTCATGGCATTTTGCATCCTCCTCTACTAGTGATGGTCTAAAATTTGGGGGCCAACAGAGGTGAGGCAAAGAACCTCACCCCCCCACTGGTGCAAAGGCCTATCCACAAGTATAGCTGTATGCTGGACCGGTAGTCAGTGACGGGTATGATCCAATTGCAGTGGTACCAACCTAAGACAGGAGGCTGACGCCTAGAGGTCAGTTCATCCGATGACGGGTAAGGACCATATGTTGAATTGGACTGCCTGACAGGCACGGTCCCTAAGCCACATGCTTGTTGTTTAAACAGAGAGGGGGAGATGTTGAGAGCCACAGCCAAAGGGGCCCCAGCAAACTTCCAGCTGCCAGCAAACTTCCAGCTGCCGGCTGATGATTGGCTCACAGCGGCCCCAGCAACATCTAGCTGATTGGCTCCTCTGCGGTGATGCTCATTGGGCTGTTTCCCTGCCCTTTCAGACCACGGAGCTGCTCATTGGGGGACTTTTTTGGCTCCGCCCACGTGACCCAGCCAATCGGCCTCAAGAGCAGGAGGATTGTGGGAGGTGGAGAGAAGCTTGTGTGGGAGAGAGAGGCTTGTGGAAAGCCGGTGGTGGCAGTTGAGGCTCTGAGGGTTTTTCCTGAGAGGCTGTTTTGTTTGGCGTGTGTGGTTCTAAAAATAAAGTTAGTTTCTTTTGACAAGTGGCTCCTGATTGTGCCCAGCCAGACTGCAGCACTCCAAGCCTACCCATTGGGAAAGAGATGGTGCTCCTTCACCAATGATGCCAAATGAGGCCAGATTAAGAAATCTCACGTATTCTGCTCCACTTTATGTTGACATAACAAAAACAGTCATTAAAGAAGGTGAAGAACAACTTCAGACTCAGCATCAGAAAACTTTTATAGGAAAAATTCCAATTATGTTGCGTTCAACTTACTGCCTATTGAATGGCTTAACAGATCGTGATCTTTGTGAGTTAAATGAATGCCCTTTGGATCCTGGTGGCTATTTTATTATTAATGGATCTGAAAAGGTTCTGATTGCCCAAGAGAAAATGGCAACAAACACAGTTTATGTGTTTGCCAAAAAGGATTCTAAATATGCCTACACAGGAGAGTGTAGGTCATGTCTGGAGAATTCTTCCCGACCTACCAGTACTATATGGGTTAGCATGCTGGCAAGAGGAGGGCAGGGTGCAAAAAAGAGTGCTATTGGTCAGCGCATCGTGGCAACTCTACCGTATATCAAGCAAGAAGTTCCCATCATTATTGTGTTTAGAGCATTAGGTTTTGTGTCTGATAGAGATATCCTAGAACATATTATTTATGATTTTGAAGATCCAGAAATGATGGAAATGGTTAAACCTTCTCTTGATGAAGCTTTTGTCATTCAAGAACAGAATGTTGCATTAAATTTCATTGGTTCAAGAGGAGCAAAGCCTGGCGTTACTAAAGAGAAAAGAATTAAGTATGCAAAAGAAGTTTTACAAAAAGAAATGCTTCCTCATGTTGGTGTTAGTGATTTTTGTGAGACCAAGAAAGCATATTTCTTGGGATATATGGTTCATAGGTTACTTCTGGCAGCTTTGGGTAGAAGAGAACTAGATGACAGAGATCACTATGGAAACAAAAGATTGGATCTTGCTGGGCCACTACTTGCATTCTTATTTAGAGGTATGTTTAAGAATTTACTGAAAGAAGTACGAATCTATGCACAGAAGTTTATTGATCGAGGAAAGGACTTTAACTTGGAGTTGGCGATTAAAACGCGGATAATATCTGATGGCTTAAAATATTCTTTAGCTACTGGAAACTGGGGTGACCAAAAGAAAGCTCATCAAGCCAGAGCTGGAGTATCTCAGGTATTAAACCGCCTGACTTTTGCATCTACTCTTTCTCATCTGCGCCGTTTAAATTCTCCTATTGGTAGAGATGGCAAGCTAGCAAAACCAAGACAGTTGCATAATACGTTGTGCGGAATGGTTCGTCCTGCTGAGACCCCAGAGGGCCATGCTGTAGGACTTGCGAAGAATTTAGCACTGATGGCTTATATTTCAGTTGGATCTCAACCTTCTCCAATTCTGGAATTTTTAGAAGAATGGAGTATGGAAAATTTAGAAGAAATTTCTCCTGCAGCTATTGCTGATGCAACTAAGATTTTTGTTAATGGCTGCTGGGTTGGAATACATAAAGATCCTGAACAACTTATGAACACCCTAAGGAAATTACGGCGTCAGATGGACATCATTGTGTCTGAAGTTTCTATGATCAGAGATATTCGAGAGAGGGAGATTCGGATCTATACCGATGCAGGCCGTATTTGTAGACCACTTCTGATTGTGGAAAAACAAAAGCTACTTTTAAAGAAGAGACATATTGACCAATTGAAAGAGAGAGAATATAACAACTACAGTTGGCAGGATCTTGTGGCCAGCGGGGTGGTAGAATATATAGATACTCTAGAAGAAGAAACAGTGATGCTTGCAATGACCCCAGATGATTTACAGGAGAAAGAAGTCGCTTATTGTTCCACATATACCCATTGTGAGATTCATCCATCAATGATTCTTGGTGTTTGTGCATCTATTATTCCCTTTCCTGACCATAACCAGTCCCCTAGAAACACATACCAGTCTGCTATGGGTAAGCAGGCTATGGGAGTGTATATCACCAACTTCCATGTACGTATGGACACATTGGCCCATGTTCTTTATTATCCTCAAAAACCGCTTGTGACTACACGGTCTATGGAATATCTTCGATTTAGAGAGTTGCCAGCAGGTATCAACTCAATTGTGGCCATTGCATCATACACTGGATATAATCAAGAAGACTCCGTTATCATGAATCGTTCAGCTGTAGACCGAGGCTTTTTCAGGTCTGTTTTCTATCGCTCATACAAAGAACAGGAGTCTAAAAAAGGATTTGATCAAGAAGAGGTTTTTGAGAAGCCTACACGTGAAACATGCCAAGGTATGAGGCATGCCATTTATGACAAGCTGGATGACGACGGTTTGATAGCTCCAGGAGTTCGTGTATCTGGAGATGATGTTATTATAGGCAAAACAGTCACCTTGCCTGAAAATGAAGATGAATTGGAGAGTACCAATAGACGCTATACCAAGAGAGACTGTAGCACTTTCCTTAGAACCAGCGAGACAGGCACTGTGGATCAGGTTATGGTAACTCTCAACCAGGAAGGATATAAGTTTTGTAAAATAAGGGTACGCTCTGTTAGAATTCCACAAATTGGAGACAAATTTGCTAGTCGACATGGTCAGAAGGGTACCTGTGGTATTCAGTATAGACAAGAGGATATGCCTTTTACCTGTGAAGGTATTTACCCCTGATATCATCATAAATCCCCATGCCATTCCCTCTCGTATGACTATTGGTCACTTGATTGAATGTCTTCAAGGGAAGGTATCAGCTAACAAGGGTGAAATTGGTGATGCTACTCCATTTAATGATGCTGTTAATGTACAGAAGATTTCTAATCTTTTGTCTGATTATGGCTACCATCTCAGAGGAAATGAGGTCCTCTACAATGGGTTCACTGGTCGAAAAATCACATCACAAATTTTTATTGGCCCGACTTACTACCAGCGTTTGAAACACATGGTGGATGACAAAATTCATTCTCATGCTAGGGGACCTATTCAGATCCTAAATAGACAGCCCATGGAGGGGAGATCTCGTGATGGTGGCCTGCGTTTTGGAGAAATGGAACGAGATTGTCAGATTGCCCATGGTGCAGCCCAGTTTTTAAGAGAAAGATTGTTTGAGGCATCAGATCCATATCAGGTTCATGTTTGCAATCTTTGTGGAATAATGGCAATTGCTAACACCAGGACCCATACATATGAATGCAGGGGCTGCTGCAATAAAACCCAGATTTCTTTGGTGCGAATGCCTTATGCGTGCAAGCTGTTGTTTCAGGAACTTATGTCTATGAGTATTGCACCTCGAATGATGAGTGTTTAAATCTTTTAAAGGATTCTCAACCACATTGTTGTAAATGTCCATGTCTTGCTGGGCACAGTGGTGCAGGACTGTAATCACAGCAATGTGGGAGGCTGAGGCAGGAGGATGGCAAGTTCAAGGCCAGCCTCAACAATTTAGCTAGACCGTATCTATCTACAAATAAATAAATGAATAAAAAGACTGAGGATGTAGCTCAATGTTGGAGCACCCCTGGGTTTTATCCACAGTACAAAAAACAACAACAAAAAAAACTTGTTTTACTTCTATGATATGGCTTTAAAAAATGACAATGTATTGAGTTGCGATAGAAAGCATTTTATTTGTTTTGTTTAATGATATGCATGTTTTTCTTCTGTAAATAGACAATAAAGTTTTGTAGATAGTCAAAAAAAAAAATAAATAAAAATAAAAATAAAATTTAGTTACAGATGCCAAGAAACAGTTTCAAGTATTTTCTGAATATTCATCATACATATATGACACAATTATATCTTCCTTCAATGAAGTTTTCATATCATACATTTATTTAATGGGAAAGAGTTAAATGTTACATGAATTATCCAATAAATGTGATCATATATTTTTCTCTTCAAAACCTCTACATACTCTTGGGATGCTTCCAGAGTAGATCCTGATCTGACATACTAGTAGATTTTAGAGAAGCTCTAAAGGATCCAGATTCAAATTGAGCAGTAGCTTTTCCTAATTCTCTGTACTTTCTCCAACTCCTGCTGCAAGTCAGACTTGTGATCTGACTTAATTTCTTCTTTAAGTCTTGTGTTTCATCTTCTAAATTAATGTGATAACCTGATGAAACTTCTAGTGAAGTCTCTGACCGAGAGTGTTCTTTCAGGGTATCAGCCAGTTCTTGGTGAAGTTATCTTACAACCACTTCTCTTTCTGCTCTTTCCTTTTTGTATTGATCAGTCTTTCTTTTAATCATCAATTAACTCCTTATTTCTGTTTTCCAGCATGAGACTGTGATTAACACTCTTATCTTGAAGTTTCTTTAAAATGTAATGAAACTTGTCATAAATATTAATTATTGCTTTTTGTATTATCAACTTTGTTGTGAAGGTCATCTAATTGCTGTCAAACGAATGTATTTTTAGTTTGCAGTTGAGATAATCTATCCTCTGTATACTCTTGCTTTTGATGTACTTATTCATTTTACTTTGCTCATTTTGATACCTGTGTTCAATTTCCTTCATTTGGCATTGTATTTGCATTAGGTTTGCTTATACCTATTCTAAAACCAAAGTCTTTTTTCTAAAAGCATAACTTATATGGTGGAGCTCAATTTCAGGACTAATTTTTATTTCAGATTTAGAAAGGTGTTGGGAAGGACTCTCACTAATAAGTTTTAATTTAGACATATCAAAAATCATCTTGTCCTATGAACTAAAGCACTCTTACTTTCTGGAAAGCAAACTCTAGGTATCTTTTTGTCTTTCATCATGATGGTGTAAGCAGCAGTCAGTCGGACATAATATGATTCAACTTCTGTTTCTAGTTTTTTTTGTGTGTGTGTTTTGTTTTTCATTCTTCAGTTTAAAATTTAGTGAGGTAATATCAGATTTTAGAATTTGACACTGTTCAATATACTTGCATGCTGTTTTTGTGTTTCTCCATTCAGTTTGATTATCCTTTGAAGGACAACAATTCTTTTAAACTTTCAAAATCCTCAAGATATTTCTTTTCCTTTTCTTGGTTCTAATTTTTTTCTATTTTCAGTCTTATCATGGAAATTTCATCCTGCAGTATGTGATATTTATGCAATAGCTCTTTCTCCATTCCATCACTAGTAGAAATCTTTGAGATAGGTGATGAAAAGGAAGGATGAGAAAAGCTCAGGATTTCCCTTAATCTTACCAAAGTGGTTTTAACCATGTTTTCATTTTGACTATTAGAATTACTGTTGTCAAACAATATTCTATTTTCTGGTTTCCCAAAAATGCCATATTTTGCTTCTTTTTTCCCTAGATTGCTGAAAAGGTTCACATAATTATCCTTTATCTTTTGGGATATTCTTTTTATCAAATTTATGTTAATCCTCATCTGATGTAGGATAGGAATCACCAGGACCAGGTTTATTAGACAAACTGATTAAAGGTACATCTCAAGAACTCTCATTCTCTGGATTGCTATTTTCTGACTTTTTAGGTCTCTCTTTAGTGTATTCAAAAACTGCTTGCATATTATAACCACAGCATAAGTAAATGAGTTCTATTTATAGTAATCTTCAGAGAATATATCAATACCTCCTTGAAAAAGCAGCTTCACTGTATTTGCTGAATCATATCCTACAGCAAACATTAGGGCTGTTTTAGGATAACCTAACATCAGTATTCTTCAAAGAAAGAAATTTAAAGCCAAGAGTCATTCAGAAAACAAAATGAGGTATTTCTTAATTGGTAAGCAGAGAGCTGAGGCAGGAGCCATCTTGAGGAGGTCTCACTGCAGCTTGCTAAAATGGTAAATTTAAATGAATATTGTGTCTGTTCTGACTGCTTACTGACTGGCTGTTTCCCTATATCTCTCCCTTTTCTCAGGCCTCTTTGAAATACAACAATACTGAAATTAGGACAATTAATAATCTTACAATGGACTCTCAGTGTTCAAGTGAAAAAAAGTCACAGTATCTCACTTTATCCTCCAGGAGCAGTGCAGAGAAAATACCTTAAAAATGTATCTGCCACTGGGTTTAGTGGAGCATGCTTGTAATAATAGTTACCCAGGAGGCTGAGGTAGGAGAATGGCAGGATCCACTTAGCAAGACCCTGTCTCAAAATAAAAAATAAAATGAGTATGTAGCTCAGTGGTAGAGTACACCTGGGTTCAGTTCCCAGTAAAACACACACACACACACACACACACACACACACAAAGCATCTCCCTGTTTTGTCATGGAAAGGGTTTATGTCACACATCACATGCCCTCAACTTTTACAACTACCTCCCAAAGGACTCCATCCTAAACCTCAGTTCTGTGAATAAAAGGAACTATACATATGTGAGTCTCCCTAGATCACAAAACAAAAATGTGGTTTTTTAAAGTTTTCAAATACTTCCCTCTTGGAGGAGTGCAGAAAAGGAGTAGGAACATGCAGTTCCCATTTTTCTTTTCAGAAGGTGCTTAAAGCACACACTTCCAGTGGCTATATGTAACAATCTGAGCTCCTAACTAACTTGCTTCAGGGAGCTAAAAAAAAAAAAAAAAAAAAAAGCCCTTCAGGAATCAAAGTTAGAGCTCAGCTTCCTAAGCCCTTTCCTTCTGGCTCACCCAAGAAATAAATCAAAGCTTACTTTTTCTTCCTGGAATAAGTTTGGCCACACAATAAGTATCACAATTTCCATAATGATTTCCTTAACAATCTAGCTCCATTTGCATTTATTAGTGGCCTCAGTCACAGAAAATAAATAGTTGGACGTACAGTGGAGTCATTTCCATCAGCTATTTCCCTTGGATCAGCATTTGCCACAGATCCTGTCTTGGCTTAGTGACAAGGCAGTAGGAGATGAATGCCCACACTTAAAAGTTTCATCATGAAGACAAAGGGAATTGGAATACACATTCAACATCCCAACGCTTCCAACAACATCTAGAGTATGACTATTATCATCCCAGTTTCAGGACAAAGAATGACATGAAACATCCCAACCTCTGGGAGCCACCAAAAATAGAGACAGCAATCTGAATGAAGACAAAGATTTGAGCAGAACCTTAAAATTTCTAACCAGAAAGCCTGGCAAGATCCTTCTCCTATACAAGGACAGTCTGACAAGATTGGAAGAGGTAGTTATTTAATGAACATAAATCAATACAGAGCGTCAAGAACAAAGAAGAAACAGGGGAATTCATTTCAAATGAAAGAAACAGACCTAAGTAGATATATGTGATTTATCCAAAAGGGAATTCAAAATAATGGTCCCTTTGCTCACTTAGTTCAAGAAAGCAATGGAAGAACAAACTGAGAGTTTCAACAAAGAAGTATCTAAAAAGTACTAAAGAGAAATCAGAGCTGAGAATAGTTTAACTAAAATGAAAAAAATAAATTTGGTAGTTCAACAGCAGACTATATTGGCAAAAGCAAAAGTCTATAATAGATACACAAAAGATAAAAAGATCACAAACCATACCACTGCAGGAAGTCATCAAAGCACAAAGGAAGAAAGGCAAAATGAAAGAAACAACAGATTTAGAAAATAACCAGAAAACAATTACCAAAATAGTATGAGTAAGTCCTTATATACCAATGACTACTTTGAACATAAATGGATTTAATTCTTCAATCAAAAGGTATAGAATGGCTGAATTAAAGTAGAAACAAAACAAACAAAAAGCCAAGACCAAAATATTTGCTTTAATATTTTATCCTAAAGAACACTCATAGCTGAAAGTAAATGGATGAAAAGGATATTCTGTGCAAACAGAAATTAAAAAGGAGCAGGTTAGCTATACCTATTTGAGACAAAAGAAGCTTTAAGTCCAAAACAGTAAAAGAAGGCAAAGATGGTCATTAAACAGTAGTAAAGAGATCAACTCATCAAAAGGATATGACAATTGTAAATATACATGCACTCAAGATGAGGGTACCTAATTATATAAAGCAAACTTTAAGAGATCTGAAGGGAGACAGATTGTAACACAATGTGCAGGGGATTTCAATATCCCACTTTCAATATTGGACAGATTACCCAAACAGAAAATCAATAAGGAAACAATAAACCTGAATGATACTTTAGACCAAACAGAGCTAACTGATATATATATAGGACATTCTATCCAATAGCAACAATACACATAAAACATTCTCCAGTATGGATCATATTAGGCTACGAAACAAGCCTTAAGAAATTTAACAAGATCAGAATCATATCAAGTGGGAGCTGGGGTTGTGGCTCAGTGGCAGAGTGCTTGCCTAGCAAGTGTGAGGTACTGGATTTGATTCTCAGCACCACATATAAATAAATGAACAAAATAAAGGTCCATCATCATCTTAAAAAAATAAGAGTTTTACAAGACCTTTAAAGAAGAACTAATACCAATACTCTTCAATCTATTTCAGGAAATAGAAAAAGAGGGAGTACTTCCAAATTCATTCTATGAGGCCAACATCACCCTGATTCCAAAACCAGACAAAGACACTTCAAAGAAAGAAAACATCAGACCAATTTCTCTAATGAATATAGATACAAAAATCCTCAATAAAATTCTGGCAAATTGGATACAAAGCATATCAAAGAGATTGTGCACCATGATCAAGTGGGATTCATCCCTGGGATGCAAGGCTGGTTCAATATATGGAAATCAATAAATGTAATTCACCACATCAATAGACTTAAAGATAAGAACCATATGATCATCTTGATAGACGCAGAAAAAGCATTTGACAAAATACAGCATCCCTTTATGTTCAAAACACTAGAAAAACTAGGGATAACAGGAACTTACCTCAACATTGTAAAAGCTATCTTCACTAAGCCTCAGGCCAGCATCATTCTAAATGGAGAAAAATTGAAGGCATTCCCTCTAAAATCTGGAACAAGACAGGGATGCCCTCTCTCACCACTTCTATTCAACATAGTTCTGGAAGCACTAGCCAGAGCAATTAGACAGATGAAAGAAATTAAAAGTATAACTATAGGAAAAAAAGAACTTAAACTAGCACTTTTTGCTGATGGTAGGATCCTATACTCAGCAGACCCAAAAGGTTCTACCAAGAAACTTCTAGAACTAGTAAATGAATTCAACAAAGTGGCAGGATATAAAATCAACACCCATAAATCAAAGGCATTCCTGTATATCAGTGACAAATCCTCTGAAATGGAAATGAGGAAAACTACCCCCCCAAAAAAACTTGGGAATCAACTTAACAAAAGAGGTGAAAGATCTATACAACAAAAACTACAGAACCCTAAAGAGAGAAATAGAAGAAGACCTTAGAAGATGGAAAGATATACCTTGATCATGGATAGGCAGAATTAATATTATTAAAATGGCCATATTACCAAAAGCACTTTACAGATTCAATGTGATTCCAATCAAAATCCCAATGGCATTCCTTGCAGAAATAGAAAAAGCAATTATGAAATTCATTTGGAAAAATAAGAGACCCAGAATTATCTAAAGCAATTCTAAGCAGGAAGAGTGAAACAGGTGGTATCGCTATACCAGATCTTAAACTATACTACAGAGCAAAGTAACAAAAACAGCATGGTACTGGCACCAAAACAGGCAAGTAGACCAATGTACAGAATACAGGACACAGAGACCAATCCACAAAATTACAACTACCTTATCTAAGACAAAGATGCTAAAAGCATGCAATGGAGAAAGAATAGCATCTTCAAAAAATGGTGCTGGGAAAACTGGAAATCCATATGCAACAAAATGAAATTGAATCCCTTTCTCTCACCATGCACAAAAGTGAATTCAAAATGGACCAAGGATCTAGGAATCAAACCAGAGACTCTGCGTCTAACAGAAGAAAAAGTTGGCCCTAATCTCCATCATGTGGGGTCAGACCCCAAATTCCTTAATAAGACACCTATAGCACAAGAGTTAAAACCAAGAATCAACAAATGGGACGAATTCAAACTAAAAAGTTTCTTCTCAGCAAGAGAAATAATATGTGAGGTGAATAGGGAGCCTTCATCCTGCGAACAAATTTTTACCCCTCACACATCAGATAGAGCTCTAATCTTTAAGGTATACAAAGAACTCAAAAAGTTAAACAACAAAAAAACAAATAATCTAGTCAACAAATGGGCCAAGGACCTGAACAGACACTTCTCAGAGGAGGATATACAATCAATCAACAAATACATGAAAAAATGCTCACCATCTCTAGCAATCAGAGAAATGCAAATTAAAACTACTCTAAGATACCATCTCACTCCAGTAAGAATGGCAGCCATTATGAAGTCAAACAACAATAAGTGCTGGCGAGGATGTGGGGAAAAAGGTACACTCATACATTGCTGGTGGGACTGCAAATTGGTGCAGCCAATTTGGAAAGCAATATGGAGATTTCTTGGAAAGCTAGGAATGGAACCACCATTTGACCTAGCTATTCTTCTCGGACTATACTCAAAAGACCTAAAAACAGCATACCGCAGGGACACAGCCACATCAATGTTTATAGTAGCACAATTCACAATAGCTAGACTGTGGAACCAACCTAGATGCCCTTCAATGGATGAATGGATAAAAAAAAATGTGGCATATATACACAAAGGAATATTACTCAGCACTAAAAAATAACAAGATCATGGCATTTGCAGGGAAATGGATAGTATTAGAGCATATTATGCTAAGTGAAGTTAGCCAATCCCTAAAAAACAAATGCCTAATGTCTTCTCTGATATAAGGGGGGTGATTCAAAATGGAGTAGGGGGGAAGAGCACGAGAAGAAGATTATCACTAAATAGGGAAGAGAGGTGGGAGGAAGGGAGGGAGAAGGGGAATTGCACGGAAGATGGAAGGAGACCCTCATCGTTATACAGAAAACATGTATGACGATGTGAGGAAAAAGAAAAAAAAAAGTGTGTCACATTAGATTGGGTAGAGGGGAGGGGAGGGAAAGGGGGAAAGGAAGTATAGCAGAATAAAATGGACATTATTTTATATATATATATATATATATATATATATATATATATATATATANNNTATATATATATAAATATATAAATGACTGCATGACAAATGTGATTCTGCAACCTATACACTCAGAAAAATGAGAAATTATACCCCATCTGATTCAAATGTATGATATGTCAAGATCATTGTACTGTCATGTGTAACTAATTAAAACAAATAAAACAAAAAAAATTTAAATCATATCAAGTATCTTTTCTAACCACAATGTTATGAAAAAAAATCAAAATCAAGAGAAATCATGAAAAATTAACAAATGTTTATTGAAATTGAACAATATTATATTGCATGCATATACAAATATGATATAATGAATCTAACCATTATGTATAATTAAAGTGCATCAAAAATTTAGAAAAAAATAAATTAAGCAATATGTTCCTAAACAATTATTCTTCAAGGAAGAAAATTTAAAAATATCCTGAGACAAATGAAAATGAAAACACAACAAATCAAACTCTTAGAATGCAGCAAAAGCAAATTTAAGAGGGAACTTTATAGCAGTAAACACTTGCAACAAAAGAATAAGGAGAACTGTGCCCAGTGGAACATGTCTCTAATCCCTGAGGCTCAACGGAGCTGAGGCAGGAGGATCATAAATTCAAATCCAGGCTCAGCAATTTAGTCAGACCCTAAGCAACTTAGTGTGAATTTATCTCAAAATAAATAGGGCTGGAATGGTTAAGTCCCTCTGATTTCAATTCCTGGTATCAAAAAAAAAAAAAAAAAGCCTAATGTTATGCCTTAGAAAAAGAGAAAAGAAAGAGAAAGAAAGAAGGAACAGAAAAAACTAAAACTAAACTCAGGGTTAGAAGGAAAAAGGAAATAACAAAAAATTGTAGCAGAGGGATCGGGAAGATGGCGGCTAATAGAGTGCATCACCCCCGTGTACCACATCATTGCCCAGGTGAATAACGAGTTAGAACGGCCAAAAGCTATCTTGTTAGGAATTTCCAGCAAAATTGGGGTGCACCAAAACCTAGAGTAAGGATTTCCATCACCCGAGGTTCGGTTACTGGGGCTCAATCTCGAGTGAACCTTGCGCCCGGAGATTCAGGCTGTTTGATCGGCGGCCCACCCCGCAGCTAGAGACTGCAGTGTGCCGGGAAACGGAGTGCCAGCAACGCAGAGGAATGGTGCTGTGGATTCTGTGGGGTCCTGCCGGTTGTGCCCTCACTGTGCTCCGGGCTGAGTTCTGGGTTTGAGACGGGGAAGGAAGCGGTCCAGTTCTGTCCTCCACACCGGACAGCCCACCAAGGAAGCCAGTGGCCACCATCTTGGAGAGCTGACGTCACCATCGCCAGTTTCCGACAGATCGCAGCTAGTGCAGCGTAGAACAGGTGTGTGTCATTTAATCCATCTCCCATACAGCGGGGAAATTGCAAAAAATCTCTCCCCAGCTTTCCGGGGGCGTGATTAACAGAGTGAGTGTGAATAGAGGCGTGGGGAAAGCTAAAGGCACCTGACCTCCAACTCCCCCCTCCCACCAGCGGTGAAAACGAAACCTGTCTCGCCAGCTCTCGGAGGAGTGGCTATCGGAGGGAATCAAAACAATAAGGGGCCGATTCCCAATAGCCTCGCTCCACATCCAGGAAAATGAAGGCCCAGAGTGTAGCTTGAACTGCCGAGAGGTATCACACTGGGGAAGGCCTGGCTGGCAGGAGAAGCCAGGAGACTAGAGACCAGGAATAAACCTAAGCTAATGGGTTTTGAGAGACACCAGGGGGGAGAGAAGGGAGCGGCCTCATACGGATTGTTTCCTACAGCCGGAGGGCAAAATCTTGGCCCAGAAGGCACAGCACTACCTACTGGAAGCGAAGAAAATAGAAGCCTAACAGTGCCCTTTTTTTTTTTCTTTCTTTCTTTTTTTAAATTTTTTAATTTTAATTTTGTTTTTTAAATTATTTTTTTAATTGTAATTTTTATTTTACTGCATTTTATTATTTTTTTATCATTTCTTTTTCTTTTCTATTCTTTTCTCTTTCTTTCTTCTTTCCCGCTCTCTTTCTTGGCTTGCTTCCTTACCTTTTCCCCATCTTTCCTCTTAAGCATGACCACCCAGATTACATATAACTTACTAAATGCAAATAGATGAATACTACGAATCAGTCTATAGTCCGCCTAAGCCCTTAACTACCCCCAAGTACTCCTGTCTATTCTCTTGTTAATATCCGCCTGCATTTGAGCAACCCCCCAAAGAAGCTAACATATACTAACCTCCATACCATCAAATCGCCCGACCTTAACATAAAATCCTAAGTTCAAACCTCAATTCTCTATATGCCATCAAAATCTGTAGGCCTTTAATGAAACTAATGAATTTACCTTAAATCACAATTAAATCCAACATCTCTAAACATTGTCTCCCAACATAAAGGAGAGATATTGGAACTATAAAAACCAAAACAAATTTAAAGGAGAAAACAGAAACACAGCAGTCAAACAGAGTTGGAAAGTCACGTGAGCACCATGAAAAAACAAGGGAAAAAAGGATTACAAACAATGCAGGACAACTTAAACTCACAGGAGAACCTAGAGGCATCAGAAAATGGACAGAGAAAGAACTCAAGGCATACCTAACTCAGATGTAATGGAATCTTAGAGAAGACATTAGACAGCAAGTCCAAACAATGAAAGTATACTTTGAAAACGAATTACATAAGCAAATTCAAATGGCAAAGAATGAGCTCTACCAGGAGTTAGAGATCTTAAAAAAAATCAAACAGTAATCCTAGAAATGCAGGAAACCATAAACCAAATTAAAAACTCAAATGAGAATATTACAAATAGACTAGATCAAATAGAAGTCAGAACGTCAGATAATGAAGACAAAGTTTATCAACTTGAAAAGAATATAGTCAACACAGAAAGGATGCTAAGAAATCATGAGCAATCTATCCAAGAGATATGGGATGTCATAAAAAAACCAAACTTGAGAGTCATTGGGATAGAAGAAGGTATAGAGGTTCAAACCAAACGAATGAACAATCTATTGAATGAAATAATCTCAGAAAACTTCCCAGATATGAACGATGGAATGGATTGCCAAATCCTGGAAGCCTACAGGACCCCAAACATACAAA
>NW_025999941.1:6352271-6365089 GCF_001458135.2 Marmota marmota marmota | reverse complement strand
AGATGGGGTAGAGAGAGAAGATGGGAGGGGAGGGGAGGGGGGATAATAGAGGATAGGAAAGGTAGCAGAATACAACAGTTACTAATATGGTATTATGTAAAAATGTGGATGTGTAACCTATGTGATTCTGCAATCTGTATTTGGGGTAAAAATGAGAGTTCATAACCCACTTGAATCTAATGTGTGAAATATGATATGTCAAGAGCTTTGTAATGTTTTGAACAACCAATAAAAAAAAGAATTGCAATGCATTTCGCTGTCATATATAAATAAAAATAAATAAATAAATAAATAAAATTGTAGCAGAAATAAATAAGTAAATACTTTAAAAATATATAAAATATCAACAAGATTGAGTTGGTTTTTCAAAAAGCCATACAATGATACAAAGCTTGATTTATATGTAACAAAGTCCTAGGTTCAATTCCCAACATTGCAAAAATAAAGCATAAATAAATAAATAAAACAGACAAAAATTTTAGCTATATTAAAACGAGAAAATTCAAATAAAATAAAAAATGAAAGAACAGATATAACTTCTACCACAAATACAAAGAAGGCAACTGTGAACAATTATATGACAAAAAATTGAATAACCTAGAAACATATAACCTACCCAGGCTGTACCATGAATAAATTAGAAATTTAAACAGAGCAATAATGTATAACAGCTTCACATCAAAGAAAAGCCCAGGACCAGAGTTTCATGGCTAAATTCTACCATTTAAGGAATAATTAACAACAAACCCTTCTCAAATTATTTTCTGTAAAAATTAAAGAGTAGGGAACACTTGCAAACTCACTTCACAAGGCTGGTATCACTCTGACCAAAATGAGACAAAGATACTACAAGAAAACTAAAGTATAAGTCAATACATTGATAATCATAAATTTTTAACTAAAACTAGCAAACCATATTCAACTATACATTAATGCAGTACATTCACCATGATCAAGTGAGAATTCTCTCTGAAAAGCAAGGCTATCTCAACATATGACAATCAATAAGTGTGATTCACCATATTAACAGAATGAAGGGCAGAAACCATAAGATGATCTCAATAGATCAAGAAAAGGCATTTGAAAAATTCAAATTCTTTAAGACTCAACAGATAAGGTAGAAAAGGAATGTTCCGCCTTACAATAAAGGCTACATATGACAAACTGATAGCTAACATTATACTCAACAGTGAAAAGTTGAAGACTTTTCCTCTAAGATCAGTAATAAGATAAGGATGCCCACATTCACCACTTTTATTCAATATAGTACTGGAAGACCCAACCAGAGCTATTTAGAAAGATAAACAAAAGACATCTCAATAAGAAAAAATGAAGTGAAATTGTGTTTCCTGATGCCATGATCTTATATATAGAAAATCCTAAAGACTATACAAAGAATATCAGAATTGATAAACACATTCAGTAAAGTTTCATGATATAAAATCAACATATAAAAATCAGTGGTGTTCCTTTTATCTTTAATAAAGACGAAAATGCATGCTTTTTTTAATCTTCACTTTCCCAAAGTATTAAAGTATTAAGATGTTTCTCAAAACCAAAAAAAAAAAAAAAAAAAAAATCAGTGGTATTCTTAAACATTTAAAAAATTTGATTATAAATTTTAAAGTTTTGGGGCTGGGGCTGTAGCTCAGTGGTAGAGAGAGCACTTGCCTAACATGGGTGAGGCACTGGGTTCAATCTTCAGAACCACATACAAATTAAATGAATAAAATAAAGTTTTAAAAAAATTTTAAAGCTTCATTTACAATAGTAAATGAAATAGTAAAAGAAAAAATTACTGCTAAGTACATTTTATTACATTTATTGACGCATTATACTTTTACATAATGGTAGGATTAGTGGTAACATGCATATTTGTACATGCAGACAATATAACAATATAATTGGGCCTATCTCATTCTTTGGTATTACTCCTTTCTCCTCCTCCTTCCCCCTGGTTCCTTTCCTGTTCTCTACCAATCTCCCTTCATTTTTCATGAAATACTCCATCTACTTTTCTTTTCCTTCTTCCTCTCTAACTCCCCAAAATGAGAGAAAATATTTGACCCTTGACTTTCTGAGCTCGGCTTCTTTCACTTACCATAATGTTATCAAATTTCCTACAAATGCCATAATTTTATTCTTCTTTATGGCTGAATGAAACTCCATGAGGTATATATATCAATTTTCTTTATCCTTTTATCCATTGATGGACATTCTAGGCTGGTTCCATAGTTTGGCTATTGTGAATTGTGGTGCTATAAACATGAGTATGCATGTGTCTCTATATTATGCTGACTTTAATTATTTTGAATAAATACCAAAGAGTGCTATGGAGGGTCATATGGTGGTTCCATTCTTAGCCTTTTGAGGAATATCCACACTGCTTTTCATAGTGGTTGTACTAATTTACAACCTTACCAAGACTACGAAAGTGTTTCTTTTTCTCTACAACCTTTTCAGAATTTATTAGTTTATATTCTTGACTACTGCATCCTAACTGGAGTGAGATAAAATCTCAGTGTAATTTTGATTTGCATTTTCCTAATTGCTAATGATGTTGAACATTTTTTTTTCATATATTTATTGACCATTTGTACTTATTCTTTTGAGAAGTGTCTGTTTAATTCATTAGCCTATTTGTTAACTGGGTTGTTCCTTTGGAGTTAAATTTTCTGAGTTCTTTATATGTTCTTAATCCTCTGTCAGAAGAGTAGCTAGCAAAGATTTTCTCCCATTCTGTAGGTTTTCTCTTCACATTCTTATTTGTTTCCTTCACTGTGCAGAAGTTTTTTAATTTGACACTATACCATTTATTAACTTTTGGCAGTATTTCTTGAGTCTTAGGGACCCTAGTGGAGAAAGGTGCTGCCTGTTCCTATATGTTGGAATATTGGCCCTATATTTTTGTCTAGGAATTGCATAGTTTCTGGTGTAATTCTTAGGTCTTTGATCCATTCTGAGTTGACTTTTTGAGTAAATTTTACCATGTGAATGAGATATCTGTATATTGAACATATAAAACATTGATGAAAGAAATTGAAGATGATATAAATGAATAAAAAAATGGCCAATGTTCATAGATTGTAAGAATTAACATTGTCAAAATGTCCGTACTATTCAAAATGATCTTCAGATGAAAGGTAGTCATTATTAAAATTCCAATTTTGTTCTTACAGAAATAGAAAAAAAATCCTGAAATTCATATGGAACCACAAACTACCCAAATAGCCAGAGCAATGTTGACCAAAAAGAACAAAATTGGGTACTGGATTTAAAACAAATTACAAAGCTATGGAAATCAAAACATCATGGTCTTGTTATTTGTCCACTGGGATAGGAAAGAGAACCCAGAAATAAATGCATATACCTATAGTCAACTGACTTTTGACAAAGGCACAAAGAATACACACTTTTCAATAAATGGTGTTAGTACAACTGGCTATACACATCAAAAGAATGAAAATGGAATCTTACATCATCCACTATATAAGGATCAACTCAAAATGAATTGAAAACCTAAATGTAAAATCTGAAACGTACAAAACAAGTAGAAGAAAATGTAGGGGGGAAAGCCCAATGACAATTGGCCTAGGCAGAAATTTCTTAGATCTGGCCCTGAAAGCACAGGCAATGAAAACAAAAATAGAAAAATGGGATTTCATCACATTTAGAAACTTCTTCAAGCAAAAGAGGACACAAGTAGGGCTGGAGATGTGGCTCAAATGGTACCACACTCGCTTAGCATGTGTGAGGCACTGGGTTCGATTCTCAGCACCACATAAAAATAAAGATGTTGTGTCCACCTAAAACTAAAAAATAAATATTAAAAAAAGAGGACACAAGTCATGGAAAGGGAAAGAAATACTTAGAAATTATACATTGGATAGGAGCTACTACCCTAAATATTCAAAAACAAAAAGAAAAACCCATTTAATAATGAGCACAGAAATTGAATAGAAATTTTCTCAAAAGAAGACTTAGAAATAGCCTACAGATATTTTTTAAAATTTTAATTTTAATTTTAAATTTTGTAAAAATACTCAACATCTCTACTCATCAGAGAAATGCAAACTAGGACCAGAAGGAGCTATCGCCTCATACCTTTTAGATTGACTATTATAAAAAACACACAAAATATTGGCGAGAACATGGAGAAAGGGGAACTCATACATTATTGGTAATATTTTCAAGTAGCACATCCATTTTGGAAAACAGTATGATACTTCCTCAAAAATTTAAAAATAGATCTACCATATGATCAAGCAATCCCACTATTGGATATAGCTGAAGGAATTGAAATCAATTATACTTAAAAGATGTCTGTACTCCCATATTCATTGCATCATTATTCATAATAGCCAAGATATGGAAACTATGTAAGTGAATAGGTTTTTAAAACATGGTATATTAACACAATGCAATATTATTCAGCCTTAAAAAAAACAGGAAACTGTCATTCATGAAAACATGGATGAGCCTAGAGGACATTATGTTAAGTGAAATAAGCCAGGTACATAGAGGCATATACCATATGATCTCCCTTATTTGTAGAATCTAAAAAAGTCAAACTCATAGAAGTAGAGAGTTAAGTTGGTGGTTACTAGTGCCTGAGGGCAGGAGCAGGTGGAGAGGGAAAGAAAAGTCAAAGTTAAAGTTGAATAGGAGGAATAAATTTTGATGTGCTATTACACAGCAAGGTGATTATAGTTAAATAATAATATATTGTATATTTCAAAATATCTAAGAGAGGGTTTTAAATGTTCTCACCACAAAGAAATGATAAAAATACAAGGTGATGAATACACAAATTTACTTGAATTGGTGATCTCACAGTGTATAAATATATCAAAACAACACCATAAATATAAGCAATTATTATTTTTCAACTAAAATTTAAAGCTTAAGAAAATAAAATTTGATATAATTCAAGATATACAACATGATGATTGATATAAATACATAATTGTGTGATAGTTAACAAACTAATTAACACGTCCATCACAACCCATCATTACCATTTATCTGGTAGAGGGGAACATTGCTTCCTTTAGGAAAAAGGTCAGTACATTAGTTAAACTTGAGAAATAAATTCTTACTATGTTAACTACAGGGTGTTTTACTACTTTCATTTCTGCCTAAAAAAAATATACAACAAAGGGTTGGGGTTGTGGCTCAGTGATAGAGCACTTGCCTAGCATGTGTGAGGCCCTGGGTTTGATCCCCAGCACCATATAAAAATAAATAAACAAAATAAAGTATTGTGTCTATCTACAACTAAAAATATTAAAATATATATATACACACACACAACACTAAGTATTATAGTATGTATGCTAGAAGGTATTATTAATCTCAAGATAGGAAATTAAATATTTATTCTCTTAAAAAGAACATTACCTTTGACTTAAAATTTAAACATGTTAAACCTGGTAACATATAACAGAAGGTAACAAAATTTACTTATCCTAATTAAAGTGGTTAAATAGACTACCATCCTCCAAAAAGAGTAATTTCATTACTTTAATAAAACTCTGTGAACAATTGAGTAATCAGTTGAATTTGTTGTGCAAAGCAAGTCATTCACATAGGTTTACTTACATTATAGTCAGCTTCAGGAAGTTTAACACCAGGAAATAAGTCACTAGTTATGCCATTAAATAAAGGTATGTCATGTGACATAAACTTTGGTTCATTCACATCTTTAATTGATCGAAGAAGCTAAAATCACAAAAAAGGACAAAATAAGTTAATTGCCTACATTTATTGTTCCATTCCACCCCTCTAACCAAAATTTTTCTCCATGGAATTCCCAAAGTGAAAAAAATAAAAATAATTCTATGCTTATCAAGCCAAAAGGTCCTTGTATTCATATAAATAATAATAAACATAACCCAAAACTATAATTTCAACCCCACATAGAAAGACTTGAAGCAATACCTGCCTTACTTGCCTCTGCATCGTTCCTGACTGATCTCACTAAAAAACTTTTCTACTGAAAATTTCACAGTATATTTAGATGTATATAAATATTTAATACTTACCAATATATCTTCATTTTCATTTGGATATTTTAGTTTTAGGTTTCCAGCAGCCACTAAAACTGCTTTTACTGCTCGCATTCCATAGTCATAATGAAATTGCGATGAGAGCTGCTCTGAGCAAAGTCTGTAAGTCATTACTATCTTCACAGACAGAGGTTTTGCATTCAAAAATCCATAGGAGTAGAGGGAAATTTCTGCTATAAGGGCATAGTTTGGAACCATCATAGCCACTGTTCTAAAAAGAACCTGGAGTATATAATAAATAAAATATTTACATAATATAAACCATTTTAAAAACTAGTTATAAGCATTCAAAGAAAATGTGTTGATATTCAAGTTTATTCCCCCATAGCAACACATTTTCATAAAAATATTAAAGTGCTACTGAAAAAACAATTATAGTTTATGTCCTTAGTATCTTTTGTATGTCTAAAAAAATTATTAGAAGCATACCTTATATCAAATGGAGTTAAAATGGAAATAACAGATACATGGGAAGAATGTTAATATTTTGAATATTGTGCTATTATTTATGATTAACAAACTTAAAACTTTAACAAATATTACCTTAAGGTTGTCTGGCAATTCAGAACGCCCTGCATAGCCAGGATTCATGGTAATAGCTACAAAACAGTTTGGATTGAGCTTAAGTTCTGTCCCTTCAAAAACAAACACTTCCAACTTCTGTTGAATGGCTCTCTGAATGCAAAGGATCTGTTGAGCCACCACTGACAACACCTCCAACTCAATTCGATTAAATTCATCAAAGCAAGCCCAAGCACCAGAAGAAGCCAATCCTTTAAAGAACTAAGGAAAAAAAAAAAAGAAAGAAAAATAGAGGTGATTTTTCTTAGGAAATGTCATCAATATATATGTTCTTCTCTTCTTGGTACCAAGAATTGAACCCAGTAGTGCTTAATCACTGAGACATACCCCCACCCTTTTCAATATTTTATTTAGAGACAGGGTCTCACTATTTTGCTTTAGAGCCTTGCTAAGTTTTTGAGGCTAGCTTTGAACTTGTGATCCTTCTGCCTCAGCCTCTTGAGCCACTGGGCTTACAGGAGTGTGCCACTGTGCACGGCAGAAATGTCACCAACTATTAAAACAAATGTTTAACCTTTTGAGTAAAAGTTGAAAGCTCAGTTTGATAAAAGCCCCAAGAATAAAAACAACGTTTTTAGCTCTAAAGCCAACATTCAAGAAATGCTTAACCCACACTGCAATAGTATTTATATAAGTCTGCTTCAGTTTATCCAGTTAGACTTAAAGCTACAAAGTTTGGAACATTTAATATTACCAACTCAGTAAATGAATCACCTTTCCCATTGCTAGATAATCTAGCCCATCTGAACAGTTGAATACCACACACTGTACAGCAAGAGCTTTAGCCAAGTCCTTGGTAGTTTCAGTTTTTCCTGTGCCTGCTGGTCCCTCTGGAGCACCTCCAAGGTTTAAATAGAAGGCACCTATCTGAAAAGGAAAATATATATGAAAAGGAAACTATGCATCACCGAAAACAAACAAACAAATAGATAATTGCTTACCAAATGGATTTATTCTTAGTTATAGCTTCAGAGAAGCTGGTTATATATTTTATTGTTGTTACTTTTATTTATTTATTTTGTATCAGGGATTGAACCCAGGGGTGCTTTACCACTGAACCACATCCCCAGCCCTTTTTTATTTTATTTTGAGAAAGGGTCTCACTAAGTTGCTGAGGGCCTTGCTACATTGTTGAGGCTGGCTTTGAACTATGATCCTCCCACCTCAGCCTCCGGAGCCACTGGAATTAGAGGAACATGCCACCATGCCCATTGTGTTCAGTTACTTTTTAGCATAGAAGTTTCTGGTTGCAAAAAGAAAAGCAGCTTAAAATACCCAAGAAGAATGAAAATGCATCAAAATCTTGTTTTCTAATATTTCATATGTATCCCATTTACCTTTAAAAACAAAGAACATCTAGCTTTGAAGGGGTAAAATTAGTTCAAAAAGGTTTTAATTAGAAGTTATGGAGATGACTTTAGAAGACAATAGTGACACATTCTAGATGGTCAGTTGAAGAGGACAATCACCTGAAGTGAGTACTGTTTGAAAGAGAAACAAATGAACTATTCTACAAATTTTGGCCATGATTTGCCTGGCTGTTGTCTTCTGTTCTCTATACGTTCTCCATTTTCTCCATGCCCATAGCACTGTTCTATACTTCTCTTACCAGTTCTATTGTTTTCTGCCTTGTAATGTTATTACATACACTCTTTTTCTCATAAATTAGTATTTAAGCTCCTTAAGTAAACATCAGCAGTATCTGAATTATTTCTGGGTCTTTACATTAATTAGAACAGCAACTGGAAATTTTTAGCATAGAAATTACAGCCTGTTCTAATTATGGAATTTGTTTCACAAAAATCACCACAAGAGTTTGTGAAACTTAACTCCTTTTAGAAAAAAATAGGGTTAAAGGATCAAGATTGTAAATTTGGGTGTACAGGGGAAATAAAAGAACCCTGTACTTTCTATTTAATTTCACTATAAACCTAAAACTGCTCTAAAAAGTGCAGTCTATTTTTAAAATAAATCCATAAAAATGATAAACTTTTTTACTTTTACCAAAAAACCAATAGAGATAGCTAAGTAAATAAAGTCAATATCAAAGATATTATACTTGTTTTAAATTTATAATGGATGTTATACCATTAACTTAATTTCTGGGAACCTTGGCCTCTCCCCTCAACTTCAAGAAAATGCTCACAAGTATGTTCTTTTTATTTTATTTATTTATTTATTTTGATTGTACACCTATTATTTTCTCTTTTATTTACTTATTTTTGGTTTTGGTTCATAAATTGTGATGCTTTCTTTGTTCTTAGGAATTCACATGATTGAGTTGCTATATTCTTTTTTTTAATTAGTTACACATGACAGTACAATGATCTAGACATATCATACATTTGCATCATGTGGGATATAATTTCTTATTTTTCTGAGTGTAGAGGTTGCAGAATTACATTGGTCATGCAGTCACGTATATACTCACAGCAATAATAATGCCTATTTTATTCAGGTAGCTTGCTGAAAAAACAGAGGGTTTGGTGAAAGGTTTTATCATAGAAATTACAGTCTGTTCTAATATCATAGATATTATCTAATATCATAGACCTTTTAGAATCTCATCCAAATCCCCCTTTATCAGGTCATTACATTCGCCTCCCATTTGCTGTGAAATCTTGGTTGCAAATAGCTCAGAGTTGCTTTTTTCTCCTAAGAACTGTCCTCAACTTGCTCTCCTATTGGAACTACCTCATCAGCAAATACTGGAAAGCTTACTCATTCCTTTGTCCCAGAGGTGACTAACCAACGACAATAAAGGGGTACAAAAGCCAGATCTTATTGCCTTAAAGTAAAGTAACTCATGTCATTCATGCTTCAAAGCTCCCCTTGAGATCCTGCTACAACTATCCATTGCTCAAACCACTTCTTCATTTAATTTTTCCCCAGCCCAAAACTGTTGCCCTCATTTCCTTACAGATTTTTACTGAGACCATTCCCTAAGAAATAAATCATTTGCACAAGTATCTTTATTTCTTCTCTGCTTCTAGAGAACTCAATAGAAGACACCTTCATTTCACTTACATACGTGGATTGGTATTCCTTGATGTTCCTCTTCAATTCCCAGGTTGGGTTGCCAGATTTAGCACAGAAAAATCTGAAATGCCTAATTAAATTTAAATTTCAGATAAATAATAAATAATTTATTAGTATTACAAAAGTATGTCCCTTGCAAAATTGAGGACATACTAAAAAAATTACAGTCATGCATCATATAATGATGTTTCAGTCAACGGTGGACTACATAGATGATGATATATACAACACACTTTAGATAAACTATACCATCTAGTTTTGTGAAAGCATATTCTGATTTTTGCATGATAAAATCACCTAATGATGTATTTCTCAGAATATATCTCTATCATTAAGTGACACATGACTGTCTTTGTTATTTGTTTTAAATTCAGAGTTAACCTGGGAGTAAACCTGGCAACCATATTCCCAGGGTTTTAACAGTCATTGTTCTATCTTCCATAGCTTCACAACTAAGCACAGGCCTAACTAAGCATAATCCCCACATGTAAGCTCTGTCCTTCCTATTGAGTCGCACTAAGTTGGAGTTCCAGGACCCAAAGGTACTTTTCTCATCTTTCTCTCATCTCTCCCAGTATCCCACTATAAAACCTAATACTATTTTGTGAAGCTTTGGCTTTATTTTTATATTTTCAGTCCCTCCCTTTTTCTAATTATTCACAATGGAAGAGACTCACAACTTCTATACATTAGAATAAAAACATTCTTGTATGCTATAAAAGTACCCAGAAGTAATTATTTATTGCCATAATTTCACATAAAGAGAATTTGGGATTAAGAAGGGATAATTGTATTCAACTACTACCAGTAAAACAATAAATGAAGAGAGCCATATTAAATTTAGACAAAAAAATTTGACACCTCACTGAAAAGTAATTTTAATGTATGGATTAAAATAATTTAAATGCAGGCCAGGTGTGGTGGCACACACCTGTAATATCAGTGGCTCAGGAGGCTGAGAGAGGAGAATCACAAGTTCAAAGCCAGCCTCAGCAACAGTGAGGCGCTAAGCAACTCAATGAGACCCTGTCTCTAAATAAAATACAAAATAGGGCTGGGGATGTGGCTCAGTGGTCGAGTACCCCTAAATTCAATCCCCAGTACCAAAAAAAAAAAAAAAATTAAATGCATACCAATGTTCTGTAACACCTGTCAGTTAGAGGAGTAATGACAAGTCGAGGTGAGTTACCAAGATATTCATAAGCATATTTTACATCACAATTAATGATACGAACTCGAGCATTCTCATATTCCCAATAATAACGAAGCTGAGCAAGCCACTGGAAATCTGTATCATGTGAGACACCTAGAAAGAATAAAACACATAATCCTTAAATGAAAATAATTCGAAAAATAGTATTTTATCAGCAAATATCAAACAATTCACGTTTTCCAACTTATAGAAAAGATCATGCAATTCTGTTGAAAAAGACATACAGTAATAAATCTTTATTCCTGAAAGCTATAAATATTTTTAACTTTAATATTAAAGGAAAAAGTCGGCCTGGGGTTGTGGCTCAGTGGCAGAGTGCTTGCCTCGCATGTATGAAGCACTGGGTTCAATCCTCAGCATGATGTAAAAATAAATGAATAAAATAAAGATTAAAAAATTATGTTCATCTACAACTAAAAAAAAGATTTTTAAAAATATTAAAGGAAGAGGGGCTGGGTTATGGCTCAGCAGTAGACCACTCACCTAGCACGGGCGAGGACCTGGGTTCGATCCTCAGCACCACATAAAAACAAATAAATAAAACAAAGTATTGTGTCTAACTACAACTAAAAATAAATATTTTTTAAAAATATTAAAGGAAGAAGTCACAAACCTGTTTCAATCATGTCCATGACCACATCTCTAGCATGGACATCAATTGTAACTAATGCCCCCAGAGTGATCCTGATCTGCTTAGACAATTTTCCTCTTACCAGCTCTACAATATCATTTAGTTGATTCTGGAGTTCTGTATAGTACTTCTTTAATCCCTACAAAATAATAAAACAATTTAATGGATTTTATATGCATTACCTAAATCTATATTTTATATATTTATTCATTTACAAAAGAATTATGACTTCATAATCTATCCCATATAGAAATACATTATAGGGGGGCTGGGGATGTGGCTCAAGCGGTAACGCGCTTGCCTGGCATGCGTGCGGCCTGGGTTCGATCCTCAGCACCACATACAGACAAAGATGTTGTGTCCACCAAATACCAAAAATAATAAATATTAAAAATTCTCTCTCCCTCTCTCTCACTCTCTCTCACTCTTTCTTTAAAAAAAAAAAAAAGAAATACATTATAGGGCTGGGGTTATAGCTCAGTGATGGCACTTGCCTAGCATGGATAAGGCACTGAGTTTGATCCTAAGGACCACATAAAAATAAATAAGATAAAGGTATTGTGTATACCTACATCTAAAAAAAAAAGTTAAAAAAAGGGATACATTATAGAGTGGTTTTTCTCTAAACCCAGTAAAAGAATAAGTTTTCTAAGAAATATATAATTTAATACTATATACAGAAATTTAGGGAAGTATTGCCTTTGCAAAGAATAGACAAACAGCCAGGTGCAGTGATTATAGGTGCAGGCCTGCAATCCCAGCAATTTATGAGGCTGAGGCAGGAAAATTGCAAGTCCAAGGCCAGCCTGGGCAACTTAGTGAGAACTTGCCTTAAAATAAAGAAATGCTGACTATGTAGGTTAGTGGTAGAGCACCCTTGGGTTTATTTCTTAGTACTGAAAAGAGAGAGAGAGAGAGAGAGAGAGAGAGAGAGAGAGAGAGAGAGAGGGAGGGAGGGAGGGAGGGGAGGGAGAGACACAACAGAAAGAAGAAAGAACAGACACTAGTATGGCAATATGTAAATCACTGGATGTGTAACTGATGTGATTCTGCAATCTGTATACGGGGTAAAAATGGGAGTTCATAACCCACTTGAATCAAAATGTGAAATATGATATATCAAGAACTATGTAATGTTTTGAACAACCAACAATAAAATTAAAAATAATAATAATAATAATGATAACCATGTAGTAAGAACCAACTATAAATTATTAAATAATTCATTTATACCTGTATGACATACAAATAAATTAAATTAAATTAAAAATTGTGGACAATTTGA
>NW_025999941.1:6321004-6351878 GCF_001458135.2 Marmota marmota marmota | reverse complement strand
AGAGAGAGAGAGAGATGAAGAGGGAGGGAGGGAGGGAGGGGGAGGGAGAGACACACAGAAAGAGAAAGAAACAGAGATACAAGCTAAATATGCAATGAAGTAAAGAATGTTGTTCAAAATCAAATAATCTTTACCTTTGTCCCACTACTTATAACTTCCTGTGTCTCAGAAGTCCAGAACATTTGAGAAACACAAAGTACAACCTGGCCAGGCCACTCTCTAACCCAGTCTCTTCTTGGAGATTCTGGATAAGCCTGAATAATTAAAAGTAATTTCTAATTTTAAAAGATTGCAGAAGAAAAGAAGCTAAATGTTTTATAATGTAAAATTCAATATTTAGTATATTTGTGGGTTATAATATCATACATCCATGAAAAACTTTGGAAGATTAAAAGATGTGAAAATGTTTACAAACCAAGATTATATTTTTGACATGTTTCTTTATTTATAGAAGAACTAAAAATGAGCATCAGTATGCTAGTAATGGGTTATCTTCTTCTTGAAGTTTATTTCTATGTGATTTTTATATTCCTTGCTATGGGAGCTGTCAAGTTTTTATAAAGAATACATATTACTTTTATTACAAACCAACTTAAACTGTAAAAAATAAAGTCAAATAGATTTTGTATAATGATGACATATTTAGTTGAAAAGATGACTATATAATCTAGTAGAAAACTGGACTAGAAGTTACAACCCTTATACTATTTATCTACAGCTTTTCTAAAAACTTCTATGACCAGAGTATATAAACAATTTGTTTGATTATATATAATTGAAAAAATCTGTGCTTTGGTGTTCAAAGTGTATACTTTCATTTATTTCTAAAGCTTTCATATTTAAAAGATATTTAAATAGATTTGTGGATTCATTATAAAAATAGTTTACTTTGATAATAAATGATAATGCCGACATAAATTATATATTGAGAAAACCAAGTACAGATTGAATTTTGAAGTTGATGCTAATGGAAACTATGCTTTCAATACAATCATACCATCTTATATATAAGAATGTGTTTAACATAACACAGACTATAAATATACATTGTTACAAAATCCTTATTATTAGCAATCTTTGTAAACAAATGACAATAACCTAAGGCTTTAAAGAAGGATGAGCAGTGATATTAAAGCATATTTTCTATAGTGATTAAGGAAATACTATCGTGGATAATGTTTATTCTTTCTTGTGTGTTTTAAGTTTGTTTGGAATTATAAGTAGCGAAAGGAGAGAAAAAGTACAGCTTTATCTGCAAGAACAGAAAAGCTACCCCAAAAGAATGAGCTGAATGCATTCTTGATAAAATAAAAAGGCTACTTCATTCATGCAGAGAATTGCTGATATAAGTCTATAAGGGCTTCAAAAACTATTTCTTGTACAATATAATTGCTCCTTTGTGTTCCTAAGGCAGAAACACATTGAAGTTTATCATTCAAGATTATCATTAAGTGAGGTACATGTACTACCTAGGTGTTGTATTTCTTTCCAATTTATTATGTATCCTCCTTCGATGTTTGTTCGTCTCATTTGGAATTTTAAAGTAGTTGTAAGTGTAAAAAACAGCAAGTGAACTAGATCATTCACTTAACTATTTGAGGAGAACTAACCTACAGGGCAGCCAAGCACTGAAGGGCATGATGGTTTGCCTACAAGACATATACACAAGGCTACCTTATAAGCATTTCAATTAAACACGTCTCAAATTAAACCCATGATTTTTCTCCCAAGCTTCCACAAGCCTGCTTCTTTTCCAGGCATCTCCACAGAGTAAATGCCACCCATATACTCAAATCAGAAAACTTAATGCTAATTCTTGAGACTTGCCCCTCCTCATCTTTCTACTCTACAACCAATTCATCACCAAGACCTGTTGAAATTAACTACAAATTATGTTTCTGTCTACTTTGCTCCACATCTTTTGCTACTTCCCTAGTACCAGCCCATATCACTTTTCATCTGGTGTCTCCCAATTTGTCTTCCTATTTTCATACACCAACTAATTCATTCTTTATACCACAGCCATAGTGGTGTAAAAATATAAATCAGACTATATCCCTTCTCTGATTAAAATATCTTTAGCCTTTCATAGTATTTAAAATAAAATGCAATCTAGTAACTGTGTTCCTTTCCAACCTCATCTGACTTCACTCTGTACTCACTCTATTCCAGACACAGTTGTCTTCTTTGAGGTTCTCACAAATCCCTGCTTCTTTTTGATCCCAGGGCCTTTACCCAGGACACCTACACACTCTTCCACTTGCTTTTCACCTGGTTATTCCCTATTTATCATTTGTGTCTCAGTTTCAACCTCAGTTTCTCTAAGAGCCTATCAGTGGACCCTCCCCCATTCTATATAAAAATACCTTTTATTATTTTCTAATATCATTTTGTAATATTTAGACACATATTATCAATTCTAACTAATATTGTTATTTTAATGTTAGTTACAAATAAATAAAATAATAAATGGTTTAAAACAGAAAGAACTTTAAGTATTAATTTATTGGTACCAACTCAAACCTTCTAAACAGCATTTGCAGAATATAGTTTTATACATTAAGTCCTAAGAAACATACCAGCCTGGCTGCAGCAATCACATCATGAATACTTCGAAGCATTAGATCTTCTACTTGAATGAGCCACTTTTCTACAGCACCGCGGGCTATAGATGTGGAAATGAGTTCAATAAGCTCCACTCGCTCACCTTCAGAGCTATACATGGCCTTAATGTCCAAATTGGGAAGGAACTCCAATTTAGCAATGCCCTCAAAGCATTTTTTTAAGTGAGGCTGAACTCTAAGTGGATCTTTGGTTTCTGACAAAATCTCCAACATTTCATCATTAGATAAGAAAAAAAAACTAAAAAAAAAACATGCAAATACAAAAACTTTAGTGATATTCATCAATATCAGATAACACTTTAAATCATAGCACTTTTGATTATCCATCATACCGAGGGAAGAAAAGACGTTTCTTTTCAAGATATGCATTAAGTCCTTTCATAATTTTATCCAAAAGTTCATTGCAGTTTTGTAGTTTTTCCAATAAACCTGTTAAAGAAGTAGCAGCAAGAACCTAAAAGAGACATGTTGGTGTAAGAGACACTTGTGTACTAGATATAAGACCTAAACAATCTATACTATATGATAAAATATTATAATTTCAAAAAGTTTACACAGTGAATTTTTTTAATTTTTAAAAATTCTAATTAGTTATATTTGACAATAGAATGAATTTTGACACACTGTACATAAATGGAGCATAACTTCTCATTCCTCTGGCTGTACATGGTGCTGAGTCACACCAGTAGTGTAATCATAAATGTATATAGGGTAATAATGTCTATCTCATTTTACTATCCTTCTCACTCCCACCCCTCCTCTCACTCCCCTCTGCACAATCCAGAGTTCTATCATTCTTCCCTACCTGACTCCTCACTATGCCCTGCTTATCAGAGATAACATTCTGCCTTTGGTTTGTGGGGATTGATTTATTTCACTTAGCATGATATTCTCTAGTTCTATTCATTTACTTGCAAATGCCATAATTTCATTCTTCTTTAAGGCTGAGTAATATTCTACTGTGTATATGCACCACATTTCCTTTATCCATTCATCTGTTGAAAAGCATCTAATTCACAATAGCTAAACTATGTTGGTTCCATAGTTTAGCTATTGTGAATTGAGCTACTATAAATATTGATGTGGCTGTGATACTGTAGTATGCTGATTTTAAATCCTTTGAGTATAAATTGAGGAGTGGGATAACTATGTCAAATGGTGGTTTCACTCCAAGTTTTCTGAGGAATCTCCATACTGCTTTCCATAGTGGTTGTACCAATTTATAGTCCCACCAGCAATATATGAGTGTACCTTTTCCCCACATCCTTGCCAACATAAATTATTGCTTATATTCTTGGTAATTGCCATTCTGATTAGAGTGAGACAAAATCTTAGAGTTGTTATGATTTGTATTTCTCTAATTGTTAGAGATGAATTTTTATATATATTTGTTAATCAATTTCATTTCTTCTTCTGTGAAGTGTCTGTTCATTTCCTTAGCCCATTTATTGATTGGATTATTTGTGGGGGGTTTTTTTTTGGTGTTAAGTTTTTTGAGTTCTTCATATATCCTGGAGATTAGTGCTTTATATGAGGTGCATGTGGTAAAGATTTTTTTCCCATTCTGTAGGCTCTCTCATCATGTTGTTGTTTCCTTTGCTGAAAAGAAACTTTTTAGATTGAATCCATCCCATTTATTGATTCTTGTTTTTCTTCTTCCACATTAGAAGTCTTGTTAAGGAAGCTGGGGTCTAAGCCAACATGATGAAGATTTGGGCCTACTTTTTCTTCTATTAGGCACAGAGTCTCTGTTCTAATGCCTAAGTCTCTGATCCACTTTGAGTTGATTTTTGTGCAGGGTGAGAGACAGAGGTTTAATTTCATTTTGGTGCATATAGATTCCAGTTTTCCCAGCACCATTTGTTGAATAGGCTATTTTTCCCCCAATGTATGTTTTTGGCATCTTTATCTACTATGAAAAAACAATATTTATGCCTCCGTGTCTTCTCTTTTGTACCACTGGTCTACATGTCTGTTTTGGTACCAATACCAGGCAGTTTTTGTTACTATTGCTCTGTAGTATAGTTTGAGGTCTGGTATTGTGATGCCTCCTGCTTCACTCTTCTTGCTAAGTATTGCTTTGGTTATTCTGGGTCTTTTATTTTTCCAAATGAATTTCATGATTGCTCTATTAGAGAAAGCAATAGAACTAGAAAGTTCTATGAAGAATATCTTTGGGATTTTAATAGGAATTGCATTAAATCTGTATAACAGTTCTGGTCGTATGGCTATTTTGACAACATTATCTCTGCCTATCCAAGAACAAGGGATATCTTTCCATCTTTAAGGTCTTCCTCAATTTCTTTCTTTTTTTAAAAAAAATTTATTTTAGTTGTGGTCGGACGCAATATCTTTATTTTATTTTTATGTGGTGCTGAGGATTGAACTCAGGGCCCCACGCATGTTAGAGGAGTGCTCTACCAATGAGCCAAAACTCCAACTCCTCAATTTCTTTCTTTAGTGTTCTAGGTTTTCATTATAGAGGTCTTTCATCCTTTTGTTACATTGATTCCCAGGTATTTTTTTTGAGACTATTGTGAATGGGGTGATCTTTCTAATTCATTTGCAGTGGATTTATCACTTATGTATAGAAATGCATTTGATTTATGAGAATTGATTTTATATCCTGCTACTTTGCTGAATTCATTTACTAATTATAAAAGTTTTCTGGTGAAATTTTTTTTGATCTTCTAAATATATGTAGTCAGAAACAGTGATAGTTTGAGTTCTTCATTTCCCATTCGTATCCTTTTAATTTCTTTGGTCTGTCTGATTGCTCTAGCTAGAGTTTCAAGAACTATGTTGAATGGAAGTGGTGAAAGAGGGCATCCCTATCTTTCCAGTTTTTAGAGGAAATGCTTTCAATTTTCCTCCATTTAGAAAGATGTTGGCCCTGGGCTTAGTATAGATAGCTTTTACAATGTTGAGGTATGATCCTACTATCCCTAGTTTTTCTAGTGTTTTGAATATGAAAGGGTCCTGTATTTTGTCAAATGCTTTCTCTGCATCTATTGAGATAATAATGCAATTCTTCTCTTTAAGTCTATTGATATGATGGATTACATTTATTGATTTCCATATGTTGAAACAACTTTGCATCCCTGGGATGAAACTCACTTGATTGTAGTGCACTATCTTTTTAATATGTTTTGTATGGGATTTGCCAGAATTTTATTGAGAATTTTTGCTTCTACGTTCATCAGGGATATTGGCCTGAAGTTTTCTTTCCTTGATGTGTCTTTGTCTGGTATCAGGGTGATACTAGCCTCATAGAATGAGTTTGGAAAAGTTCCCTCCTTTTCTAATTCATTGAATTACTTTGAGGAATACTGATATTAATTCTTCTTTGACAATCTTGTAGAACTCAGCTGAGTATCCATCTGGTCCTCGGCTTTTCTTTTAGATAGTAGGCTTTTAATGGTGTCTCCTATTTCACTGCTTGAATTGGTCTATTTAAATTGTGTATGTCATCCCGATTCAATTTGGGTAGATCATATGTCTCTAGAAATTTGTTGATGTCTTTGAGATTTTCTATTTTATTGGAGTATAAATTTTCAAAATAGTTTTTAATTATCTTCTGTATTTTAGTAGTGTCCATTATAGTATTTCCTTTTCCATCACAAATTTTAGTAATTTGTGTTTTCTTTTTGTTAGTATAGCTAAGGGTTTATCAATTTTATTTATTTTTTTCAAAGAACCAACTTTTTGTTTTATCAATTTTTTGAGTTGTTTCTTTTGTTTCAATTTCATTGATTTCAGCTCTGATTTTAATTATTTCCTGTCCCCTACTGCTTTTGGTGTTGATTTGTTCTGCTTTTTCTAGGGATATGAGATGTAATGTTAGGTCATTTATTTGCTGGATTTTTATTCTTTTAATGAGTGAACTCAATGCAATAAGCTTTCCTCTTAGCACTGCCTTCATAGTGTCCCAGAGATTTTGATATGTTGTACAGGTATTCTCATTTACCTCTAAGTATTTTTTATTTCCTCCCTGATTTCTTCTGCTATACATTCATCATTCAATAGCATGCTATTTAGTCTCAGGTGTTAGAGTGTCTTCTATTTTTTATTTTATTGTTGATCTCTAGTTTCATTCCATTATGATCTGATAGAATGCACGGTAGGATTTCTATTTTTTGTATTTGCTGAGTTGTTTTGTGGCATAAGATATGGTCTATTTTAGAGAAGAATCCATGTGCTGCTGAGAAGAAAATGTATTCGCTCAATGATGGATGAAATACTTTATATATGTCTGTTAAGTCTAAGTCATTGATTGTATTATTGAGTTCTAGTTTCTTTGTGTAGTTTTTGTTTGGAAGATCTATCCAGTGGTGAGAAAGGTTAAAGTTAGCCAGTATAATTGTATTGTATTCTATTTGATTCTTGAAATTAAGAAGGGTTTGTTTGATGTATGTAGATGCTCCATTGTTTGGGGCATATGTATTTAGAATTGTTATATCTTGTTCACATATGATTCCCTTAACCAGTATGAAATGTCCTTCTTTATCGTTCTAATTTTGGCTTGAAGTCCACTTTATCTGATATGATAGAAACTCCTACATGTTTACACAGTTCATGTGATACACTTTTTCCCAACCTTTCACATTCAGTCCGATATTTCCTTGAAGGCACGTCTCTTGAAGACAGCATATTGTTGGGTCTTTTTTTTAAAATCCAATTGCCAGTCTATGTCTTTTTATTGATGAGTTTAGGCCATTGACATTCAGGGTTATTACTGAGATATAATTTGTATTCCTGGTCATGGGGTTTATTTTTTATTTTTAACTTGACTTGGTTTCTCCTTTGGTTGTCCTTTCCTTTAGTGGTAGTTCCTCCCTTTGGTTTTCATTGTTTTTATTTTCTTTTTCATTTCCTTCTCATAGAGTATTTTGCTGAGTATGTTCTGTAGTGTAGGCTTTCTAGCTGTGAATTCTTTTAATTTTTGTTTATCATGGAAGTTTTTTATTTTGTCATCAAATCTGAAGCTTAATTTTGCTAGATATACAATTCTCAATTGGCATCCATTTTCTTTCAGAGCTCAATATATGTTATTCCAAGACCTCATGGCTTTCAGAGTTTGGGTTGAGAAATCAGCTGAAATCCGAATTGGTTTTCCCATGTGTTATACGACTTTTTTTCTCTCGCAGCCTTTAAAATTCTATATGTTAGACATTCCCATTATAATGTGCCTTGGTGTGGGTCTGTTGTAATTTTATACATTTGGGGTCCTGTAAGTCCTATAAGCCTCTTGTAGTTGATTTTCCATTTCATTCTTTAGGTTAGGGAAATTTTCTGATACTATGTCATTTGAAAAGATTGTACATTCTTTTGGTTTGTATCTCCACGCCTTCCTCTATTTCGGCAAATCTTAAATTTGGCCTTTTCATGTTATCCCATATTTCTTGGAAATCCTGTTCATATTTTTTACCATCTTCTCTGTGAGGCTGACTTTATTTGCAAGAGTATATATTTTGTCTTCATTGCCTGAGATTTTGTCTTCTAAGTAGTCTAGTCTGCTGATATCTCCCATTGAATTTTTATTTTAGTTTATTGTTTCCTTCATTCCAAGGATTTCTGCTTGATTCCTTTTTATAATCTCTGTCTCTTTACTGAAGTGATCATTCACTTCCTGTATTTTCTCTCAGATACCATCCCTTATTTCAAAGATTAGTCTTAACTATGAAACTTCTAAACTCTTTCTCTGACATTTCTTCTATTATGTTGTCTATGGATTCTGTTGTTGGAACATTTTGGTTTGTTTGAGGCACTTTGTTCCCTTGTTTTTTCATGTTGTTTGTGTGTTTTCCCATCTAGCGGTATGGATCTGAGGCAATACGGTTTCTTAACTGTAGTCTTATAGTGTCCCTGAAGGTTTCCAGTACCTTACCTGCGGGTACTGTGACAATGGATTTTCAGGGAACAGCGGGCAACAGGCAATCCCCTGGTAGTCTGTGGGCAATTTGCAGGCTAACAGCAGGCAATCGGCAGGTGGACATTAAGCAGTGGGCAATGGGTAGGTGAAAGGCAAGCAATAGGCAGGCAAGAGGTGGGCAAACAGGCAAATGGTGGATGATAGGGGGCAGTCAGCAAGTGATTTGCACTCAAAAAGCAGATGATATGCTGGCAGGCAGTGGGCAATCACAGTGGACAAATGGCAGGTAAAAAGCAGAAGGTTGGTGGGCAGTGATAGCTGCCTCTCAGAGAAACATTATTTCCTCTGCTTGAATCCTGAGACACGGAGTAACAAGGAATATAGCCTTCCTGTAGCTTGCCATCTTGTATCTCTTCAGTGAAATGTTTTGTAATATAAAAACTATTAAAATTCAATAGATCATAATTATTCTTATCAAAGGATATTAATTACAAATGAGAAGTTATGATTCTCATGCATATTTTCACTTCACCTACATTCTTCTGAATGCTGTAGAAAGAGTATATTTTAATTTTTACTTTTACAGCCTTCAACTATAAACATGATTTACCTCAGGAATTGATAAACTATATCCCACTAGCCAAATTTAGCTTGATGCGAGTTTTATATGGTTCATGAATTAAGAATTATTCTTATACTTTTAGAAGGTTAAAAAAATCAGAAGATTTTGTCATGATATATAAAAATATCAGTGTCCATAGCAAAGTTTTATTTTATCACAGACAACCCATTCATTTACATATTATTTCTGGCCATTCTCTCACTATAATGACAGCAGAATTGAGTCACTGCAAAAATGACCATATATCTCACAATGCTTAAAATCAACAGGTAAAACAAAGTTTCTGAAACTTATAAATTTCAGTATACTATTGACTCTCAATAAGTCTAGAAGTGAAATAAATTGTTATGTAAGTTGAATACCATATTTAAAAATAAATGTATATCTATGGTCTGTGGTTACTATGTGTCTGAAAAATAGTCTGTTTTCAGTATTAAAAATAGACACAAGGTATTAACTCACTAGGAAAGATACATATGAATTGAGACCAACTGAGCAGATTCTTTTTTCTCCATCATTTTTGAGCATACAGAGAATCACCTTTACCAATCAACTATTCTTTACTGACTTCTCCATTTTATTTACCTATTTATTTTGTTAGGAGAGAAATGGTGATTTTATATAGTCAAGTAAATTAAATGTCCATTTGAAGCAGCTCCACTAAATAGTAAAGAGCTATAAGTTAGTGTATTTTATGAATTGAAAAGTTAAATTACTAATACTTTCATACATTTTTACATTTTCTGAACTAATTTGTATATACTGCATAGGATTTACTTCTGTAATCAGAAAAAAAGTTAATGCTTTCTTTAATATCCAAAAATAAAGGTTCAGGGATGCATATATGACTCAGTGGTAGATTGCTGGCCTACTATGCTTGAGGCCCTTGGTTCAATCCCCAATACTAAAAAATAAATAAATAAACAAAGAAAAGAAGGAAAGATTGGTTCACCTATTATAAGAATGAAAACAAATACTTCACCTTTGGATCTTTTGCACAAAATTTCATAATATCCCTCCAATGTCTGTCTACTGTCTGAAACTGACGTCCTTCTTCTGGCATCTGTTGCATGATATCCTCAGAACAAAAGATAGGCTCCAGATACAGCCATTGAGCTTGTACTTTTAACCATTCATCAATTGTTTCTTGTATTCGGATCAGACGGTCCTCCCAAGCCTTAATGAAAAGCATACTGTACTAAATTCCAGTTACTAAAGAAATGCTCTAGATTATAAGACAATTTTTTTTTAAATTTAATGTTTTTTTAATCAATGCAAAATAGTTTACAACTAAAGATTGCTATGGGTATCTTACATAGGTTTAGAAAAACCCTAGGAAGCTTGAGGGTTTTTTCTAAAGCATTGAAACTCACATTTGGAAATGAGTATAAAGTTATTAAACCAGTTTCCTAACCTTTAGAAAAACTCCAAGTCCAAAAAGGATGTAACCTGCTCTATATTAGTGATTGTCAATCATAATCCATTTGTCTTCCACACCAGGGAATATTTGACAATGTCTAAAAAAAATTTCAGTTGTCACAAATGACAGGGAAAAGATGGTAGTAATATATAGTGGGCAGAGGCCAGAAATAATGTTAAATGTCCTACAACACACAGGCCATAACAAAGAATTATTACTCAGCCCAAAATATCAACAGCACCAGGGTGAGGAATCCTGCTCTACATCAACACAATTTGGAGAGAAATGAAATGACATTGAAAAAAAGGTAAAATAAATTTCCTTCATCTCATAGGTTGCTTATACTTAACAAGTTATTTCATTAATTGAAAATAATTCATATAACTCTTTTTAGTTCTTAAAGTATGACCTAAAGTCCTATATGTCAAGAAATTAGGCCTCATCTCTCTCTTTAAAAAAAAAATTCTAGCAGAACTTTTAAATGTCTTCTAAATTCCCCTTGTTAGACAAATAAGAACTTTCCACACTGAGGATATAGCTCAGGGGTAGGAGTCCCTGGATTCAATCCCTAGTACTGCAAAAAAATAAAAATAAAAATAAAAACAGAGAATAATAATAATTTTCCACAAAAGACATGCTATCTAATCAGGAAAGGCTAGATGAATCTGATTCATGGGAAAATACCCAAATTTATGTCCTCTGAGAAGACCACTACTTTGTTGTTTCCAGATAATGGCCAAGATCTACAAAACACTATGATGTTCAAATTAAATATTACGTATTGTAAACATACTTCAAAACATCAATGTACCACAAAGTTATTATTTTTCAATTAAAATAAAATCAACTGTAATCCCAATGGCTTGGGAGGATGAGGCTGAGGTTCAAACCCAACCTCAGCAACTTATCAAGGCTATAAGCAACTCAACCAGATCCTGCCACTCATAAAATATAATAAAGGGTTGAGGATGTTGCTCAGTGGTTAAGCACCCCTGGGTTCAATCCTTGGTATCAAAAATAAATAGATAAATAAATAAATAAAAGTTATTGCTGGTAAAAAACACAATAGAGGCCTGGGGTTGTGGCTTGCGGTAAGCGCTTACCTAACATGTGAAGCACCGGATTCAATCTTCAGCATCAGATACAATAAAATAAATAAAATACAGGTATTGTGTCCATTTACAACTAAAAAAATTTTTAAAAAAACATAAAAAATTGCTTCGGTTTGAATCACTCTGTCATTTATTATCTAAGTGAATGCAGACAAATTATCTAACCTTCTATTCCTTGGTTTCCTTCTCTACTTATACAGATAACCAAAGTATCTACTTTAAAGGTCTGCTACATGAATTAAATTGGTTAATAAATGTAAATGTGCCAAATCAATATATGGCACACAGATTTGAAATATTTAAGAAATGAACAGAGGTGGGGCTGTGGTTGTAGCTTAGTGGTAGAGCACTTGCCAAATGTGTTAGGCACTGGTTCAATCCTCATCACCACATAAAAATATATAAATAAAATTAAGATATTGTGCTCATCTAAAACTAAAAAAAAAATTTAAAATACATTACCTCTTTAAAAAATGAACAGAGGATAGGCAGGAGGTAGGTAGAAGATGATAACTATAAAGGAGAAGGAGTTTTTTAAAAGTACTAAAAAACAAAAGAGAGGAAGAAGAAACAGGAAAATTGGATACTATTGGGGCAAGACAGCAAATAAGGGGCAATATGAGGGACAAAAACTAAGATATGAACAAACAAATGTCAGATCAAAACAACTCAAATTTGGAGCTGGGGTTGTGGCTCAATAACTGTAGCACGTGTGGGGTACTGTGGTCGATTCTCAGCACCGCATATACATAAATGAATAAAATAAAGGTCTATCAACATCTAAAAACAAAATTTGAAAAAAGCTCAAATCCACATATAATTATACCCCATCTAAGTCAAACCAAGGCTAAATCATAAGCAGGTGAAGAAGAAAGCAATTAAAATGAAAGTACAATTATATGTGTGTGTGTGTGTACAAACATATACACATAAAATATACATTGTACATACCTACACTCCCTTTCCACATAATCTTGCAGGATGGAAAAATGTAAGATAAAATATAATTATACTGATTAATTTCAATATATAGAAGAATAAAACTTCATCCCTATCTCTTACGCTGCACAAAGTCAAATCAAAGTGAATTAAAGTCTTAGGAATTAGACCATAAACTTTGCAATTGCTAGGAAAAAGAAAACATAGGACCAACACTCCATCATATTGGTGCAAGTACTAACTTCCTCAAACAAGAGCCCTAAAGCTCAAGTAATAAAACCAAGAATCAATAAGTGGAATGTGAAGGAAAAAAGAGCATGAAGAGAGAGACAACAGAATGGGGGGAAATCTTTGCCTACTATTCCTCTGACGGGAGATCAATATCCAGCATATATAAAGAACTCAAAAAACTTAACACCAAAACACAAATAACCTAATAAATGGGCAAAATAACTAAACAGACATTTCTCAAAAGAAGAAACACAAATGACAAATATACAAAAAAAAATGTTCAACTCCTCTAGCAATCAGGAAAATGCAAATCAAAACCACACTAATATTTCATCTCTCTCCACTCAGAATTGCAATGATCAAGAATACAAATAATAATAAATGTTGGTGAAGAGGCTGGGGTTGTGGCTCAGTGTTAAAGCACTCACCTCTCACGTATGAGGCACTAGGTTTGATCCTCAGCACCACATATAAATAAATAAAATAAAGGTATTATGTCCTTCTATAAACAAAAAAAAATTTTTTAAATGTTGGTGAGGATGTGGGCAGAAAGGTACACTCATACATTGTTGGTGGGACTGTAAGTTAGTACAACTACTCCAGAAAGCATTATGGAGATGCCTCAAAAAATTAAGAATGGGGGCTGGGATTGTGGCTCAGTGGTAGAACGCTTGCCTAGCATGTGAGAGGCCCTGGGTTCATTCCCCAGCACCAAAATAAATAAAGGTTAAAAAAATTAAGAATGGAACCACTATAAGACCCAGCTGTCCCATTCCTTGGTATTTATACAAAAGAGCTAAAATCAGCATACTGATTTTAAAATCAGCATACAGCATAGTGATATGGTCACTTCAATGATTATAGCACCACAATTCACAATAATCAAATTATGAAACCAACCCAGGCAACTCTCAGTAGATGAATGAATTAAGAGTTTTACTCAGCCATAAAGAATAAAATTATGACATTTGCTAGTAAATGGATAGAAATGGAAACCATTATGCTAAATTAAATAAGGCAGATTTAGAAAAATCAATAGTCAAATGTTTTCTCTCATAGGTGGAAGCTAGAGCAAAATAAGGGGAAAATTTGTGGGGGTGGGTGGGTCAGGTGTTGGGAAGATCAGTGGAGAAGAAAAAGGAGATCAAGAGGGAGGTAGGAGGGACAGAAACCAGGAGGAAATGCAGAACGAATTGAATATTCAACAAATGGACTTGTTTACTTGACAGCACATATGTAATAAAATTGCATATGTAACATACCTTGATCTCTTTTTCAAATGGTTTGATAAAAGGTGAGCCTCTCATTGTCTGAGTTTTTATAATCTGATCATCAAGGATTGCCTGAATCTCATCCACTGAAGAAAGAATACAGACTCCAGTATCTCGATACAGACTTATATGAAAAGCAATATCATCCCAAGTTCCTATCATGTTATTCATGGCTTTCTCTAAGGAAAATTCCTAAAAGAGAGAAATAATGGTTTGGTGAAAAGAGGATCTTATTTACTATATTGCCTTTTCCCATGTGATTCAGTAAGCAACTTGCTGCATTACACTAGCATTTTCTGTAATGTAATAATTTTTTGTTAGAAAGTTTTTTTTAAATAATTCAAAAATTTGTCAGAAGAATGTAGCTTTAAAATTCACTTTTTGCTCTAAAAACTACTGCTGTCAGTATTTAAATGGAAAACAGAATAAAATACCTTCTGGAGTTTCTCTAACATAGTCTTTCTGTAGGCCAGGTCTGAAGATTCTCTGTGTATTTCAAGAACACTATCTCTATGGCCATTTATTTTACTAGGAAACATACATACACACACACACACACACACATACACACACACACACACCTATGTTACACATGTACCTGCCCAGGATTCTTTTTATTAAAACCTGTGTTTTATTTGCTTATTTTTATGTGGTGCTGAGGATCAATCCCAGTGCTTCCCTCATACATACTAAGCAAGTGCTCTATCACTGAGCCACATCCCCAGCCCCTCCCCAGGATTCTTAATGGAATAATTATGTATCATTTATCAATGCAAACTTATTATCCAGCCAGATTAGAATGTGGATGAATCAGGAAGAGGTCAAAAAAGCCATTTCTAGTCTGTATTCAAGACAAGCAAGCACATGCTTTGTGCAGAAAAGAGAGTATTCTTTCATTTTTGCCCTCATCTCTATCCACTGCTATCCAGTACTAAACACATTCGATCACAACAAAGCTATGATTATGCAATTTACAAATTCATCAAAGTATTTCAGTTTATCTTGATATTTACCTTGCTTGCTCCTGCACTTATCACTTCAAATTTTTCCAAGTATGGTGTAAGGTTTAATTTCAAAATTTTTCTCAATGTGGTTCCAGAGTCTGGAGTCAAGTCATAGCCAACAATTTCTGACATCTGTTTCCAGTGACGAGCTCTCATTCCTGGATTGCATAGAATGGAGACAGTAGGAATATACTCCTAATGGTAAAAATATAAACAATAATGTCATTTGACTCCCATACACGTAGATTCTATAGACAGCCCTTAATAGTATGAAATATATATTTCTTCAAATTATTTAATCTATTTACAGGAATACAATTAAAGTCTCAATTACATTTTGAGGAAGAGGAAAACTAACAAAATGATTCTAAAGTTCATCAGATGAAATAAATACATTTTTACATTTAAAGATAAAAAATTTGTTTTAAAAGTTAACCTGAAAAATAAGCATGTAAAAATAGCCAAGAAAAGTATAAAAGTTATAAAGAATGAGAGGTAAATGTTCTATAAAAATGTATATGATAAGGGCGGGAGTTGTGGCTCAGCAGTAGAGCACTCACCTGGCATGTGTGAGGCCCTGGGTTTGATTCTCAGCACCATGTATAAATAAATGAATAAAATAAAGGACCTTCACCAAAGAAAAATTTTAAAAAATGTATCTGATAAAAGTATACTAACTAAAGCAATAGCATTATTTTAGAAATTTTAAGTTGTTTTATATATATATACTATATGTAGAAACATATGTTACAATATTAAAATATAACACACACACACACACACGAAGGGGGAAAAAGCCTTATCAAAATGCCAAAATGTAGCAACGTTTTAATTTCTTCTGAGTGAGATCAAGAGTTTTTAAACATCATCTTACATTTTTCTGTATTATCTGCTTTTAAGTACTGCTTAAAATAATATAAATTTTAAAGTTTTTAAAATAAAAATAATATATTCAACAACACATTTGTCATTCTTGATATCAACAGAACATTTTTCTTAAAATCAGGTACAAAATAAGCATACCAATTGTTACTACTTCTAATCAACATGTATTCAGTGTTTCAGCCAGTCCAAAAATTTACGTAAATAAAAGATATGGGGATTAAAAACCAAAAACAAAAACATTATGCTTCACAGATTGCTGTCTATGTATAGTTTCTGGATATTAAATTAACATAAAGAAATTAAACAAAATTTCTACATACTAGTCACAGCTAAAAACATAAAAAGATCAATTTATAATAGTAATAACAAAGTATACTGGGATAATCAAATTAAAGCTCTGCAAAGCTATTTGGGAGAAACCATATAACTTTATTCAATAATGTTAATGAAAATCTAAATAATAAAGATAAATCTAATAAGATACAAATAAATCTAAATGATAGAGATTCACATAAGTGACAAAGGTCATTGTCCAGAATATGTTATAAAAATCCCAAATATTAACAATAAAAACAGAAACAACCAACCACACAAGTGGAGTCCAAAGGTATAATTGAGGATTTATGCAGAAGAAGAAGTATGAAAGTCAAATTGAATGTAAGTTCTATGGTGGTAGGAACTTTTGTTCTTTTTACTGGTATGTCTCAATGAAGCACACAGAATACTACCAGTTATATCACTGTCAACCAATAAGAATTTGTTTAATAAATAAAATTTGAAAGCTAAGTTACATTTTATTAGAAATCAGGGAAATATAAATTAAAACCATATTAACATAATTTTGTATTTACTAGAGTAGCAAAAAATCATGACATCTGATGATGTGAGAATATGGGACTGGTAGGAATTTAAACTGAGAAATAATTTGAAATTTTCTGACAAAACTGAACAACCATATATTTTAATATTCAGAAGTCTCACTACTAGGCATATGCCTTTCTTAGAAAAACTCTTGCCCATATACGGTAGGACACAAGACTATAAGTTAACAGTATTATAGGTACATGAAAATGTGCTTAACATCACTAATAAACAGGGAAACACAAATTAAAATTACAATGAGATCTCATCTGTGTTAACCAGCTTTCCATTACTGTGACAAAATGCCTAAGAAAACAAGTATTAATAATAGCAAAAAGGAAATATACCATATGACTATAAATAGGAAAATTAATAAATTAAGTAAGAAATATTCTATAGTAGTTGAAAAGAAAGGAAATATAATTTTGAATTGAGTATGGTGATATATACCTGTATTCCCAGCTACTCAGGTGACTAAGGCAGGAGAATAGCAAGTTCAAGCCCACCTGGGCAACTCAAAAAGACTGTCTCAAAATAAAAAGAGTTGAGGATGAAGCTCAGTGGTAGAGTGCTTGCCTAATGTCTGTGAGGCTCTGAATTCAACCCCTCGTATATACTGGGAAAAAACACAGTGTTCCATTTTTTAAAAAATCAATTTATACAAAACTGCTTATGGATGGCATATTTATTAAATTCAAATTTGGGGCTGGGGCTGGGGCTCAGCAGTAGAGTGCTTGCATTGCACGTGTAAGGCCCTGGGTTCAATTCTCACACCATATAAAAATAAATAAACAAAATAAAGGTATTATGTCCGTCTACAACTAAAATATATATTAAAATTCAAATTTGATTAAAACAAAAAAGCAAAGGAATTTGAAACATAAAACTTATGATACATTTAACTCTAAGAGGAATTAAAGGGATAAAATAGGGAAGGAATCACAGAAGGAAAACAACAGTATTAGTAACCTGACTCTAAAGAAGAGGAAAGGATTCATGGGTGCTCATTTTCTTACTGTACTTCATAACTTAAACACATTAAATATATACTGTGTTAAGGGGCAAGGATAAGTAAGAAATGGTTCTTGCACATCAAGGAGAATAAAATATAGTGAGAAAAATAGATTTTGGACAACTACTCCAAAGGTGGTAGAACAAAGAAATCATTAAAAAAAATTAAAATAAGATATATAAGATAATACAAGTGTTGAGAAGAAAGAGTGCTTATTTGTCCCTCTTCCCAATCCAAAGCCTTAAAAATCACACTGTTATTCTGATCTACCTCCTTAAAATAAAATTCACCTTACCTGTTCTCCAAATGAAAAAAATTAATTGCTTCAGGCCCTATTTTTCTCACAGGATACTGATATCCTCTACTTAGGAATTTCTTTATTCTATGAATCAAACATTATTACCCTATGTACATATGTAACTATATTACCAGTGGGGTTCTACATTATGTATGACCAGAAAAAGAAGAAATTATACTCCATTATATATGACATATCACAGTGCATTATATTACTGTCTCATATAACTAACTAAAACAAATTTTTAAAATTTTTTTTAATGATTTCTTTGTTCTACAACCTTTGGAGTAGTTGTCCAAAATCTATTTTTCTCACTATATTGTATTCTCCTTGATGTGCAAGAACCATTTCTTACTTATCCTTGCCCCTTAACACATAAAAAATACTCCTCTCAGTGATGGTCAAATATTTTCTGAATTTTATTTTATTTGTATCAATTCTGTACTGCAAACAATGTTCAATTTCACTAATGAAATTATTAGATATGGTCGAAAGTCAATTTGAGAGACCTGGCAAAAACTAAAAACAACAACAACAAAAAACCCATACTACATTATTAGACCTTATTTAATGTCAATATCCAAGCCAAGTTGGCAAAAGAATTAAAACCAAGAATCAACAAATGGGATGGATTCAAACTAAAAAGTTTTTTCTCAGCAAAAGAAATAATCAGTGAGGTGAACAGGGAGCCTACATCCTGGGAGAAAATTTTTACCCCTCACACATCAGAAAGAGCACTAATCTCTAGGTTATATAAAGAACTCAACAAGCTAAGCACCAAAAAACCCAAATAATCCAATCATTAAATGGGCCAAGGACCCGAACAGACACTTCTCAGAAGAGGATATACAATCAATCAACAAATATATGAAAAAATGCTCACCATCTCTAGCAATCAGAGAAATGCAAATCAAAACTAATATATCATCTCACTCCAGTCAGAATGGCAGCTATTATGAAGGCAAACAATAACAAGTGTTGGTGAGGATGTGGGGAAAAAGGTACACTCATATATTGCTGGTGGGACTGCAAATTGGTGCAGCCAATTTGGAAAGCAGAATAGAGATTCCTTAGAATACTGGGAATGGAACCACCATTTGACCCAGCTATTCCTCCTCTCAGACTATACCCAAAGGACTTAAAAACAGCATACTACAGGGACACAGCCACATCAATGTTTATAGCAGCACAATTCACAATAGCTAAACTGTGGCGCCAACTAGATGTCCTTCAGTGAATGAATGGGTAAAAAAAAAGTGGCATTTATACACAATGGAATATTACTCCGCACTAAAAAAGAACAAAATCATGGCATTTGCAGGTAAATGGATGATGTTGGAGAAGATAATACTAAGTGAAGTTAGCCAATCCCCAAAAAACAAATGCCAAATGTTTTCTCTATTATAAGGGGGGTGACTCATAGTGGGGTAGGGAGGGAGAGCTTGGGAGGATTAGATTAAATCTAGATAGGGAAGAGGGGTGGGAGGGAAAGGGAGGAGGAAGGGGATTAGCAAGGATGGTGGAATGTGATGGTCATCATTATACAAAATACATGTATGAAGATTTGAATTTGGGGCCAAAATACCTTATATACAAACAGAGATATGAAAAATTGTGGTGTATATATATTATAATGCAAAAAAAAATCAAGTACATGTATAATGGCTATAATTGGCGTGAACATACTTTATATACAGAGATAGAAAAAATTGTGCTCTCTGTGTGTAAAAGGATTGTAATGCATTCCACTGTTGTCGTGTATTTAAATAAATAAGAAAATTTTAAACAATTTTGTTTTAAAAAATGAGAACTATATCTGGGTGCAGTGGCACACTCCTTTAATCTCAGTGACTTGGGAGGCTGAGACAGGAGAATTCCATTTGAGACCAGCCTTAAAAAGTTAACAAGGCTGTAAGCAACTTAGTGAGACACTATTCTCAAAATGAAAAAATAAAAATGACTGCCTCAGTGGTTAAGTGCCTCTGAGTTCAATCTCTGAAAGAGAGAGAGAACTATATCACTCCTCAGTATTTATCCTAAAGAATGAAAGTCATCATACTATAGTGATACAATTCACAATAGCCAAACTATGGAACCATCCTAGGTGTCCATCAATAGATGGATGAATAAAAGAAAACGTGGTTTATATACCACAAATTATGTCATTTGCAGGAAAATGGATGGAACTAGAGACCATTATATCCAGGGAAATATGCCAACTAACAAGGTCAAAGGTCATATTTTTCTCCCATATATGGACACTAGAGAAGAAGGGAAAAAAAAGTGGGGGTGGGAGGAACAGAAATCGCATGAAAATGAAAACCGGCTAAATTATATTGGTACATTGTGTGCATGTGTGAATATCTAAAAAAACAAATCCCATCATTATGTATAATTATCATGTACCAATTAAAAAATGTGGAAAAAAATGAGAACTAATGAGTAAGGTTGCAAGATACAAGATCAATACACAAAAATCAATTATATTTCTATGAGCTAATAATAAGCAATCCAAAATTAAAAGTAGGGAAAATTCTCACACATCATATCATCAAGAAGAATAAAATACTTATGAATAAATTTAATGAAAGAAGGGCAAAACTTAGCAGGACAAAATGGCAACACTCGTAATCCCAAACATTTGGGAAGCTGAGGCAGGAAGATGACAAGTTAAAGGCCAGCCTGGGTAATTTAACAAGACCTTGTCTCAAAGTAACAAAGTCTGTGGATATGGCTCACTGGTAGAGCATCCTTGAGCTCAATGTCCCAGTACTTCTAAAAATAAAGAATTAAAGTGGGCTGGGATTGTGGTTCAGTGGAAGAGCACTTGCCTAGCATATACAAGGCCCTGGGTTCAATCCTCAGCACCACATAAAAATAAATAAATAAAATAAATATATTGTGTCCAACTACAACTAAAAAATAAACATTCAAGATTAAAAAGTAGGGTAGGGGGGATAGTAGAGGATAGGAAAGGCAGCAGAATACAACAGACACTAGTATGGCAATATGTAAATCAATGGATGTGTAACTGATGTGATTCTGCAATCTGTATATGGGGTAAAAATGGGAGTTCATAACCCACTTGAATCAAAGTGTGAAATATGATATATCAAGAACTATGTAATGTTTTGAACAACCAACAATAAAAAATTTTTAAAAAAAAGAGTTAGTGGATTTAGCATTTTATATCAGACTTAATGTAGTTCAAAATTTAGAAAATTCTTCATATAAACCAGCATAACTAAATTGGGAGGTAAAAATGGAATAGTAATAAAAAGCGTGGGCTTCAATCAGATGAAACAAGGTTCAAATCTAAATTTTGACTTTTATGATTTTGTGACCTTGGACATGCTTCATTTTCTTCATTTCTGGATTAAAAAAAATAATACCTGTGATAATGTAGGTAAAATATTTAATTGCTTTCGATACATGGCATGTACTTTCTTAATGAAGGGTAGCTTTTTATTATTATTATCCCAGATTCTGTTAAATAACTAATAAGAATTGCTATTCACTTTGGAGAGCTATATTTTTTTCTGTGTGGTTTTTTTTATTATTGGTTGTTCAAAACATTACAAAGCTCTTGACATATCATATTTCACACATTTGATTCAAGTGGGTTATGAACAACCAACAATAAAAATTTAAAAAAAGATTAAAAAGTACAGACTTATAAGTAAAAATTACAAATAATTGTTTAAAATTAAAGAAGACCTGATTAAATAGAAAGACACCCCATGTGCACATAAAATAGACTGGGGATATAGCTCAGTGATAAAACACCCCTGGGTTCAGTCTTTGTGAACCCCTGGGTTCACAAAGGTCACATATGATTTCATTTATATAAAATAATAGAATAAACAAATTCATAGAGAAAGTGGATTAGTAGCATCCATGGCCAAGGAGGAGGAAGGAATGGAGAGTAACTGCTAACATTTGTTGGTTTAGTTTTTAGAACAATGAAGATATTCAACAAGTAGATGACAGTGATGGCTGCACAACACTGTGACCTTTTTAAAAACCAGTGACTACATATTTTAAGAAGGTGGATTTTAGGGTATGTGAATTATATCTCAATAAAACCATTATAAAAAATACTAGCCAATAAAAAAGAAAAACGGGCTCAGGATGTGGCTCAAGTGGTAGTGCGCTGGCCTGACATGCATGAGGCACTGGGTTTGATCCTCAGCACCACATAAAAGAAAATAAAGAGATTGTGTCCACCTAAAACTAAGAAATAAGTATTTTTTAAAAAGAAAAGAGAAAAAACAGCAAACTACTGGTAAAATTGCAATGATAAGCATGTAACAATTTTTTCAAACATGAAAGCAGTCAACAAACCTTACTCTATTTCAATTTTCCTTCCATCATTGAGTACTATATAGCACACACTAGGATACTAGTACCAAATTTTTAAATTTTCAACAGGTGTTACCAAAATTTATTTAAAACCTGGGGCAGGGTAGGAAGTAGTGGTTGTCCTTATGATTTAAAGACTACTCTATTCAATTCACTGTTTACTATTTACTAAAGGTCACAGACTATACAATTACATGTTTACTTTTGTCTGGCAGAGATGCAAAAAATTTCTGTCAATTATAAAAGATACCTCCAGATGTTATGTTTCATTACCCTATATGACATTACTTGCTTTTGTGTCAATACTAGCAATTTTTATTTAACATTCAGTTATTAAATTATCTATAAATACTCATCTCTTCAAATGCTTTTTGAACTAGCCTTACCAACTTCTAGATTCTCTCAAAATATTAGACACATCTCATTTTTGTATGAGTTATGTTTCTATTTCATGTAAATAATAATTTAATAAGCTTTTAAAATTGGAGGACTATAAGCTAGTAACTTTATTTTTTAGTTGTAGATGGACATAATACCTTTATTTTATTATTTTTATGTGGTACTGAGGATGAAACCTAGTGCCTCATACATCTGAGGCAAACGCTCTGCCACTGAGCCACAATTCCAGCCCTATTTTATTTATTTTTATGTGGTGCTGAAGATTATACCTAGTGCTTCACATGTGCTAGGCCAGCACTCTACCACTGAGCTACAACCCCAACCCCATTAGTAAACTTTTTATTTTGCTTGATAAGAACATCATATTTTTGTTTTTAGTTCAAATTCATTCCCTTTTTATACAATGTCCAAGTGACCCTTACATAATTTGCTATTCAATAAAAGAAAACTTGTTCAAATAAGGTAACATAAGAATTTTCCAGGTAACTGTTTATAATCCAGAAGCAATATCAATAAATCCTTAGGAAGCCAATACATGGACTTTACACTTTTGTCAAGGACCAGTTGCTCTGGATTGAATATTCCTAGTTCTTTTAATGTTGGTCTAACTCCCTGGATGACATACGGAGTAGATTTTCTTATGAGCTTTGTCCTTAACAAACTCTAGGATGTGAACAGCACTAGCAAATCATTCAACCATCTGCATCAATGATTTGGAAGGTTCACTCCCTTTGTATACTTGTAGCTAGTTGTTATAGTCTTTTATATTTATCAAGTATTCTTATATGAAGGGACAGATTTCAATGGCTTTAACAGGAAAGAAATAAAAAACAGATTTCATAATAAAATCAAGTTTTCTGGATTCAGCTTTGATTCTGCTTCCAAATATTTTAATTTTTCTTCATTAGTACTTGATGATGAGAATAGTTCTACCAGGTATTTCTTGAGTTATTCTTAAGACTCAGTGTCTATTGGTCAACAACTTCTAGAATAAAACCCTTTTTTTTCCTCCTAAGTATTTTTGCAAACACTAAAAATTTTAAATGTATTCATCCTGAAAAAAATAGTTAAAATGTTATTCAAAATTTGGATTATACTGAATTAATGACAGACTGCTTCTTTTTGTTTTTGCTATTTTTTCGGTAAGTGGCCCTCCAAAGGCCCATGTGTTTTGTTCCCAGCCTGTAGTGCTATTGGTAGATGATAGAACCTTTAAGATGTAGGGCCTGGTTGAAAGTTTGTCCCTGGCTCATAGTTTGTTCTCTCCCTCTTCCTTCCTCCTTCTCCCCCTCCCTCCACCTTCTCTCCTTCTCCTCTCTTCTTTCTCTCTCTCCCTTCCTCCTCCCTCTCACTGTTTTCCGGACATAAAGCAAGAAGCTTGTTCTGCCTGCTTCACCACTGACCCAAAAGCAATGGGGTCAACCAACTATTAACTGAAACCTCTGAAACTATGAACCAAAATAAACCTTAATTGTTTTAAGTTGATTATCTCAGATATTTTGTTACAGTAATGAAAGCTAACAGTTTTATTATAGTAAATTATAAACAGTTGCAAAATCTTCCTGTTTTCCAGCTACTGATTTGATGTCATGTTCAGAAGGCAATATGTCATATAGGTCTGAGCAATCATCTTCTGCCTTTCTTGGGCCAAAGAAACCATTTTGCCAACATGTTGCCTCATCTGGCTTTATATGTATGTTTTCTTCAACCAGCTCCAATGGAACTACTATTCACCACTTAATCAGTCTTTTCTATACACCACCCTTGACAGTGCTAATTCATGATGAGAGACTGGAATATGAAACTGAGATACTAAAATGTCAAACACACAATAAATTTTAATTGAAAATATGAGAAGGGTTGGGCACCAGGGCCCATACCTATAATCCCAACAGCTCAGGAGGCTGAGGCAGGAGGATTGTAAATTCAAAAGCAGCCTCATCAACTCACCCAGGTCCTAAGCAACTTAGCAAGACTTGTTTCTAAACAACAACAACAACAAAATTTAAATAAGGTTGGGAATATGGCTCAGTGATCAAGGACCCTGAGTTCAGTCTCTGGTTAAAAAAAAAAATCCCAAGAGGGGAAAATGTCCCTTCACCACTTCCTCCCAAAAGTGATCCCTCATTTCTCATAATATCCATGTCCAGAATAGAAGACAGGATTGAGTCAGAGCTTGACCAAGAGGTTGATGCAGAAAAGAAACTTTGAAAATCTTACTGTTTTCTGATTATTTATCCTCAATGCCATCCTCAGTCTGTATTCCTTTGATTACAATTAATAGAGATGCAATCCACTGATCAAAGAAGGTAGGGAAGCTGGGCATGCTGGCTTACACCTGTAATCCCAGTGGCTTGGGAGGCTGAGACAGGAGGATCTCAAGTTCAAAGCCAGCCTCAGCAAAAGTGAGGCACTAAGCAACTCAGTGAGACACTTTCTCTAATAAAAATACAAAATTGGGCTAGGGATGTGGCTCAGTGGTTTAGTGCCCTTGAGTTCAATTCCCAGTACCAACCCTCACCCCCAGCAAAAAAAAGAAGGTAGAGAAATAGGGGCAGGAGAAAGACACTATTAGCTTGCGTTCAAAGTGAGATGAGACAAAAATAAATGACTCAAGTATCTATCCTGGAGCCTAAAGAAGTGAGCATAATCAGGTCTCTTTATTTCCTCTTTTCTCTAATATCAATGTCATTCTCTCAAGCCAGCCCTATGGCTGGCTACAGGGATCTCACAACTCATACCTTCACAACTTATAAAGAAAAAGAGGCTCCTTTTCCAGAGTCAGTTCAAAAATTCCAAAGAGAACTCTGACCCAGTTTGGGTTTCAGGCTTATTCCTGAACCAATTATTATGGCCAGAGAGATGATTAGAATTAATCTTGAGTTACATGACTGCCAAGGGTAAGACTGGCTAGATGCTGACCAATCTCATTTTATACATAACTACGTAAAATCAGAGGATGGATTTTATTTATTTTATATAATATGCAACACAAAGTTGAGAAGACATTATAATATTAAATGCCATATTAAATATGTTTATACCTTAAAAACCTTTATCTGCTCCATTACTGTAGAGCACATGATGATTGTAGGATTATCTTTTGGTTCTTCTTCAGGTTTCTCTTCTATCAGAGATTGTTTCCTTGCTGCCTTTCTTTTTTCTTGTAATTCTTTCTTTTGCTTCATTTGGAAAAATTTCAATGTCTTAAAAATCTCCCGGGAAAACTCTTCTACATCAGCTTCCATGCTTTCTCCATTGAGGTCCAAAAACCCTCCATCCATCCAGCTGAATTGAAAAAGAAAAAATACTATTAAACTTAGACTTTTGGATCATGAGAGGCCTTAGACAGCCTTTAGGCTAGACCCCTCATTTTGGGGTTTTTTTGGGGGGGATATTGATGGACCTTTATTTTATTCATTTATTTATATGTAGTGCTGAGAATCGAACCCAGTGTGTCACACATGCTGGGCAAGTGCTCTACCACTGAGCCACAAATCCAGCCTCTAGATCCCTCATTTTTTTAAAATTCATTTTTACTGGGGATGGGTTGTAGATCAGTGGTAGAATACTTGTCTAGCACATGTGAGCACTGAATTCAATCCTCGCACCACATTAAATACATTCATACATACATAAATGTGTTGTGTCCATGTACAACTAAAATTGTTTTTAAAAATTATAATTATACATAACAGTGGGATTCAATCTGATATATTTATACATGCACATAGCAAAATTTGGTCTGCTTTATTTCCCATACCTTTACTCCTTCACCTTCTCCTTCTCCCAATTTCCTTTTACTACTCTACTGATCTCTCTTCTATTTTCATGAAGTCCCTCTTCTTTCCCTTTTTCTCTCATGAGAGAATACATACAACATTTGGCTATCTGAGTCTAGATCTCACTCAGTATGATATTCTCCAGTTTCAACCATTTTCCTGAAAATGACAATTTCATTTTTCTTTATGGCTAAGTAAAACTCAATTGCATATATATGTCACATTTTCTTTATGCATCCATCTGTTGATAGACACCTAGGCTGGTCCCTTCACACTTGGCTATTGTGAATAATTCTGCTATAGAGATATGCATGTATCACTGTGATATACTGACTTTAATTCTTTTGGATAAATATCAAGGAGTGGTATAGCTGGCTCATATACTGGTTCCATTCCTAGTCTTTTGAGAAACCTCCATATGGATCTCCATAGTGGTTGTATTTATAATTCCACCAACAGTATACAAGTTCCTTTTCCCCTCACAACCTCACCAATATTTATTATTTGTATTCTTGATTATTGCTCTTCTAAATGGAGACAAAATCTCACTTTGCATTCCTTGATTGCTAAGATGTTGAATATTTTTTTCACATATTTGTTGGCCATTTGTATATCTTCTTTTGAGAAATGTCTGTTGTTTAATTCATCTATGCATTTATTGATTGGGTTTTATATGCATTTTTGTGTATGTTAAGTTTTTTGAATTCTTTATGTATTTTGGATATGAATCCTCTGTCAGAAAAGTAGCTGGCAAAGATTTTCTCCTGATCTGTACGCTCTTTCTTCATATTCTCAATTGCTTCCTTTGCTGTGCAGAAGCCTTTTAACTTAACATAACATTTATTATTTCTTGGTTTTATTTCCTGAGCTTTAGGGATCTTATTGAATAATAAGTTGATGCCTGTATCTATATGCCAGAGAGTTGATACCCTCTGGCAATTGCATAGTTTCTTGTCTTATTTACAGGTTTCTGATCCACTTTTAGTTGACTTTTAAAACAATTTATTTTTTTTAGTTGTAGTTAGACACAATATCTTTATTTTATTTATTCATATGTGATGCTTAGGATCGAACCCAGGGTCCTGCATGTGCTAGGTAGGCGCTCTGCCACTGAGCCACAACTCCAGCCCTTAGTTGACTTTTATGTAAGGTGAAAGATAGGGATCCAGTTTCATGCCATGTATAAATATTCATTTTTCCTAGTACTATTTGTTAAAAGTCTGTCTTTTTTTCAACATATGTTTTTGACACCTTTGTCAAGGATCAGATGACTGTATCCATGCAGGTTTGTTTCAATATCATCTAGTCTATTCCACTTTCTATATGTCTGTTTTTATGCCAGTGCCATTCAGTTTTCATTATTGTAACTCTGAAGTATAATTTTAAGTTAGGAACTGGGACACTTCTGGCATTGTTCTTATTGTTCTTATTATTCAGAATTGTTTTGGCTATTCTGTAAATTTATTCTTCCATATGAATTTTAGGACTATTTTTATAGGTCTGTGAAAAAATGTCATTAATATCTTACTGGAGATTACTTGAATCTGTATATAACTTTTGGTAATTTAAATTTAATTTTAAATTTAATTTTAATTTTGACTTTAATGACTTTTGGCCATTTTAATATTAATTCTGCTTATCCTAGAACACAGGAGATCTTTCCTTTTTTAGTGTCTTCTTCAATTCTTCAGTGTTCTGTAATTTTCACATAGAGGAATTTTACCTCCTTGATTAGATTTATTTCTAGGTTGTTAAATTTTTGGAAGGTATGGATGAATTGTGTTTTACTAACTTCTTTTTCAGCAGATTTATTATTAGAATATATAAAAGCTATTGATTTTTGTATGTTAACTTTATATCCTGCCACTTTGTTGTATTTATTTAGCAATTCTAACACTCTGGTAGAATTTTTTAGGTTTTCTAAATAGGATCATTTCATCTGCAAATTGTGATAATTTGACTTCTTTCTTTCTTATTTGTACCCTTTTCTCGGTGGCAGGGGCTGGGTCCTGGGGTTTGAATTCAGGGGCACTCGACCATTGAGCTATATCCCCAGCCCTATTTTATATGTTATTTAGAAACAGGGTCTCACTAAGTTGATTAGCACTTCACTTTTGCTGAGGCTAGCTTTGAACTTGCAATCCTCCTGTCTCAGCCTTCTGAACTGCTGGGATTATAGGCGTGTGCCACCATGCCCAGCTTGTACCCTTTTTTATTTCTTTCTCTTAACTTATTTTTCTGGTTGAAATTTTAAGTACTATATTCAATAGTACCATATTGACTCCTCACTTTTGTAAAAGAAACATCTGAGGTGAAAGCTGTTATTAGTTTTTCTCAGTCACAGTAATTAACATCATTGAATTATCTCTTAAAAAGCTCATTGAGAATGCTAAACATAAAAGAGAAAGTGAACTAATAGCCAAGAGAGAGAAACTGATCTTGGAAGTAGAAAAGGAATCACGCCGCATGGAGGAGTTTACAGAATTTGCGGAGTTAGAACGCATGCAACAGGTCTGATTTAATATTTGTGGTAGTAGCTGTAACTACTTTTAACTATACTGCATGTGATAAAACATGTATTAGATTACAGATGGGCAACTAACAGTACCCAAATAAAATGTAGATTTTATCCCACCCATCTAATTTTTTGTGTAAATATAAGTCAAGTTAATTAATTGTAAAATAAAGTGAATTGGGGGTTGGGGTTATGGCTGAGCAGTAGAGCTCTCACCTAGCACACGCGAGACACTGGGTTCAATCCTCAGCACCACACAAAAATAAATAAATAAAATAAAGTCATTGTGTCCAACTACAACTAAAAACTACATATTAAAAAAATTAAGTAAATTGACTCTGGACAACCCAAATGATACTGCAGAAATTATATTGATAAAGTTGGGTGACCCATTAGCATCATTGATACTCTTCCTATATGATACTTGGTTCTCATTAAAATGAACAAATAAATCTTACATTAAATATTTAGCCAAAAGAAAAAAAATAAAAACAACTTATATTTTACATATTCTTATACCTCATTTACTTAGTTTTTATTACATTACTAGAAATTACCGTTTTTCAGTTCGTTGCCATTTCAAAACCAAATTAAAAAACTTCTGATAGGGCTCAATGTTAACTTTTAATTTATCCAGTTCAGGATATTTTGTCAATTCCCACTTGAAAAGTTCCTCTTCTTTATTAATAAACTGCACTGCTTCTTCAGATTCCTGAATGCGTTTCTGTAGTTGTCTTACATCTGTCACATACTGAAAGCAAATAAAATTTTACCTTAAAAAACATCCCAAGTAGCTCAGTGTAGAGTGCTTGCCTCACAAGCACAGGCCCTGGGTTCAATCCCCAGCACCACACACACACACACACACACACACACAAATCCATGTTATAAAAATAAGATCATATATTACAAAGCTTATGTCCTTATATTTATATTAAATATTAACTTCACAACATTACTATGATAAAGAACAGAAAATATGGTTACATCTACTCTACAAATAAAAAATTAAGTCACAAAAAAGATCATGTACACAGTACTGTTCTAGGCCTAAGAGTGAAGTAAATCTTTGTAATAGTAAGCATATTTTTTCTATAATTTTAAATTTATGTTAGTGTCCTTATTAATCTGTGGGTAAACCACAACTACTACCACAAATATTAAATCAGACCTGTTGCATGCGTTCTAACTCCGCAAATTCTGTAAACTCCTCCATGCGGCGTGATTCCTTTTCTACTTCCAAGATCAGTCTCTCTCTCTTGGCTATTAGTTCACTTTCTCTTTTATGTTTAGCATTCTCAATGAGCTTTTTAAGAGATAATTCAATGATGTTAATTACTGTAGTACAAAAAAAGTTTTCAAATAAAAAAAATCCATCAGAGAAAAATAAACAAATAAATATTGTCTATAATGACTGATAAAGAAATGCAAAGAATAAACCACACAGAAGTTATTCAAAATTACATATAAGAGGATGTGAGGGGAAAGGTAAAAAACAAAACAAAACAAGGGAGAGAAATGAATTACAGTAGATGGGGTAGAGAGAGAAGATGGGAGGGGAGGGGGGATAGTAGAGGATACGAAAGGTAGCAGAATACAACAGTCACTAGTATGGCAATATGTAAATCAATGGATGTGTAACTGATGTGATTCTGCAATCTGTGT
>NW_025999941.1:6314462-6320982 GCF_001458135.2 Marmota marmota marmota | reverse complement strand
CCCCCCTCCCCTCCTCTCCCCTCCCCTCTTCTCTCTCTACCCCCTCTACTGTCATTCATTTCTCCCCCTTGTATTATTTTTCCCTTTCCCCTCACTTCCTCTTGTATGTACTTTTGTATAACCCTGAGGGTCTCCTTCCATTTCCATGCAATTTCCCTTCTCTCTCCCTTTCCCTCCCACCTCTCATCCCTGTTTAATGTTAATCTTCTTCTCATGCTCTTCGCCCCTACTCTGTTCTTAGTTACTCTCCTTATATCAAAGAAGACATTTGGCATTTGTTTTTTAGGGATTGGCTAGCTTCACTTAGCATAATCTGCTCTAATGCCATCCATTTCCCTGCAAATTCTATGATTTCGTCATTTTTTAATGCAGAGTAATACTCCATTGTGTATAAATGCCACATTTTTTTTTATCCATTCGTCTATTGAAGGCCATATAGGTTGGTTCCACAGTCTTGCTATTGTGAATTGTAAATCCACTAACTCTTATCTCAATGATATTGAGTAATTATTAACTTATGAGTTTCGTTTTTTTCTTATCTATGAAATGGGAGAAACAGGAGCATCTGGGATTTTCAAAAATATTTGATGAGTTAATAAAAGGAGAGCACTAAGTTCAGGGCTTACTATCATCAATTTATATAGTAGTCTGACTTCTTATTAATCTGTGAGTAAAACACAGCTACTACCACAAATATTAAATCAGACCTGTTGCATGCATTCTAGCTCTGCATGCAACCCTCTTTCTTACCAAACCCTGTGAGTTAAATCTAAAAGTGTGTCCTAAGTCTTCAAGGGCATAAATATGGTCAAAATCAAACTTACATTGAAGCATCCAGTTTTTAAAAATAGGAGGCAAGTAGGTATGAAAATTAAATGTGCACTTATGCTTAAAATGTCAGAATACAAACATATATACAGAAAAATATAGTTACCTCATCATTTTCATTAAAGACAGGACTGATTTTTCTAGGCCACATGAGGACAGCTGCATTTAAAGCTAAGTCTTCTTGAGGAAACAGAAAATTATCTAAAAAGTAACTCATTTGGCGTCTAGATTCCTACAAAAGAAACTCTAGATATAATATGCCATATAGAAAATTTGAGGCATTATGAGAAAAAAAATCCAAACATCTCTAATATTCTTTCAAATTTCAACATGACTCAGATTAGTAATTGGTATTTTATGTAATTCTCAAATCACATGGATATTTTAATAGTCATAGTATTAAGTTGGCTTCAGGTCTTGCATTTGTATTTTTATAGTAGCAATAAAGCTTTTCAAGATTTTCACTTGCAGTTGGCAAAATAAGGTACTCTTGGCCCTTCTTGCATATGTCTGAAAAAAATGTTCAAATCCTCACCAACCCTTGAAACATTTTAAAAAGATTTTTAAATTCTTTTTATTTCTAGAATCAAAAAAATATTTTTAGTCTTTTGTGATAAATATTTTATTATCTTTAATTTTACTTTGCATCTTCAGTAATATTGTCATCTTTTTTGGCTACTTAACATTACAGCAATAGTCCAGAAGGAGTTTGTGGAGAATGGCAAAGGGAAAAAAAAAAAACTTAAAACACAGATTTATCTGATTAGAGTAGAATACTTTTTATCCCCTATTCCTTTTTTTTTTTTTTTTGGTACTAGGAATTGAACTCAGGGGCACTCTACCACTAAGCCACCTTCCCAGCCCTATTTTTGTATTTTATTTAGAGACAGGGTCTCACTGAGTTGCTTAGTGCCTCACTTTTACTGAGGCTGGCTTTGAATAGTGTTGAATAGCAGTAGATAATAGCAGGCATTCTCATCTTTGTCCCATCTTCAAAGGGAAAGCTTTCCAGGTTTTACTATTAAATGTGACATCTGCTGTACATTTTCAATAGGTACTTTTATTAAATTCCTGAGTTCCCTTTTGTTGTTGATATGCTACTAGCTTTTTAAAAATTATTATGAGCAGGTATTGAATTTTATTTAACACTTAACTTTTGTGTCTATAGAGAAGCTCACATGCTCACAGATGTTTTCCTCTTTAATGTGTTAATATAATGAACTATATGAATTAATTTTTAAAGTTATATCTCTATATGCATTACATGTACATGTATATAATATGTAAAATCTAAACTTTAAATTAGCATTTGAATCTGAATTTCAATTCTTAAATATGATAGCACTATAGCACAACATATGGATCGATGAAAGCAATAGGGGCCAGTCGTGGTAGTGCATGCCTATAATCCCAGTGGCTTGGGAGGCTGAGGCAAGAGGATCATGAGTTCAAAGCCAGCCTCAGCAGCTTAGCAAGGCCCTAACCAACTTAGTGAGACCCTGTATAAAAAATAAAAAGTACTGGGGATGTGGCTCAATGGTTAAGTGTCCCTGGGTTCAATCCTTGGCACCAAAAAAAAAAGAAAAAAAGGAAAGAAAAGAAATATATAATATTTGATAAGGACAGAAATAAGACTGTAATTATTTAAAAGTTACATGATGATATATACAGACATTCCAGAATAATCTTCAGATAAACTATTAAAATCAAGAAATTAAAAATATATTAAATTTTTTAATAAAATGAAACATTTTAAAGTTATCCTTGAGGGTGATGGATATTAAATTAGCATATAAAATAAATTATATTATAGTCCAATGTATAAAATAAATATCCATGAGTCCATAGTGATATAAATAAATGACTAAATAAATTTTAAAATGGAGGAATACAGACAAATCTCAGACATATGAGAATTCCAAACAAATTATATAGATATTCCATCTTAAAGGAGGGAGAGGATACTTTCCCACTTCTTAAGTATGGGCTGTACATAGTGACTTTCCAAAGAGTACAAAATGAGCTGGGTCTGATGACGCATGCCTATAATTCTAGTGACTCAGGAGGCAGAGGCAGGAGGATCACAAGTTTGAGAACAGACTCATTTGAATGAAAAATGAAAAACTTTTAAAAAGAGTTGGGGATGTAGCTCAATGTTAAAGCACCCCTGGGTTCAATCTCAAGTACACTCCATAAAAAAGAGACAGAGAACAAATGAGAATGGGGTAAAAGAGTAGAGAGACTTGACAAACACTAGTTTGACCAGGTACCAAAACCAACATCAACAGAGACAAGTCATGTTAATAATATATGCCCTTGATATGATAAGATCACTTTACTCTGTGATCCTCCTCCAAAAAAATCCCCATACATAAGTCTCATCATAAGGAAAAATATTAATAGAGGGCACTCTATAAAACACATAACCAGTACTCCTCAAAACTATCAAGTCATCAAAAAGAAACAAACAAAAAGCCGAAGAAACTACTATCAGCCCCAGAAGCCTCTATGGAGAAATGACTAGATACCATGTGGTATCATGGATGAGATGGATTCTGGAACCAAAAAAAAAGGACATTAGGTAAAACCTAAGGAAATCTGAATCAACTTCATCAGCCTCATTTAATAATAATGTGTCAATATTGGTTTATTAATTATAACAAATGTACCATATTAATGTAAGGTGTAAATAATGGGGAAATTAAGTGTGTTCAGGAAGGGGAGCTATTAAGAGAACTCTGTACTATCTAATCAATTTTTCTGTAAATTTAAAACTGTTCTAAAAAAGTCTGTTCCTTATTTTAATAACCTGTGTTTCTCTATTCAAGCAATGAATAGAAGATGAAAAACTTAAAAGACCATCTAAATGTAAAAGATATTAAATACTTGAAATTATCTAACAAAAAATGTATACAACTTTGACAGAGAAAACTATAAAAAAGAGATAATAAAGAGGAGATAAATAAATAAAAGGTCTGTCATGAATTAGCTTTCATCTTGTAAATATGTCACTTCTCTCCATCACCCATTTAATTACTACATTTCTAATCAAAATGCCAACAGAATTTTCTGGAACATTAAAAGCTGATTCTAAAATGTATATGAAGCTGTGTGTAGAAGAAGAGGAGCAGTGTGACCCCGGCCTACAGAGGACAAGGAGCAGAGCAATTGCTCAAGCGCAGAGGAGGAGGGGAAGGAGATCAATGATCCCAGCCCAGTGCAACCGAAGGAGGAGAGCGACAGTGCTATGGGCCCCCATCTACCAACCGCTGCTCTCCCGTCTGCTTACATCTTGGGACACTGCAGCCACCTCCTTAACCCCCTGGGACAACAGACAGGGCCTGGAGGCAGCAGTGGCCATAGCACTGCACACCACAGTGTTGTATGTCCAAACAGTCTACCCAGTGCCACCTCATCCTGCCCTCTCAGCCCTATCTCCAAAAGTGGTGGCCTCCAATTGGGACATCTCCTCCACCATCTTGGTTTACCTCCACTGCCACCACCATCATCACTAGTTGAGGCAGCTTCCATCTTAAGACAATAGCTAGGGCCTGGAAGCCTAACATCAAGATACCTACAGGTTTGACGCTGCTACCACCACCAAGTAGGGACATGCCTGCTTCCATCTAGAGACAACATCCAGGACCTGGAAGACCATCACCAAGGTCCCTGCAGGCTTGGTTATACTAGAGGTATCCCTGCTAGCCTACGTCTTTTAATTCCTCTTGCACTCTTCCTGTGATTTAGTACCTCTATATTCTTACCTCCTGCCTCATAAACCCCACATCCTACACACACACACACACACACATACACACACACACTACTCTCTCTTTGTCCACCATCAGAAACTGTAGACCCTTATCCAAACCTACTATTTATATTGTAGACATTAATCAAACACATCATTTCTGTTTATTGCAACAAAATTGTAATTGTCTAAATAGGAGCTATATGGTTTAAGACTGCATATTGTTTGCACTGGGTGCTGTAAATATGGATCTCCCTCTTAAAGGTAAGGTATTGGTAACCTGCATGGACACTACAAGATTATAGGTTAGAAACTATAATATCTTGGATCTGCACTGCTAGAGAGGAAGACACATGGACTACATGAAAAACCAAGAGAAGAGGCTGGGGGTATGGCTTAGCGGTACAGTGCTTGGCTAGCACATTTGAGGCTCTGGGTTCGATCCTTAGCACCAAATGAAAATAAATAAATAAAATAAAGGTATTGGGTCCAACTACAACTAAAAAAAACAAGAGAAGAAAGTGCCCCAAACAAACCAAGATGCTACAATAATAGAATCCACTGACAGCACAGTAGATGAAATGTCAGAGAAGGCATTCAGAATGTACATAATTAAAATGATCTGCAAAGCAAAGAATGACATAAGAGAGCAAATACAGGCAATAATTGATCAATCCAACAAAGAGATAAGAAAGCAAATATAAGTAGCAAAGGATTACTTCAAGAAAGAGATAGAGGCTTGAAAAAAAAACCCAGAAATCCTTAAAATGAAGGAACCAATAAACCAAATAAAAATTCAATAGAAAGCATCACCAACAAATAGGTCACTTGGAAGACAGAACCTCAGGCAATATATAATCTTGAAAATAAGTTGACCATACTGTGAAGATGGTAAGAAACCATGAACATAACCTCCAAGAATTATGGGATAACATGAAAAGACCAAATCTAAGAATTATTGGGATAGAGGAAGGCACAGAGATATAAACCAAAGGAATGCACAATCTCTTCAATGAAATAATATCTGAAAATTTCCCTAAACATGAAGAATGAATTGGAAAATCAAATACAAGAGGCTTACAGGAATGAACTACCAAATGAATGAATTACCAAATGAACAAAATTACAAGAGATCTACACCAAGGCACATTATAATGAAAATGCCTAGCATACAGAATAAGGAAAGAATATTAAAAACTACAAGAGAAAATTTCAGATTACATATAGTGGGAAACCAATTTGGATCTCAGCAAAGTTTTCAGCCCAGACCCTCAAAGCTAGGAGATCCTCCAACAACATATACCAAGCTCTGAAAGAATTGATGCCTACCAAGAATCTTATATACAGCAAAATTAAGCTTCAGATTTGATGACAAAATAAAAGCCTTCCATGATAAACAAAAGTTAAAAGAATCTATAAGGGCTAGTGTTGTGGTTCAGTGGTAGAGTGCTTGCCTAGCACATGTGAGACACTGGGTTTGATCCTCAGCACCACATAAAATAAATGAATAAATAAAAGGTATTGTATCCATCTACAACTAATATGTGTGTGTGTATGTATGTGTATATATATATATATATATTTGTACAGAATTTGCGGAGTTAGAACGCATGCAACAGGTCTGATTTAATATTTGTGGTAGTAGTTGTGGTTTACCCACAGATTAATAAGGACACTAACATAAATTTAAAATTATAGAAAAAATATGCTTACTATTACAAAGATTTACTTCACTCTTAGGCCTAGAACAGTACTGTGTACATGATCTTTTTTGTGACTTAATTTTTTATTTGTAGAGTAGATGTAACCATATTTTCTGTTCTTTATCATAGTAATGTTGTGAAGTTAATATTTAATATAAATATAAGGACATAAGCTTTGTAATATATGATCTTATTTTTATAACATGGATTTGTGTGTGTGTGTGTGTGTGTGTGTGTG
>NW_025999941.1:6255080-6314454 GCF_001458135.2 Marmota marmota marmota | reverse complement strand
CATGAAAAAAAAAAAAAAAAAAAAAGTATAAAAGTGATGTGATTTTAAAAATAAATCTTAGTTCATGCAGGTATTTCATATATATTATGTGGAGGAATTAACTTGTTTCTTTAATAAAGACTTGGGTGCCTACAAGGTTCTAAGCACTAGAGAAACAGAAGCATATACAACCAAGTCCCTGCCCTAATAAAGCTTATATACAAGCTAAGGAGAGAGTCAAAAGCACATAAACACACATAATGTTAAGTAATAAAAATGTGCTATCTGGAAAAAATAAAGCAAGGAAAGTGGGGGTGGGGGGGAATGATGGAGTATAGGGAAAGGACCTATTTTATATAGAGTAGTTAAGGAAGGCCTCTCTCAAAGCTAGAGAAGAAAACTGAGTCATGCAAATATCAAGAAAGAGCTTTCAGGAAGAAAAATCAGCAAGAACAAAGGCCCTGAGGCAGCATTAAATTTGGCATACTTCAGGAATAGTAAACAGGCCAAGGGAGAGGACCTGGTATGAAACTAGAGAGGTTAGCAGGAGTCAGATCATGAAGAACTTTATAGTTAATTCTTGAATATCAAAAACAAAAGCGATGCCCCAGTGTGGATAATGCAAAAAGAGAATCTTGTAAAATTTTCTTCTTGACAGAATAGAATCTGTCCCTTGGGAAGGTATTTCAGCAGAAGTACAGGAGGTAAACAATATGGTAAGATTAAGGTGGCCCAAGCAAATTGCTCTTTAATGATCCTGCACTTAACATAGTGGCAACACATTTCCCCTATCTCAAGCATGGAATTTATTCAGGAAGGAATTAAAGAAACAACTAGGTAGAATAAACTGGGAGACTTTCCAGCTGCTCTTTTATTATGGGTTTGTAAGTTATAGTCATTTTGTTGGAAATAATAAAAATTTCTGGAAAAATCATAAGTACTATTTTTTTAAAATCTTTTATATATATTTTTAGTTTTAGATGGACACAATATCTTTATTTTACATTTATATGGTACTGAGGATTGAACCCAGTGCCTCATGCATGCTAGGCGAGCACTCTACCACTGAGCCACAACCCCAGCCCCTAAAAAATTTTTAATAGGTTATGTTAAACATACAACCATTTCTGAATTAATTATGCCATTATCATTGCTCTTAACAAAATTGTTAAGATTCTCAAGAAAGGGATAGGGACTAATACTTAACCATCTTTGATATCTTTTTGTGTAGTATGTTTTTGTCCTAAGTATACCTGACAAACATTTCACTTTCTGACATTCATTTGAATATTCATTTCAAAGTATGTATTGGATGCCTATTTTATGTCACTCATAAGGCTATATGCTTTACAAATGTTATCTGTTATCATAACAGTAATTCTAGGTATTCTTCATAGGTGACATAGTAGGAAACTGAAGCTCAGGGAAATCAAGTAACTTGCCCGCATAATAGTTAGTTAATCGCAGAGCCAGGATTTAAATTCAGGTCTGATTCCAAAATACATACTCTTTGCACTCTGCCTCTGGGAAGATAAACATAATAGCTAACATCTATAAAGTACCTACCATATGTCAGACACTGAGCTAGGTATTATACATATATTAGTTTTAACTTTTACAGGAAGGTACAAACTCAAATTTTGCAGGGGCTGAGAGGAAACAAATGACTTAAATGAGTTTTGATGAGTTGCTCGACCACTGGTGAACAAAACACAGGACACATTTCCCATCTAAAGAGAAAAGTCACTTCTTAGTTCCTTTTACCACTGCAGGCCCAATATGGCATAGTCTTAATCTTTTTATTAAAAAAAAAGTAGGAAATCTAGTGGGTTGGGGGGCATGTGAGCTTTGTGTATGATCTAAATTTTGAAATGTTGACAGCAAATGGAAATTTTTTTAAACAAAATAAAACAATGTGAGAAAAACAAAACATATCTGCATGACACACACAGCTAATAGGCCACTAGTTTATTAATCCAATTTTATAGCTACCCTACAAAGTAGTTATCACTGTCTCCATTTCACAAAAAGAAAAATAAGCTATGTGATACAAATAAATATTTGGGTAAGGAATGATTACAGATCTTCCCAGTATCACAGAAAATATACCACCTTTTTATTGCCATATTCCCTGTGTTCAAACACTGACTTCTTTCAATTTCTTTTCTTTTCTTCAATCCTGAGTTGCCTTAAAACCAGTCTCAAACAGTATCAGACAAAAAGAACCCAGCCCAATGAGACTAAAAAGGAACCTCCTTAGGAGAGCAGCTAATGAGGAGAAATTGTAAGTACTTTCTGTGTTAATCTTTTCTTTTTAAATGAGAATTATTTTAGCAAAATATTTCTTTTGGCCCTATTATTCTGAGGATGGTAATTAATTCTACTTACCATTCATTTTCTTTTCTGTGTTTTGAGGCTATGTCATTTAATAATATATTTGCAAAGGCTTTTGCTTTATTTGTCAAGCCTGTCTTCAAATCTTCACAATCCAAACGCACCATAGGGTAATGCATCCACTGAGGCAATAGCATTATTTCTGAGGCAAGACTGAAAAATGATTCTATAAACTTAAAAAAAAAGAAAAAAAATGCTTAGAATTTTCTAATCATCAGTGATTTTACAATATTGCACTGTATGAAATTATTAATCATGAATATAAACTCATTTCTTTTTTGCTAAATAAATAAAAATTTTTCCTTTCATTGCATAAATCTTTTTTTTTTTTTTTTGGTTCTGGGAATTGAACCTAGGGCCTCAGAGACACTAAGTACATGCTCTGCCACAAAGCTATACCTTCAGCCAACATAAATCTTTTTCTAACCCATCTTTTCACTAAGTAATTTGTCAATCTACTAGTAAATAAATATCCAGTATGATGCCATTTACAGCATTTCACTAGGTGAAATTTTCCTCGATAATTATTTTCAAAAATTCTGCCCAGGGGGTTAGCTCAGTGGCAGAGCACTTGCCTAGCATGTGTGAGGCACTGGGCTTGATCCTCAGTACCACATAAAAATAGATAAATAAAATAACAATATATGTCCATCTAAAACTAAAAAATATTTTTTAAAAAAATATTTATATATTTTTTAAAAATAGTTTATATATTTATATATTTTTAAAAAATAGTTATTCCCAGAGCCAACTCATTCCTCTCCATTTAGAAAGAAACCTATAACATGTGACAATTTCTGTAGCTAATATATATCTGCTTTTATCATTACTGATGCCTCACTAATGATTCTAGTTCAGTATTTAGGAAAAGAAATGTAAGAAACTTTTTGGTTCAAAATAATCTAAAAGGAGAGAAAATTGAGACATTCTGCTATTACCAAATATCGAAGATACTGGTTATAAATTTCTTAACACCCAAATAAAGGGATAATTTTCTTTCTTCTTTTTTTCTTTCCCTCCCTCCCTCCCTCCCTTCCTTTCTTTCTTGAAATTGAACTGAGGGGCACTCTACAACTGAGATGCACTCCCAACTCTTTTTTATTTTGGGGAAAGATCTCACCAAATTGCCAAGGTTGGCCTCAAACTTGGAATCCTCCTGCCTCAGCATTCTGAGCTTTTGGGATAACAAAATTGGCAGGGCATGGTAGCTCACGCCTGTAATTCAGAATTATAAGTTCCAGGCCAGTCTCAGCAACTTAGGGAAGCCCTGTCTCAAAATAAAAAATAAAAAGGGCTAGGGATGTAGCTCAATGGTAGAACACCAGTGATTCAATCCCAAGTATTGCCCCCCTCAAAAAAAAATTTAACTAGAGATAAAAAGGAACACTTCAAAATAACAAAAAGGGTCAATCCACAAGCAAGATATATAACATTTACTTACACATTTGCACCTAACAACAGAATACTAAAATACATGCAACAATAACTGAGAGAAATGAAGCAAAAATAAACAATTGAAAAATAGTTGAAGATTGCAATATCCCACTTTAAATAATGGATTGAACAACTGGGCAGATACTCAAAAAGGAAACAAAAGACTTGACCAACACCATAAACAACTAGAGTACCAGACATAAGAAACACTTTACCCAACAAAAACAATGTACACTCTTTCAAGTACACAGAAAACATTCTCCAGGATATCCATTTACTAAGGAATAAAACAAAATTAGGTAAATTTAAAAGGGTAGAAACTATACAAAGTATCTTCTCTAACAAAAGTAAAATGAGGTTAGAAATCAACAAAAACACAAATGTGTAGAAATTAAACTGTCTTAGGTTATTGGTAAAAATAAATCAAAAGGAAAATCAGGAAATACTTTGAGATTAATGCAAATGAAGGCAACTACTATATAAAAATTTATGGGCTGCAACTGAGGCAGTGCTTACAAGGAAATATATAGCTATAAATTCCTATATTAGGAAGAAAGTTCTCAAATGATAACCTGAACATCCACCATAAGTCCCTGGGAAAAACTAAAGCAAACAAAAAAATAAAGCAAGTACAATAAAGTAAATAAGAGATTAGAGTGAAAATTAAATAGAATATTAAAAAAAATGAAGAAAAAATCAATAAAACCAAAATCAGTTCTTTGAAAAGAACAACAAAATCAACAAACCTTTAACTGCAGTGACTAAGATAAAAGATGATGCAAATTACTGTAATCAGAAATAGAAGAGGAGTATGATCAGATCAATCTAAGACAGCATCTGTGGAACTGGAAACTACCTCTACTCCTAATCACCTGCCTACAGAAGAGGAGAAAACAGAATCTAATTATCAGGAGGTTGCTAACTCATAACACTATATAAAACATTTACAGAGTAGATGGGCACTCTCATTTTTAAAAAATGATTAAAGTAACTTGGCAACCAAACTTTTAACTGATCTCTAAGTTGGATACTGTTGAAGACTATTTGGGCTCTCCACAACCATAACTAGTTGTCTAGTAATTTAATGCCTCTCTGTGACTACTCACTTTTTAAGGATGGTATTGATCCTATATGGGATGATGAGAAATACAAACGGGGTAGAAGATGGCTCATTATATTGAACAAATGGCAGAGATGAAGTGACCTGCTATGCCTTACTGTAGAATCTTTTGATGACTATAGTGATGATGTTTGTGGAGCTGTTGTTAATGTTAGAGCTAAAGGTGGTAAGATAGCAATATGGACTACTAAATATGAAAAGAGAGGCTATTACACATATAGAGAGACTATACAAGGAAAGGCTAGGACTTCCTCCAAAGACAGTGATTAGTTATCAGTTCCATGCAGACACAGCTACTAAGGCAGCTCCACCACTAAAAACAAGTTTGTTGTTTAAGACTGCATCAAGGAATCCATAATTGGGAACTGAACCAAAACTTCTTTAAAAGCAGAGTGGACTGCATTCAAATTTGATTCCATCTGAATGTTGCTAAGATATAAAAGAAGTCCCATTTGCCTTTGTCTTGTACTTCTTTGTTCATTTTTGAAAATTTTTATTAGTGTTTCCACTGTTCCAATCAAAGAATTACAGCCACATCATCCCCAGAAGCCCTATATGTGTTCCTGGCCCACTCTTAATTAGTTTAGTTGAATTACCATTACAAACACATTTTACCCATTCATACTATTCAAAAGAACTTACATTTCTATACCTTAAAGGAAAATAATTGAGTTTACATTCCATTGTATGCAGGGACATATTTTGCTGCTTTGAAAGAATATGATGCATACAGGGTTTTTTTAAGCAGTTTTCTTTGTTTCTTTTTTTTAATATTTATTTTTTAGTTTTTGGTGGGCACAACATCTTTATTTTATTTTTATGTGGTGCTGAGGATCGAACCCAGTGCCCTGCGCATGCCAGGCGAGCACGCTACCACTTGAGCCACATCCCCAGCCCAACATCTTTATTTTATTTTTATGTGGTGCTGAGGATAGAACCCAGTGCCTCACGCATGCCAAGCTAGTGCTACCACTTGAGCCACATCCAGAGCCCTTCTTTGTTTCTTTTGACAGCATTATCTTTGCTGTTTTCTTGCTGATGGTGGCTAGATTTTAGTTGTTTCCCTACTTGATAATATCAGTGACTCTGATTTCAGTTTCTCATTTGTTTTGTTTTTTCCTAAAGTAACACTGGTGAAGGATCCAGGAATATAACACAAAGATGGAATAAACATTAATTTTTGTAAGGGAAAGAAAAATGAAAGAGGACATCCTGACAGAAATAAAAAGGATCATAAGGGAATATTATGAACAATTGTATGCAATAAATTACATAACTTTAGATGAAATATATAAATTTTTATATAGACACAATCTACTGAAACTGATGTGATAAAAAATAGATTATCTGAGTAGATCTATGAAAAGTGAAGAAATTGAATTAATAACCCAAAAACTATTTACAAGGAAAGTCCAGACCCTTCATTAATAAATTATACTAAGCACTTAAAAAAGAATACCAATCATTCTTCCAAAAATTTTTGAAAAGTTTTTAAGACCAGTGTTACTTTGAAATAAAAAGCAGACAAACTATAATATCACAATAACAGAAACTACAGTATCTCTTATGAAGATGGACACAAAACTCAACAATATATCACAAACTAAATCTAACAACATATAAAAATAATTATATATCATGACAAAGTGAAACTTATTCCAGCAATGCAAAGCTGTTTTCATCAATTAATGTAATATATCCTATTAATAGGATCTGATCATATATATAGAAAATCTTAAGCTATCCCCTAATAAAAGAACTATTCAAACTAATATACAAGCCAAGCAAGGTTGCAGGAAGCAAGATCAATACATGAAAATCTATTGCATTTATATGTACTAGCAATAAATAATCTAAAAATAAAATAGCATCAAAAAATTAAATATTTTGGAATTAATTTAACAAAATAAAAGCAAAATCTGCATTCTGAAAACTATAAAATATTATTAAAAGAAACTCAAGAATATCTAAACAAATGGAAAGATATTCCATGATCATGGATTAGAAGACTTACTATTGTTAGGATGCCTATACTCCTCAAATTGATCTACATATAAATTCAACACAATCCCCATCAGAGTTCCAGTTGACTTACTTGAAGAAACTGAGACAGTGATTCTAAAATTCACTTGAAATTGGAAGGGACTCTGAATAACCAAAACAATCTTTAAAAACCAAAGCAGTAAGACTTGTAATTTCTGATTTCAGATTTTACTACAAAGCAAAAACAATCAAGGAAAGAACATAGATCAATGGAATAAAATTGAGAGGCCATAAATAAAACCTTGTATGTATGGTCAATTGATTTTTGACAAGGGTATGAGGATTATCCAATGGTACCCTTGTTGAAAATAATTTTTTTTTAAATTGTGCTGGGGCAACTAGAGAGTCATGTGTAGAAGAATGAAATTAAAGTTTTAGCTCATTACATATGTAAAAATTAACTCATCAAATCAAACTGGAACAAAGATAGGAATGTAAAAGCCAAAACTATAAAATTCTTCAAAGAAAACATAGGAGTAAATTTTCATGACCTCATGAAGATTCAGTCTATAACAATTATGAACCGTGAAAGCAATATACTAAAGAATCCAGGAACAAAACACAACATAATTTTACAATATTAATAAAATAATTATAAAATATACAAACATTGGGCTGGGGATATGGCTCAAGCAGTAGCGTGCTCACCTGGCATGTGCAGGGCACTGAGTTCGATCCTCAGTACCTCATAAAAAATAAAATAAAATAAAGATGTTGTGTCCACCGAAAACTAAAAATAAATACGAGAAAATTCTCTCTCTCTCTCTCTCTCTCTCTCTCTCTCCCTCTCCCTCTCCCTCTCCCTCTCCCTCTCCCTCTCTCTTAAAAAACTATACAAACATAAACACAGAAAAACATATCAGTAGTTGTTTAGGATCTGAGGTTGGGATGGGGAATAATAGCTACTGGGCCTGAAGCTTCTTTTAAATATTTTAAAGTCATATTGTAATGATTATAAATATACTTAAAATATTGAATTGCATAATGTGTGAATTACACCTTAGTAAAGCTTTTCTTAAAAATGAAATATAGAGAGTATTTATATCAGGTTTTAGATTAAGGATATTTTTCTGGAATAAGAGAGGCATTTCAAAATAATAAAGGGAGTTCATCAAGGAAATTTAATCCTAAATGTGAATGTATCCAGAAACAGAACTTTAACAGTCTATGGGAAACTGAATCCTAAGTGAACTTGGAAGCATGATTCTGTTCTCAACTGAGACTTCATATGAAACTACAGCTCCAGCTGACAGGTTGACTGCAACCTGATGAGAGACTTTGAAACACTGGCACCTAGCTAAGCCAAGCTGGATTCTTGACCCACAAATACTGTAATAATAAAGTTTGGGTTTCTTTAAATTTTTTTTGATGGACCTTTACTTTGTTCGTTTATTTATATGTGATGCTTCACACATGCCAGGCAAGCGCTCTACCACTGAGCCACAATCCCAGCTCCACAAGTTTTGTTATTTTTAAGCCACTAAATTCTGGAAGTAATTTGGGTTTATCTCAGGAAAGCAACATTGGGTTATCATCTAAACATTAATAAATGTAATTCAAACCATTAACAGAAAAGAGGAGAAAAACCACATGATCTACTCAATATATGCAGAAAAAGTAAATGATTCAAAAACCAATGAACTACCTCCCTCTTAGCAAACCTGGATTAGAAAGGAATTTCATCTACCTGATAAAGAGCATTTACCAAAAAACCTATACCTAAGACATTTTGATGGTAAAAATCTGAATATGTTTCCATAAGATCATAAATAAGACAAAAATGTCCTCTCTCACTGCTACTATTCATTCAACATTACTGGCAATCCTATCCAGTGCCAATAAAGCAACATAAGAAACAAAAGATCCAGATAGGAAAAGGAAAATAAAAAAGGTTTATATTGTGTACATATATACAAAATCCTAAGGACTCTTTAAAAAAGGCTGTTGTAGGATCAAAATGTCAAAAGTATGTTTGTATATACTATCAATGAAAATGAAAACTGTTATTTTCAAGATATTTGTAAAATTAATGAAAACTACAAAACATTGTTGAGAGGCATTAAAGAAAGTCAAAATAAATTAAAATATATACTATGGCTGTGTATTGAAAGATTCAATTTTAAGATGGCAATTCTTCCCAAATTTGATTAAAAAATTCAAAGCAATTCTAACTAAAATCTAGCTAGCCTCTTTAGAAATCAACAGGTTATTTTAAAATTTCTATGAAAATGCGAAAAACCTCAAACAGTCAAAATAACTTTGAAAAAGAACACAGTTGGAAAATTTATATAATGTGATTTTAAAACTTACCTTTAAACTACAGAAATCAAGACTCTGGTACTATAATAAAAATAAATATATAGTAGAATGAATTAGACATAACTTTCCTATGTTCATACATGAATATATGATCAGTGTAACTCTACATTATGTACAACCACAGAATGGGAAGTTATATTCCCTGTATATATTATATGTCAAAATACATTCTACTGTCATGTATAACTAAAAAGAACAACAACAAAAAAGCTCAAACTGCAGGGGAGGATGACAAGCTGAATGTTTTCACAGAAGAAGAAACTGGGACTGTTTTCTTATAGCTTTAGACGGAAGCAACTGCAGTTATAGTTGTTCCTCCGTATCTGTGGGGCATACATTCCAAGATATTCCTCAGATGCAGAAACTGCAGATAACGCTGAATCCCACAGACATTTTCCCCCATACTAATAATAAAGTTTAATTTATAAATTAGGCACAGTAAGGGATTAACAATAACAAATAATAATAAAATGGAATGATTGTCAAAATATACATATAGATCAATGGAAAAGAACAGACTAAGAAATAGACAAGAAACACAAATACAGACAGTGATTTTCAACAAACATGCCAAGATAGTTTAACAGGGAAAATATAATATTTTCAATAAACAACGATGGGATAGCTAGATATGCATATGGAAACAACAACAACAACAAAAAAATCAAACCATGGTCCATATCCTATTCCACATGAAAAAGTTAATTTATGATTGATCATAGACCTAAATGTAAAAACCATAACTATAAAACCTTTAGAAGAAAACGTAGAAGCAAATATTTATGATCACAGGGTAGGAAAATATTTCTTAGGACACAAAAAGCATGACTCTGCAAGAAAAAAATTGATAAGGTAAAATTCATTATAATTTAAAATGTTTGCTCCTTAAAATGCATCATTGCAAAAATGAAGAGTCCAAGTCATAAGCTAGAAGAAAATACTTGCAAAATATATTTCAGATTATAAAACTTTACCCAGCATATATAAAGAACCTTTAAAACTCAACAATAAGAATTATTATAATACCACCCAATAATATAGAGCCATTATAGTTCAACAATAACATTTTTTAAATCCAATTTAAAATGTGGAAACTATCAGAACACATTAATTTTAAAAAGATACACAGATGAAAAATAACACATTAAAGATACTCAACACCCTCAGTCATCAGAAAAATGATAATTACAACCACAATGAGATTCCAATGTGCACATAACAAAATGACTAAAATTAAAAAGACTGACAAAGATTGGAAAGGATGTGACAGAACTGGAACTCTGTGGTAAGACTGTAATTGGTATAATTGCTTTGAAAAAAAAAAACTAGCAGTTCCTTCAAAAGTTAAAGATACAATACCCATACCATTCAGCAATCCAAATCCCAGAAGAGAACTGAAAACATTATGTTCACACAAAGACTTACACACAAAAAACAGTAGTAACTTTATTCATAATAACCAAAAACTTGGAAATGACCCAAATGTTCATCAAAAGACGAATAACTAAACAAATCATATATCCATAAGAGTGAAATACTACTCAAAAACAAGGATACAGGTAACACAGAAAAATTTCAAAAAAATATGTTAATAAAAGCAACCAGTCTCAAAAAAGTATGTACATACCATTCTATTTATGTGAAACTTTAGAAAAGAAAGATATAAAGTAATAGCTGTTGCCTGAGGTCTGCATGGAAAAAACTGACCAGGATAGAGCACAAGAAAACTTTCTGAAGTAGTGAAAATGTTATATATCTTGGTTCTGGTAATGGTTACATGGGTGTGTAAATTTCCCATTATTCATGTAACTGTACAATTAAAATAAATACATTTTATTGTATGGAAACTTAACCTCAATAAAGTTGATTTTTAAAAAGTTATTCATTCTTGAAATTAATGAAGGATAGAAAAGGGAATGAATTGATGAATAAATGTGTGGGTAAGCAAATACAGTAAAATGCTAAAATCTAGGTGGTATTCCTTATAAAATTCCTTCAACTTTTCTAAATGTTTAAAATTTTCTTATTCTAAAATATTATAATAATTAAAATTTATAAATTGTACATTAAAAATAGAGGGCTGGGGGCCAGGGGTTGTAGCTCAGTGGCAAAGTGCTTGCCTAGCATGTATGAGGCACTGGGTTCGATTCTCAGCATCACATATAAATAAATAAAATATAGGTCCATCAACAACTGAAAAAAAAAAGTGGCAGAATGCTTGCCTGGCATATAGAAGGCTCCAGGTTCAATCCCTAGTACCACAAACAAAAAAAAAAAAGAAAAAATACAAGCTAAACAGTCAGTAGAGAGAAGATGAAGAAATAAGAAAAATAAGCTCAGTTTTAACCAACAGAATAAGGTCCATTGAGGAGATAGGAATCTTTTCTATGCAGTTGTTTTTCCCCCATTGCTGCTAGAGTTCCTAAAGCTCAAATCCAAGTACATTACTTCCATGGCTAAAAACTTTCAGAACAAAGTCCAAAGTCTTGATCAAGAGTTTCCCAGGGGCTGGGGTTGTGGCTCAGTGGTAGAGCACTTACCTAGCACATGTGAGGCGCTGGGTTCTATCCTCAGCACCACATAAAAATAAATAAATAAAATAAAGGTATTGTGTTCAACTAAAAAAAAATTGAAAAGAAAAAAGAATTTCCCATGTGACTCCAACCTACATTTCCAACCTCATCATATTCTAAATCTGCCACATACAGTATTCCTGTTGCCCATTCTTTCATTATTTTTATTTATTTGATGTTCTTTAAAAACCTTTGAACACTTTAGGTCTTTGTTCATGCTTTACCCTCTTCCTTCTGCATCTAACATCTACTTCAAAGCTTAGCTCACTTTTCATTTCTTTTATGAATCCTTCAATTTTCCAAAGCAAAAGCAATCATTCCTTCTTCTGTATTTCTACCATACTTTGACCATCTCTTCCTTCCAGTATTTATCTTATGTCATACTAGTTCTTTCTATATCAGGATTTCAAGCCAGATTTAAGCTCCTGAAGAAAGTATTTATGTATTATTTATTTCTGAATCACCAAAATCTTAGGAGGTATCTGAATATGATAGGGATTTTTTTTGTTAAAATAATGAATGAGTAAATGAGTAACTAAGAAAAAAAACACTAACCAATTAGTTTATTAAAATGGTGTTTAAAATAAAAATTCTATTTAACTTAATTAAAACATCTAGACCTAGAATAATTTAAAGAGAAATTCAAAAAGCATCAACAAAAAACAGAATTACTACTTACCTCTGTGTATTCATCAAAAGTATGATCTTCTGCCTGAAAATTCTGTATCACCTTAACTGCAATACCATCAAGGAGCCAATTATATTTTTCAACTGAAAATTAATAAGCCAATTAAAATCTTGATAATACTCTTTTAAAAAGGTAAAGTGCTTCTTTATATGATCATAAAATAGGGTAGACTACTCATATACTATTATTAATATACTATGCGTATACATAGATTTCTGAATTTAAAAGAATGGATAGAATAAAATAAAAGACTTAATAAGCAAATGAAGTTAAGTATATTTTTTAATAAGGGCAACAGAGTATTTGAGGCTTTTAAAATAACTTAGTGATATAAATGATACCAGTAAATAATAGACTGCCAAATGACAATTATCTATCTGACCTCAAACAAACTTAGGGAGACTACACACCAATAAAATTTTCCCCCAGGCTTTTTAAAACTGTTTTCAAGAATTACCTTGGTTTTACCCTTGATTTAGCTTCCTCCTTATTTAAATAAAGGCATTTTGTCTATCTGTAACTAAAAAAAAATTTTTTTAAATGGAGGGGCTGGGGTTGTGGCTCAGTAGTAGAGCGCTTGCCTCATATGCATGGAGCACTGGGTTCTCTTCTTCTGTTAACATTCATCATTTATACCAGGCAATAAAATTCAAATTTGGGAGGTTTGATCCTTGACTCTTGTCAAAAGCAGTAATTATGCTCAGTTCTGGCTCTTCCTTAACAACCCTGGATAACCAAATATCCAATCAAATTGTAGTTAAAATGAAGACACATAATATTAAATATTTCAAATATACCATATGTCTCATGATGTTTCCTTGCACCTTGTAAGTTCTGATGTATTGCCACCTTCAGTGTATTAAGAGCCCACTGTAACACATGTTCAGGAAGTTCTGTGTCAAGATTTACAGGTGCTGAAGTTCCTGATAGCCAAGAGGGTACTGTTTGGATATTCTAATACAAATACAAATTAAAACATATGTACTAATTATATGTACAATTGATCCATATGGAGATTTTATTCTATATTTTTAAAAATTCTGATTTCCATGGTCCAAGGAAAAATAACTCAATGCAAAGTAATAATTTAAAAGTGACAATAGCATGCAATCCAATATAAAAACTTAAGTTGGGTTAGTTTTACATCATTCCACAAATATTTATTTATTATAATGTCAATGTGATTACATAGACAGCTCTAGAAATTAGATCTTGTTCTTAAGAAGTTCACAATTCAGTCAGGTATGGCAGCACACACCTGTAATTCTAGGGATTTGGGAGGCTGAGGCATGAGGACTGCAAGTTCGAAGTCAGCCTCAGCAACTTATCAAGGTCCTGTCTCAAAATAAAAAGGGTTTGGGATGTAGTCCAGTGGTAAAATGCCCCTGAGTTAAATTCCCAGGGCCAAAAAAAACCAAAAAACAAAAACTCATTATTCAGTAGGGGAAATGAGACATGCACAAAAATTCAGTTCATAACTATAAGAAAAAACTCAAACAAGGATAATGTCCGTTTCAACCAGGAGACATTTTCAAAGAGAAAGCACTTTCTAATTTAAAATAACTTGTGGGGGTATGGGGTTGTAGCTCAGTGGTAGAGCACTTGCCTAGCACATGTGAGGCACAGGATTCAATCCTTAGCACCATATAAAAATAAATAAATAAGAAAAAGGCATTGAGTCCATCTACAGCTAAAAATATTAAAAAATAAAATAATTAAGGGAAGAAAATAAAACAAAGTTAAAGCACTTTATGCATATAAACACTTCATAAAGATTCAACTCAAATAATTTAAATTTCCTAAATAGAGCTATATAAAGAAACCTGATAGGTAAGGATGATGTAATACCTGCAGAGTTTCAGCTATTCGTTCTACCACACTCAGAACAACATCTTCCAAATCTTGAAAGGTAGGATAAAACTCCATTTTATCCTCATCAAATGTCAATTCCATCTTAAATATTGGCAATCTTTGTTGATTTTCTGAGTCAAACAGTTCTACAAATGCTTTTACAGTCCTTACTAAGAGATCCTTTAGCTGCATGATATTATAAATTACTATTAATTTAGAAAGTACAAAAATCAATCTTTAATTAAAATCATTAAATTCTTTTACATAATTAAATCACTATAATCTATAAGTCTTGGAATTACCATTTAGCAAATATATTTTTAATAAATAGTCTAAGATAATAAACAGAACAATATATGCAAACCACATTTTTCTTTACATATTTTTAGTTGTCAATGGACCTTTATTTTTTTTTACTTATTTATATTTGATGCTGAGGTTCGAACCAGTCCCTTACAAATACAAGGCAAGCACTCTGCCACTGAGCTACAGTCCCAGCCCTGCAAACCATACTTTTAAACAGAATATCAACAATCTGAAAATGGCAACAGAGAATTTTCCAAATTCTTTAGTAAGTCTGTCCCTGGCACATAAAACATTCCAGAAGATCAAATAACATGGTAAATACTGGGCATAAGGCAGGACTGACCCTTAAAGGTGAGTGTTGTAACAGCGTGGCATGCACATGAGAAGTGGTGTGCTAGAGCTCCTGTTTTTACAAAAGCCAATTATTAAATATTCAAGAATCATGGGAGCCAGTTATTAAACACTAAGAAACTAGAGATTATGGTGAGAATATTTACACCACAGAAATCATCAAACACCAGAACTTAGGTGGTTATTTTCTCTGGAGAGCCAGATGTCTAGCACACTCGTTAGGTGAAGTTGAAGCCACTGGAACTTGGTATTTTTTAATTTTTTTTTTTGGAACTTGGTATTTACACAATATATTTCTAAGTATAAAAAATTCAATCTTATAGAGAACCAACTGTTGGAAATGTAGCCCAACAGACAAATATAAATTGAAATGATCTTCAAAATGTGCATTTCTTTACTGTTCACCAAATAATTAGTCCCTTTAAGAGAGTAAAGGTGGAAAGGAAACCATATATATTAGTTACAGTAATACATACAAATATTAAACATATATATTATCCTCTTAAAGAAACAATACAAAATTCATAGAATCTTTGGATATCTTTACCAAAAGAGAAAGTTTTTAATCAAAACTGTTTTTCTAGGATTGTTATGTTTACAGTCATAAAAATTTGAGGAGCCTATAAACATAATTGTTTGAAGTTAATGTTCTCTGTCATTCAAAGATGATAAATAGCTGAGTTCAGTAGCACATGCATGTAATCCCAGTAACTCAAGAGGCTGAGACAGGAGAATCACAAGTTCCAGGCCAGCATCAGCAACATAGTGAGACCCTCTCTCAAAGTAAAAAAATAAAAAGAGCTGAGGAGGTAGGCTTAGTCGTTAAGCACCCTGGTTCAATCCCCAGATGGCGGGAAGAAAAGGAGGGGTGGTGATCAATAATCAATAACATTTTGAACCAAGACTCAATGAGAACAAAATGAGAAAAAACTCAATCAACTTGGAATTTAATAACTTCGAAAATGTATTACTAGAATAGTCCTTTTCTTAACATACTCCTAGAGATGATTAGCTTTCATCCTTTAAGAATGAGCCAAGTTAATCACTCATAATATTGGCACATACTTCTAGACTTTCCTCATTTTTTATTAAGTTACTTATTTTTTACAATTCTAGGGATGGAAGCCAGGGTCTCACACTTACTAGCAAGCATTCTACCACTGAACTATATCCCCAGTCATCTCTCATTTTAGATTGCCTCAAAAATTATTTTTTGATAAATATAAACAAAATTACAATAAAAATATTTTCTTAATTTATTTCAAAATAATTACTCAGCACTGTTAACAGAATGTTATCTAAAATACTGAATAATTTTAACAATGCTATCATTTAAGATACATAAAATGTATTTACCTGATTTGTCATAAGTGTGGAAACACAACTATAAAATGCATCCAATTTTTCAGGCTTAATGCCTTCTAGTGACTCCTTTTTGGTAAAGAGACTTATAACCTGTGGATACCATGTGTTCATTATCTTCTCTTCTGCCTTTTTAGCTTGAATGGACAGATCAGTTTTTAGTGATTCACAATCAATTGGGCCTTTAGCTCTATTTTTGAGGGGAAAAAATATCTATTTTGAAGCAAAAGACATTGGTTTTCATACACAATTATTGATGACAATTGTTTTTAGTTCTAAAATCTAAAGAAATGTTTTGAAGATTTATGAGTCAGTTTAAAAATTATACAGTCAAAATGTCAAGCAAGGAGACATTTAGAATGATAATTAATAAATATAGGATTTTACCTAATTCCTGTTACATCCAGCAAAACTGTATTAGCAAATGTTGTATAACCAAGGTCCAGTAATATTTTCATAGTTGGATGAACAATGTGCAAATCAGATGCTATTTGATTTCTTGCCTGCACATAGTTGTAATGCCAAGGATTGGAATAATCTAGTCCTCTAAAAAGCAAAACACCATGTCAAATATGATTAAAACAATATACCCTAGTGCTTCACAACAGTAGACGTGAATGTAAAATCAGTTCATTTTCAAACAGTGTAAAAAAAAACTAGATGTAATACTACTTTTAAAAATATTTTACTATGTCCATGCATGAATATATGAATAAATAAATTCTGATATGTGCACAAAAAATAGGAAAATAGATAAAGTAAATGATTTACTCACAGAGGGGATTCAGGTAAAGGGCCTCCTTCATCTTCAAGCCATTTAACTGGTGGTTTCACAAGAACACTCTGTACTAAAATATATGTTTGTATTAATATTTCTTGAAATCCTTGCAAGACCTGTTCATATCAAAATCTCTGATTTGGGTTACGGGATGGTAGTTTACTATGAATTAAAATGAGCATAAGAAAAAAAACTTTATTTAGAACAAAATCAAGCTCTTAATACTATTTTAGCCATAGTATGGAGGTAAATTCAGTTATAGGAAAACTCTTAATTCTCAGTTCTTTGTGTTGTCTACTCAAAGGTCCCTGATATGGCCACTTAAGAAAACTTATGGCATGGTACTTAATAGGGCTGGAGGGAAAAGGGGCTGGGGAGATGATGGTTCAAAGATATAATATTTCAGTTTTATAGGAGGAATAAATTCAAGAGATCTATTGTACAATATGGTGACTATAGTGAATGACATGTAATGCACTCTTGAAAACTGCTAACAAAGTAGATTTTAAGTATTCTTACCATACACAAAAAAAAGTAAAATCATGAGAGGGCTGGGTTGTGGCTCAGTGGTAGAACGCTCGCCTAGCATGTGGAGGCCCTGGGTTCAATACTCAGCACCACATAAAAATAAAATAAAATAAAGGTATTGTGTCCAACTACAACTAAAAATTAAATATTAAAAAAATCATGAGTACATGAGGCAATACATATGTTAATCAGCTCAATTTAGCCATTATTCAATGTATACATATTTCAAAACATGTTGTACATGACAAAATATACAATTTTTTTCAATTAAGAAAAAAATATTCCAGGGCTGGGGTGGTAACACAGTGGTAACAACGCCTATATAGCACCTGTGAGGCACTGGATTTGATCCTCAGCACTACATAAAACTAAATAAATAAATGAAACAATGGTATTGTGTCCATCTATAACAAAAATATTTTTTAAAAAGAAAAATATTCCAATAACAATCATAACGATTAAATTCCTAATAAATCTGCCAAATACATTAATATGTTCTGAAAACCCTGTAAACAGGAAAGTTAAAATCAAAAAGGCAAAGTTAAAAAATCAAAACTCTACAAGGATTAGCTAATAAACACAAAAATTACAAAAAGTGCCCTTAAAGCTACAAAGATTTTGACTATATTATGGGCACAAAATAAAACTTTCAGGGCTGGGGTTGTGAATCAGTGGTGGAGTACTTGCCTAGCACATTTGAGGCACTGGGTTTGAGCCTCAGCATGACATAAAAATAAATAAATAAAGTAAAGATATTGTGTCCATCAACAACTAGAAAAATTTAAAAATTAAAAAACTTTAAGAAAAATTCATATTTGAAATTGATAATAGTTTAAATATATAGTGTTCCCTATTTATTTTGCTTCTACTTTTGGTTCAACACCAGAAGCAAAGGCAAAAGAAGCTTGATGTGTTACTTACCCAAATATCTCTTCATGCTTTTTTCAAAGTCACTTGACACCTCATCTATGAGACTTTCAAGCAGTTCTTCTCTTTTTTTCCCTTCCTTTAAAGACTCAGGTATCAGCATTAACAAGTTATCCAGCCATTCCTGCTGAATAGGTACTATAGGACTACTTTTTACACAGTGCTTCATAAACATGTAGTTGAACTGAAAACGTAATAAGAAATATTAAATGTTCTTCATGGTGTGACATTTCAGTATAATTCCTGAGCTCAAGCCTACTAAAACATGTTTTTCAGAATAAAAATATTCGTAGCCATGCAAGGTGGCATATATCTATAATCCCAGCTGCTTGGGAGGCTAAGGAAGGAGGATTACAAATTCAAGAATAACGCAGCAATTTAGCCAGACTCTGTCTCAAAATTAAAATGAAAAGGGCTGGAGCTGTAGCACAGTGGCAGAGCACTTTCAAGAGCTTTAGTTTAATTGCCAGTACTGAAAAAAAAAATTGTCAACAATAACATGTTTTCAGAATAAAAACCATTTTTTAAAAAAAAAAAGCGTCACAAACATTTTATCTTTTTTTTTTGATGAGCTCTTGTCAAATTAATGTTCTTAGTACATCCTTCATTTTCTCAAGCTAAAAAGAAGCTCCTTTAACTAATTTATTATTACTTAATTCAACAAATACTCAAACACTGTTGTGACTACTGAGCTATGTATTAAACATAATGACTAATTAGAACAAATTAAAAAATTTTAAAGTATTAAACATAATTATTAAAAATGTGGAAAAAACATAACAGTAGCCTATGCTCTCTTGAATGTTATATTCTGATATAAGAGTAGTATAGTCTAATTTCACAAATTCTTCCATAAGAATGAGGAGTCTAACAAAAAATATTCATAAATAAATGGAAGACAACATTTAATCTCAGTAAAGGCATTTAATGTCCTAAAAAAATATCAATTTTGTGTTCCAAAGTTAACACAATCCAATAAAAATATCTATACACATTTTAATAAAACTAGATAACTTGATCATAAAGTTCTTGTGGGAAAATAAACATATAAGAATAGCCAAGAAAACTCTAGGAAATAAGATCTACCATGGAGGACTGGCCCTGGGAGACATCAAAACATACTATAAGGCCTATGTGATTAGAACAATAAGATAAAGGTATATGAGCAGACAGGCCAGTGGAAAAGAATACAAAGTCCAGAAACAGAACAGTATATCAGAAAATTTAACATAAAATTATCATTGCATCTCAAAGCAGTGGGGCAAAGATCAAGGTTTGAATAAATAGTCCTGGGACAAATGGTTAGTCATTTGGAAAAAGATAAATTAGTCCATACCTTCTACCATACACAAGAATAAACTTCAAACAGATCAGAAATTTAAATTCTACATTGAAACTACACAAGAAGAAGAAGAAAAAAAAACATGAATCAAGGGGCTAGGTTTATACTTCAGTATAGAGTGCTTTGCCTAGCACACGTGAGGCACTGGGTTCGATCCTTTACACCACATATAAATAAAATAAATGTTCCGTGTCCATCTACAACTAAAAATATTTTGAAAAAAAATCAAGTTTATAGCTCAAGCATAGGGAAAAACTTCTCAAGTATGATTCAAATTTCAGATACAATCAAGAAAAAAAGTGATAAATTTTGCCATATGAACCCAATGCTTCATGCACTCCCAGCAAACACTCTACTATGGAGCCACATCCCCAGCTTTGTGATAGATAAATTTTGACTATATAAAAACATTTGCAAGGGCTGGGTGCAGTGGGGCATGCCTGTAATTCCAGCAGCTTGGAAGGCTGACAGGAGGATAACGAGTTTAAAGCCAGGCTCAGCAATAGCGAGGCGCTAAGCAACTCAGTGAGACCCTGTCTCTAAATAAAATACAAAATAGAGCTGGAGATGTAGCTCAGTGGTTGTGTGCCCCTGAGTTCAATCCCTGGTACAATAAAATAAAAATAAAAACAGTATGCAAGGCAAAAATGTCAATTAAAAAGTCAAAAATACTGGCACTCCAGGAAAAAATATTTGCAAGATACACCTCAGATAAAGTACAACAAATTCTTGGAAAATTTAGGATATGGGTGAATCTTGAAGACAGTGTTTTAAGTGAATCAAGATAATAATGAAAAGACAAATACAGGGTAGGGAATATAGCTCAGTGGTAGAGCACATGCTTATTAATATCAGCAATCACCAAAAATATAGACAAATATTGTATAATTCCACTTATATGAAGCATCTAAAGTTATTAAATTCATAGAAAAAAAGAAGGGTAATAACAAGAAGCTGAGGAGAGGATGAAATGGAAGGTTATTATTTAATAATATATTGAGTTTGGGTTTTACAAGATGAAAATGTTCTGGAGATTGGTTGCATAACAAGGTAAAAAGGCTTAATACTACTGAACTATATTCTTAAAACGGTTAACACGGTAAATTTTGTGTTATGTGTATTTTATCACAATTCATAAAGGGACAATAAGTCCAAACTCACAATTAAAATGGGTAAAACAGGGGCTGGGGTTGTGGCTCAGAGGTAGAGTGTTCACCTACTATTCGAGACCGGGTTCTATCCTCAACACCACATAAAAATAAAATAAAGATATTGTGTCCACCTATAACTAAAAAATAAATATTTTTTTAAAAATGGGTAAAACATATGTACCAACATTTCAAATATTTTAAAGATGGAATCATCTAGCCAAATACATAGTAATAGAGGAAGGGTTCCTGGGCATGATGACTGAGCTGGATTAGGGACAACCAGAAAGCACAGATGGAAAGAGAACATGTTGGGCAAAAGTAGCAGGTAAGAAATGTCCTGTTTCCTCAAGCAAGTCCATGATGGTGGAGTATAAAGTATAATATAGAGAGTGATGAGAAGAGGTTGGCAAATAGGTAAGGGTCACATTATGAAAGGCCTTGCCTGCCACATTAAGCTTTAATTTTCTAGATTGTGGTAAGCTACTGATGGTTGCTGTAGTTAAAACAAAAAATGAAATTCTGATCTAAGGATAGAACATGAATAGGATCAATTTGAGAAATAGTCACAGCCATGTGGGGACAAATTACATGGCAAGTGGGTAGTTGAAAGGGAAAAGAAGTGAATACTCAGACATTTTAAGCATGAGTGATTGATAGTGATAATAACAACTAGAACAATCTCAGGAAGGAAGGTTCATTTTTCAACATATTGAATTTGAGGTATTTTTACATAAAATTATTTTGGAATCAGCAACATATAAAAGGTAGTTAAAACCAGAAATTGAATCATCCAGGAAGATTCACAGAAAGAGAACAGCAGCTATAGGCAGACAAGGAAGAGGAAACCATGAAGATGACAGAGAAATAACAAGAGTCAGAAAAGCAAATACAAGGGAATATTCAAAAAGAAAGAAATCAGCTGGAGCCAGGCACATGCTTTTAATCCCAGCAACTGAGGAGGCTGAAACAGGAGGATCAAGAATTCAAGGCTAGCTTCAGCAATTTAGCAAGACTAAGACTATTTGAGACTCTGGCTCAAAACAAAAAATAAAAAGGACTGAGTTGTAATTCAGTTCTAAAGTGTCCCTGGGTGGGCTGGGGTTGTGGCTCAATGGTAGAGTGTTTGCCTAGCATGTGTGAGGCACTGGGTTCCATTCTTAGCACCACACATAAATAAAGGAATAAAATAAAGGCCCATTGACAACTGAAAAAAAATTAAAATAAAAAAATGCTCCTGGGTTCAATCCCCAGTAAAAGCAGCAGCAGCAGCATTGTCTCTATTTTATTTATTAATTGTCTCTATTTTATTTCAGCTATTCTAATAGGTATGTAGGAAAAATTCATCATGGTTTTAAATTGTATTATCCTAATGGTTAATGATACTGATTTATCTTTGATGTGCTTATTTGCCCCCAATACATCCTCTATGGTGAAATGTCTTACCCAGTTCTCTATTAGTTGGTTTATTTTTATACTTTTGAATTTTAGGAGTTCTTAATATATTCCAGATTCTAGTTCTTTTGGATATGGGAGTATTTTCTCCCTGTGAGTGACTTGTTTTTCATCCTCTTAATGGTCTTTTGCTGAGCAAGAGTTTTCAATTTTGATAAACTCTTATTGGAGTTTTTTATGGATTATGCTTTTGAGGTCATACACAAGAACTCTTTGCCTAGTCTTGACATTTTTTGTCTAAAGTTTTATAATTTTATGTTTCTCCTATGTTTTCTTCTCAAAGGCTTTTTTTCCTGATATTAGGGATTGAACCAGGGTCTCAGATATGGTAGGTAATTGTTCTACCACTAAACTATATCCCTAGATGTCAAAAGTATTTTTATAGACTTTATTTTAAACTGGTACCAGGGATTGAACCCAAAGGTGCTCAACCACTAAACCACATCTCCAGCCCCTTTATTTTTTAAGACATGGATTTTACTAAATTACTTAGGGCCTTGCTAAGTTGCTGAGGCTGGCTTTGAACTTGTGATCCTCCTGCCTTAGCCTCCCACACCACTGGGATTATGGGCATGCCCCACCACAACTGGTTGTGTGCATGTGTGTCTATGTGCTTATGTGTGGTACTGAGAATCAAAGGCACTGGGGAATCAAAGCCAGGGCTTTATGTATGCTATGCAAGCACTCTACCACTGAATTACAGCCCCAGACCCTATATTTTACCTTTTATATTTAAACCTATGATCAATTTTTTATTAATCTTTGTATAAGGTATGAGGTTTAGATTAAGGTTTTTGTTTTGTTTTTATGGATGTCCAATTACTCCACCCCATTTGTTGAAAAAGTTATTCTTCCTCCATTGAATTATTTTTGTCAAAAATCAGTTGGAGGGGCTGGGGTTGTGGCTCAGTGGTAGAGTGCTCACCTCGCATGCATGAGGTACTGGGTTCTATCTTCACACCACATAAATGAAAAATAAAGATATTGTGTTCACCTAAAACTAAAAAATAAATATTAAAAAAAAGAATGCTAAATATATACACAAATACACCTTACAATTCACCCAACCTCATGTTTGGGGGTTATGGTGTACATTCCAGTTCTTATATCTTGTAAAGAGGTACATCTAAAGTCTCCAGAAAAGTTTAGAGACAGGGGAAGAAAGGGGAAGGGCATTTAAAGAACAAAGCCTTGACTAACTGAAAAAAGAAAGGTTCTTCCATATATCCTCAACCCATAGGAAGGTATTCTCAGCCCTCTATCCTCAAAGAAAAGAAAACCTTTCAGGACTTATAAGGCTTATAGCCCCATCTGGGAACATGCAGTATAATTTCCTCTTATACATAACCAATTCCAAAAGTCTCTGTATCCTTCCTATTAAATAATATTTACATGCTATCATATTTCTGCTAATCACTTTGCAGTCCCACATCATCATCCATGCAGTCAGAGTCATTTTTTTAAAGAATCTCTAGCACCTAGTATGTATCTAGCATATATTAGATTCTTAATGAGGTATCTGTTGTTTGGATAAATAGCCATCATTATATCAATATCAGTATAATCAATTATAGCCTTAATTTTAAAATGAAGATGTATTTCCTTTAAAATTGCCACTCAGAATATTTTTTAAATTGTTTGGAATAAGAACTATTATTTACACAACTAACCCTCAAATAATAAATGACAACAAAGCGTAACTCTTAAACCCCATATTGTCACTGGGCACCGTGGCACATGCCTATAATCCCAGCAACTCGGGAGGCTGAGGCAGGAGTATCCAGCATTCAAAGCCAGTCTCAGCAAAAGTGAGGCACTATGCAACTCAGTGAGACCCTCTCTCTAAAATACAAAATAGGGCTGGAGATGTGACTCAGTAGTTGAGTGCCCCTGAATTCAATCCCTGGTACCCCCACCCCAGAAAAACCCCGTATTATCCATGACATGCTTGTTTCCTTGGGCAGGAAAAAAAACCAAAAACCTCAGTTTCTAAATTTCTTTCTTTCCTAGGATGAGGCATAACAAGGGGTCTTAGAAAAATCACTTTGAATTAATTTATTTGAACATTTTCAAAACAAGAAATAAAAAATTGAACTCACTCCTTTTCTTTTAATTTCACTGGTCATCTGTAAAAAACAAATAAGATAATTAAGAAGAAAATTTTTAAAAATCGAAAATATTTTAAATGTATCTATTATTTAAAATTATTCATATTGAGATTAAAATAATTAATATAGTATAAGGATAAGTATTTTTAAAAGAAAATAACTTACAGTTGGAGGATAATCAACTTCTGGTAATGGTGGTATTCGTTTATCCAATGTTCTGTCTAGATTTTTTTTGGCTCCATCAATTCTGAAATTTATAATTAGAAAAACATATAACTCTAGAAGCTAACATTAGCATAAATTATTAAAAACACTGAAAGTCTAACATTTTTTCAATTCCACTAAAAGAAAAGATATTCAAAAACTCTTTATCTGACTAAATTTTCTATGAAAAAATTATCAATGAGTCCTAAAATTTTATGTTGTTCAAGTATAAGGTAAAAGGGTGAGAGTAAAAATAAAATCAACTTTTTCAATTGTAACTTACTGACAATTTGAAAATTAGTCCCAATGCAGAGGGAATCATCTCTGTTCAAATTAATACTGTCAGAGAAGGCTTCCCTTATCTACTATATAAATAAGTACCTCTCTCTTTCACTATCTGTCTTCATTTATCTTTCTTCATAGCACTTACCAACATTTAATATATACTGTAGACTTTTTTATTCATTGCCATTATCCCCAATAAGAACAGTATCTGGCACACATTATGTACTCAGTTTTACCTTAAAAACTGTGTATGGATTTTTATCATATATAAAATATAATTTCCTCTTTAAATTAATTTGTACCATATTGGATAAAAAAATTCATCTTACAACAAATATTAATACATGCAAATGGTATACTAGGTACTATTAAAATATAGCAGCAATAAATCTCTAGGAATTTATAAACTGAGTGAGAAAATAAGAGAGTGCCAGGCTGGGGATGTGGCCCAAGCGGTAGCACACTCGCCTGGCATGCGTGTGGCCAGGGTTTGATCCTCAGCACCACATACAAAGATGTTGTGTCTGCCGAAAACTAAAAAAATAAATATTAAAATTCTCTCTCTCTCTAAAAAAAAAAAAAAAAAAAAAGAGAGTGCCATAAGGGCACTCTGGTGGTTCAGAAGAAAGATGAGTTTGTTCCACCTGATGAACATATCAGCATTTGCAATGAGCTTTAAATTAAAGAGAAGATTTCAGGTGGAGCTGTGGTTTTACTGGGATCTGAAAAACAGGAAGGCAAAGGAAGGATCAAAGGAAAAAGGGATAAAAGGAGTTGTCCAAACTGTCCAAAGTTTACGGGATGAGATGGACTTAAGTCTGGAGAAGCGGTTTGGAATATCCACCTAATGGCCTCAAATGGCAACTTTTGCATTTAATCAACAATGGGAATGACGAAGAGCTTTTGAGCAAGGAACATTTTAAGACAAACCTAACCATTTATAAAGGCCAGATACATTTTAAAAGATGACCAAAGAAGAAGACATTCAAGGAAAAGAGACCTCAGAAAGATTGGAGGATGCCAAGTATGACAAGAATTATTAAAAAACAACAACTGAGTGGGGTGCAGTGGCACACACCTGTAATCCCAGAGACTCAGGAGATGGGAGACTGAGGTGGGAGGATCTCGAGTTCAAAGCCAGCCTCAACAACTTAGTGAGGCCTTAAGCAACTTAGCAAAACCCTCTATCAAAATAAAAAGTAAAGGGCTGGGGATGTGGCTCAAGCGGTAGCGCGCTCGCCTGGCATGCGTGCGGCCCGGGTTCGATCCTCAGCACCACATACAAACGAAGATGTTGTATCTGCCAATAACTAAAAAACAATAAATATTTAAAAAAAAAAAAAATAAAAAAATAAATAAAAAGTAAAAAGGGCTGGGGATGTTGCTCAGTGGTTAAGCGCCCCTGCATTCAATCCCCAGTACAAAACAAAACAACAACTGAAGGATGAAGGAGATACCATTAGAAAGGTAAGAGAAGAACCAAAAGGAATTTCACAGTAAGTGTGGTTACGGGAACCATAGCCTGGGCATAAAGGGCCATGTCTGTTTTACTCACTATTCCAAGGTACATAAGCTCAATAAATACTTAATGAATGAACGACCAGAATAGTGGATGTGGGGAAAATATCAGATGTCTAGTTCAGTACTTTGCTTGATATGTGAACATTCTCAACAATATCAAGCTATACCCATGGTAACCCAGGGCAAGGGCTCAGTGGGGGGATGGTCAGTCATCATCACTTTCTGAGACAACCCAATTTATTATCAGTTAAATTCATTTTCTTAGAAACAAATTTCTTATATTGACTTGTGGCTTTATACGTCTATTCTCTGCAGCTACATACAAAGGGTCAGATTCTTCCATGTTACTCTTCCAAAAACTTGATAACCTGCCCAGTTCCTTCAACTACTCCTGTTAATAAGAGTTACTGTTTATAGGAGCTTATTATATCCTAGGCATTGACTTAAGACCTTTACAAGCATGGATTTCATTTAACTCTCATACCAATCCTAAGTAAGCAATATTCTTTTCTCCATATTTTTTAAAAATATTTTCTTTTTTAGTTGTAGTTGGACACAATACCTTTATTTTATTTATTTATTTTTATGTGGTGCTGAGGATTGAACCCAGGGCCTTGCACATGCCAGGCAAGCGCTCTACCATCGAGCCACAACCCCAGCCCCTCTTTTCTCCTTTTATAGGTAGGTATATAAGGATAAGTAAAGTTATATAACTTGTCAAATTCACATGACTGCAGAGATGGGATATGAATCAAGGCCTGAGTGATGTGAGAGTCTATATTCTCACCAATTAAGTAAATTTTGTGGTTTCAAATTTCCTCCCTCCTCTGGTTTATCAATGTCTCTCTTAAAATGTGATCCCAGGATCCCAGATGTTGAAAAGTACAGAGTGAATTTTTCCTCTTCCCTATACTAGATATTCTACATTTATTAAAGCAGCCTAAGACTGCATTTGCTTTTTTGAGTACCCTTACCACCCCTATTGAATCTTACTGAGCCTGTACTAAACTCCTAAGACTTTTTAAAAATATATTTTAGCTTACACATAGACACAATATCTTTATTTATTTTTATGTGATGCTGAGGATCAAACCCAGTGCCTCACATGTGCAAGGCAAGCCACAACCACAGCCACATCTTAAGACTTTTTTGACATTAAGTGGAAAATACTCCTTTTTTTTTTGGGATACTGGGGATAAAACCCAGAAGCTCTTTACTACTGAGCCACATCCCCAGTCCTTTTTATTTATTTATTTATTTTTGAGACAAGGTCTACAGTAAGTTGCTTAGGACTTCACTAAATTGCTGAGGCTGACCTTGAACTTGCCATCCTCTTTTCTCAGCCTCCTGAGTTTCTAGGATTACAGATGTGCACCACCACACCTGACCCTCCTCTTTTCTTTGTTAATCTTCAAGACCCTTCTTCATTTCTCCCTGAATAGCCTAGATTTCAGCAATTGCTACTTTCAAGGAATGTTACTTATACATTGGTATGCTAATTGGCATTTGTGTAGGCAGGCTTGCACTGTAGTTAGCCCAACATAAAGATAAATGCCAATTTCCTTGAACTTTCTATATGAAAATGCCACATCTTTTTTTTTTTTTTAAAGAGAGAGGTGAGAGAGAGAGAGAGATAGAGAGAGAGGGAGAATTTTTGATATTTATTTTTTAGTTTTCGGCAGACACATCTTTGTTTGTATGTGGTGCTAAGGATCGAACCCGGGCCGCACGCATGCCAGGCGAGCGTGCTACCGCTTGAGCCACATCCCCAGCCCCAAAATGCCACATCTTAATAAAGCAACAATTTCTGGAACATGTTTTCTCCTACTGTCTATGAATAAAAAGAACTGGGAAGGACATAATAATGAGCCTTTTACTCCCTGTTTTTGCTCTGTATATTAACAATTTAAAAGTAATAAACAAAAACTGGATTTCACAGGACTGTGGATGACCACATGTGGTAAAAAAGAGAAATACTGGTTTAATTCAAGAAAGGAAGTAGTAGCTAAGGAAGAAGGCAGCTCTTTCCCAGAACTTGGGAAAGGTATGAAATGATGCTGACTCATCGATGTGGGTCTCAGGAACTGGTACCAGCAGCGGGCCCAATTCTGCTTAGAATTCCTTACATTCTACGTCACCCTGGACTCTATTCCACAAACCTCATCCCATCTTTGAAACAAGCTTGCATTCCAATTGTCTAATTCTCCAATTGTCTAATATGAGGAAATAGAAAATCCCAAAGCTGTGGCCATCCAGAAAGACATGTTTCCAGCATTAAAACTTCCAATTCTAAATGCTTTATTCCCAAAGAAACCTATGGCAATTCTAAGTCTGATATTAAATATGACATTATACTTCAGAAAATTTTGAGGCAGTATTTTTTGATTAAGCAGCCAAATAAATGTGGTACTATTTACAAATCTGTATAAAGCACAATCACATTCATTCACCAATAATAACATACCAAACACTATGTTTTGTGTTGAAATTTCTCTCCTTAAGCATGTGAGAGTTTAGTGGAAGAGAAATACTACTAGGAAAAAAACAGCAATGCTCCCTGTAATTCTCTTTTCTGTTGCTTTTCCTTCTGCTTTATCAGTCATATTTAGTTGCCCTTGCCCCACACTGCATCTAATTCCTAATACCTCAGCCCTAGGTTTTTCACTTCATATTTCCCTCAACCCTCTGCCTCTTCCTCCTTCTTCCCCCTTTGGCTCCTCCTCCCCTACCCCCATCTTAGTGATTTTCAATCATTCCCCTATCTTTAAAAATCGTCTAAATGCTGGTGATCCCCAAATTTCTATCTTCAGCCTAGACTTCTCTTACTAATACCAACTTCCTTATAACATTTTCCCTTAAATTACATAGGCAATTCAGCTCCAAAAGTGAGTTAATGTTGTTGTTTTTTTTACCCCCATCTCCTGGACTTCCAATTCTCTATAAATGACACTACCATCCACCCAGCTAACGAAGCAAATCTAATAGCAAGTCCTACTGACTCTGGTTCCAAAACATAGCCTCGAAAATCTTCTCTCCCAAATTACCATATGCTCTCATCTATGCTACTGTGATAGCATCTGACCTGGCTTCTTTCCTTTTACTCTAGCCTTCTTCTCCACCACTCTGTATATTCTTAATAACTGGAATGTTTTAAATGTAAATCAGATTTCACATTCATCCCCATTTAGAATATTTCAACAGGTTCTATTACACTAAAAAGATCTGAGTTCATTATCATGGCCTATAAAACCTCATGCAATTTGCCCCACTTTCTTCTCTGTCTTCACACCACTCTTCCCCAGACTTGTGATACTCCAGTAATACAGGCATTTGTCAACTGCTGCAACAGACTAAAACATTCATATTTCAAGGTTTTTGTGGCTGCTATCACCTTTCTTAGAGTGCTTTGCTCCTGCTTATTTGAGTGACAGGTTTCTTCCCATTCTTTAGATCTTTACTTAAATATTATCTCCAGAGGCCTTTCCTGCAGTGTTCCTGGGAACACCTTCCCTGTCTGTATATCTCATTATCTTACTTCTTCATAGCATCTATCACAATCTAAAAAAGACTAACATAACTTTTTTTTCTTTACTCATTTACTGTCTCCTCCCACTAGTATACAAACTTCTTAAATGCATAGTTCCTTTTAAAAAATATTTGGGGCTGGGGATGTGGCTCAAGCAGTAGCACGCTCGCCTGGCATGCGTGCGGCCCGGGTTCGATCCTCAGCACCACATACAAACAAAGATGTTGTGTCCGCCAATAACTAAAAGAAATAAATATTTAAAAAAATATATATTTAGTTGTAGTTAGACATAATAACTTTATTTTAATTATTTATTTTTCTATGTGGTGCTGAGAATTGAACCCAATGCCTCACACATACTAGGCAAGCACTCTACCACTCAACACAGTTCTTCCCTTGGTGTTTTTTATGATCTCCCTAGGAGCAAACACAGCATCTGTATAATAGCAAGTACTTAATATTTCTAAACACCCCTGAATATTCTAAATTGAGGTTAGAAGAAATAAAAATAGGTGTAAGGAAGGACAAAGAAATATAATTTTAATTTAAAGTTCTGCATACCTTTTCAGCCCTGTCACTCCTAAATTTCTGGGAAATCCATAAATCTTAAAAAGTTACTCACTTATAAAAATTATCTTGTGCATTGTCAGCCCACTAATAAACAGATTAATAGAGAGATGACATTTTAAAAACCTATAATATTGGGGCTTTCCAACATTATCTAGGGACCACATCAGCCTAAGGATCCTGAGACTAGCCAGACTGATGTCACCCTTAAATACCTTCCCATACCCACCCCTCACCAACTTACCTTTAAAAGAATAGTCAAGAACACTGAAAATGCATCTCTCACTCTTAAGCTGGTTGATCCTCATTCTCCCTTGAATGTATACTACTTGCTTTCCTAAATAAACTGTGCCTCTACTAACACATGCAGAAATTCTTTTCTGTCACATACATCAACAACCCCATTAATACTAAGTCAAGTCTCCCCCCTTCTGAGATCTCCTTGGTACACTTTTTCAGAGATATCTCTTCTCTGGTGATACAATGATTTAAGAGAAATATGTAGAGGGGATAAAGAAGGGATTTGGAGGCTTTCCAAAGGAGGAGATCCATAAATAAGCATTGAAGAATTAGTGTTAAGTATTTAGTCAGGCAGTACAGTGAAGCAAATTGTGGAGTCCATCTTTAAACTGTGAAAATAAGATTCATTCTAGAATTGTGAGTAATTCAATATGGCAATATGAGATAATGAAAAGCTTCAGAGGAAGAACAGTCTTAACTCCTAGTGAACTCCCTTTTAAGTCTTCTGAAACAATATGAGTCTTAGAAATGACGGGGATAAAAGATGTTTAATGGTACATGTATTGGTATTTGTCATTACACCTATAAATTTAGATTTAAATATGAGTAAAGATTGATGACCTAATAAAAAATTAAAATCTAAAAAAGTTATATGATTAACACATCTATTTAGCTGTAAGAAAAGTAACATAAGCCAATATTTAAATTATTAAAGTGACAACACTGACGGAGGTGGAAATTTACAACCCCTAGTGGGGGAAAAGGAAACTGAGGACTTTTTGCAATTTCCCTTATCTTCCAAAGTTCCCCTGCCTGCCAAAAGTAAGCCCACCAAAAGTATCTGACAAACTCTTCCCATGGTGTGGTCCTACTAAACCCTATAAAACTCAGACCCTTGCTATAGCCAGTCACCATTTTCCTGAAAATGTGCTCCTCCGCTGCTTAATAAAGCATTGCTGATGCATTGAGGACTGTCTCCATTTTTTTTCCTTTTTTTATTCTCTTTCATTTGCTTTCAAATATGATCATTGACAATGTTATAATAAAATCCAATCAATTGTAAAATTGTTGATAAAAGAAGCTAACAAAGAAAGGAAAGAGAATCCAGAAAGAGAAGCAGAAAGAAATCTCCCATTTAACAGGTTGGAATTTTGTTAGGTTGGAATTTTGTAAACAAGATCCACGTCTTTTTCTTCTTTTTATCCCCAGAGTCCAACAGAGTCAGGTACCCAGGAAATTCTAACTATTGAATTGAACTGCATCAGCATTATCACAGCCTTTGGTTACTGGTACCTAAATTAATTTCCACTAAATTGGGGGAGACAAGCAAGATGTTAGACTATGTTTTCTTTTATATAGAAAAAAAATTAATTGCAAGTAGTTTAAAGATAATTTACTTTCTTAAATATTTTTTCAAATGAAATGCTATTTTTACAGACCCAATTATTTGGTTTACCTACTTGAGAGGTAGAATAGTATGGTGCTTCAAGTATGTGAACTCTAGAACCAGACCACCTAAGTCTCAACCCCAGCTGTGCGACCTTGGGCAAATTACTTAACTTCTCAGTACTTCAGTTTACTCATCTAAAAAGTAGAAATAATAGTGCCTACCTTATTTGGCTGTTGTGAGAAATATAAGTGAAAAGAACAATATCTGAAAAAGTAAGCACTATATAATATTAGCTATCATTATGATTACTTTTTAACTGTTTTCCTGATAGTATCTTGCCTGTAAACAACCTACAATGCTTAAAACTTTTTTATGAGAATATGAACACTAATCAGTTCACTTGAATTCCAAGCAAGAATTAATTACTGATATGCTACTTACACTAACTGATTGATGGTCTTTTGCTGCTCCTTGGATCTTTTGTAGTTTAGCAGCTTACTTTGTTGTGGTGTATCAACCCCTATGTCTTCTGGGGGATGGACAATAGGGGGTAATTTCAAGTTCAAAGCCTCCTTTTCTGCTTCAATGGCAGCTTTGTTTGGATCTGACATCTTGTCCCCTAAAAATTAAAATATACTCTGAAAAGTTCCATATAGCCATTATTGTAAAAGCAAGCCTCAATATATTCATAACATCTCAAGACCAAAATAAAATTCTACACCCTTTTAGATCTCATCTCCCTCCCAAATATGAGACAGAGGGAAAGAGGAGAAGAGTGTAAGAGAGAGAGGCAAAGTAGGGGGAGAGAACGAGTGACAGGGGGAGAAAAAGAAAAGAGACTTCTCCTCTGGTGAAAGTAAAGAGGTAAGGAGGGGTATCCTCAGGCATCTCACAGGCTCCAGGTCCAGTAACTGGTGAACAGCAATCCTCAACCCAGTGTTAGCAATGTTGTCGCCATAGAAACCCTGTGGCCAATGCCAGAAGGGCTGAATGAAGGTTGCCTGGAGAGCCTGTTGTGAAGCACAACAGATTTAGATCACCTGTCACAACAATAATTCCCATTATTCAAGTAAATGGAGGGTGAGTCAGATTACCTGTCTTTCTTCGAAAAGGGTTCAGAAAATCAGGACCTTCAAACTCGAAAAACTGTGTGACTGGAAATTTTAATCCGCTAGAAAATAAACAGGTTTATATAAATACTTACTCTCAGAGGAGAATCAAGTCTTCAAGTGTCCCCATAGTTCGGGGAGCTGTGGCGCATGCCTATAATCCCAGAGATTGGGGAGGCTGAGGCAGACAGGTCACAAATTTGAAGCCAGCCTTAACAATTTAGTGAGATCCTGCCTCAAAAAAATTTAAAAAGGGCGGGGAGGGAGTGGCGCTTTACTCAGTGGTAAAATGCCCCTGAGTTCAATCCCAAGTCAAAAAAGAAAAGAAAGAAAATCAAGTGTACCCATAGTGACTTGTAAATATTACAACTAATCAGCAATATAATTTATCTTGTTTTTATATTTGCTGTTAGTTTACAGTAATTTCAGGAAATCTTGCCAAAATCAAATAGGTAAGGTGTGAACTTTGTATGTCTGGAAAGCAAATGTGAAATGTTGCAATTGGAAGCTGCACAGTATATACTCCCTCTAAAGAATAGCATACATGGGGCTGGGGTTATGGCTCAGCGGTAGAGCGCTTGCCTAGAACATAAGAGGCCTTGGATGGGTTCGATCCTCAGCACCACATTAAAAAATAAATGAATAAATTTTAAAAAGATATCGTGTCCAACTACAACTAAAAAATTTTTTTAAAAAATTTTAAAAAGAACAGCATACATGATTAGTCTATACCTAAACAAAATCAGGGTTGTGTGACTGGCATAGTCATTTGACAAACCTTTGAGTACTTTCTCTGTGCCAGTCACCAGGTTTTAAAAAAAAAAAAAAATTAAATGAGGGTATAGCCTATCCTGCTGAGGCTCAGACCCTGGGAAAGAGATTCAGGATCCCAGCAAATGAAGTAAGATGCCATTGGTAGAGTAGTCATGCTGTATTTGGAAGCAACAGTAGCCCCAGCCTGATTTCAGCACCCTTGAGTCCTTTCATAGGCCTTTTTTATATGCAGACCAGACAAAGAAGGCACATTGCCAATGAGTTACATAAGTGAATGCATGCTCACAAGCACTGTTTATGACCTTGAGTACATATGCTGAATCAGACTATGACTTTAGCTATATCTAAAAACAGCCTGCCAGAAGCCTTAGTGAAGAAGCCTAACTATAGCCATCTTGGGCCGTCCCTACACAGCCTTACACTATTATGTCTGACACACAGTAAGTGCTCCAAAATGTCATTTAAGTCAGTGAATGACAAAATAGAATGTCCTGATAGTTTTTTTTTTGTTTGTGGGTTTTTTGTTTGGTTACCAGGGTGTGAACCCAGGAGTGCTTTGGCACTGAGCAATATCCCCAGCCCTTTTTATATTTTTATTTTAAGACAGGATTTCACTAAATTACTTAGGGCCTCGATAAGTTGCTGAGGCTGGCCTCAAACTTGTGATCCTCTTGCTTCAATCTCCTGCAGGATCACAGATGTGTGCCACCATGCCCAGCTTGTCCTGGTAGTTTGTAAAAGCAAACTATCTTTCTGTAGAAAACAAAATACTTTTATAAGTTTGTGATGGTCTTTTGAGTGCTAATTTGATTAGACTTAACTATACTAACTGTAGAGAAGGCAGCAATCTTTTGTATGATATGCTTTCTCCCAGTTATTCAATCAAACACTAATTTGGTGCTGCAATAAAGAAAATTTGCAGATATAATTCAAATCCCCCATCAATTGATATTAGCCTAGAAAGATTATCTTTAATGAGTTTGTCTCAATCAGTAGAATTCCTTTTTGGGGGGCTGGATGGGGGGTTTAACAGGGATTCAACTCAGGGGCACTCAACCCCTGAGCCCCAACCCAGCCCTATTTTGTATTTTATTTAGAGACAGAGTCTCACTGAGTTGCTTAGCACCTCACTTTTGCTGAGGCTGGCTTTGAACTCAAGATCCTCTTGCCTTAGCCTCCAGAGCTGCTGGTATCACAGGTGCCCAGCTGGAGAATAAAAATAAAATTATATTCATTCTGGCTATAAGGGTTTTATCAGATAATTTATAAATATATCCTCCTGACTGTCTTATCAGATTTTTTTCCAGTACTAGGGATTGAACCCAAAGTCTTGTGCATACTTAGCAAAGCACTCCATCACTGAGCTTTACTCAACCCTGTCTAATCCCCTTTTTTTCCCCTTCCAATACTGGGGTGCTGGGGATTGAACTCAGGGCACTCTAGCACTGAACTACATACAATCCTTTTTAAAATTTTGAGACAGGGTCTTGCTAAATTGCCCAGTCTGGCCTCGAACTTTTAATCCTCCTGCCTTGGCCTCCCAAGTTGCTGGGATCAATGGTATGTGCCACTACAACTCAATGTCTAATCCTTTTCTTGATGGTATCTTTTGAAAAGCAAGTTTTTAACTTTGATAAAACCCAGTGTATATATTTCTTTTATAGATTGTGACAGTGAAATCATCTATAAAGACAGAAAATCATGAAGATTTTCTCCTATGTTTTCTTCTAATTTTGTTTACTTGGGTCTATGATCCAGTTAGAGTTAATTTGTGTATGCGGTGACAATAAATGGTGTAATTTTTGTATAGGGTTAATTCTGCATATAGATCCATGTGCATTTTTGCATCCCTAGCTGAGTGACCTTGGCACCTTTGTTTTAAAAAAACACTTCACTAGCTGGGCATGCTGTTGTACGTAGACTCAGCTACTTAGGAGGGTGCTGGAGAATCACTGGAACCCTCTAGCTCAAAACCAGCCTGGCCAACTTTGTGAGACCCTGTCTAAATTTTTACTCCTCACACTTCAGATAGAGCCCTAATATCCACAGTATACAAACTACTCAAAAAATTAAACAATAAGAAAACAAACAACCCAATCAACAAATGGGCCAAGGACCTGAACAGACACTTCTCAGAGGAGGACATACAGTCAATCAACAAGTACACGAAAAAATGCTCACCATCTCTAGCAGTCAGAGATATTTTTATGGTATGTAACAAAACAATGATTAAAACTAAAAGAAGATTAAATTAGATCAGCTTGCCTAAAGGAAAATCGTATTTTCTAATGGAACTTTTATTTTGCATAAATAAGCTAATTTAAGATTGACTAAATTCTGCAAAGTTGCTTGAAGAAAATACTGGGGATAAGAAAAATAAATGACATTTCAAAATTCAGAATTGTGGCTCAGTGGTAGAGCACTCATCTAGCACATGCAAGGCCCTGGGTTCTATCCTCAGCACCACATACAAAATAAATAAATAAATAAAGGTATTGTGTCCAACTACAACTAAAAATAAACATTAAAAAAATTCAGAATCACTCATGTGGGTCCTATAAACTGGAGACTTATCTCTTTCTTGCCTTAAGTCTGGGACAGGAGTCTCTGTGTTTCTCCTTTGCTAGCAAATAAATAAAATTTCTTTTTTCTAAAAACTTTGTTCTCATTTTTGGATTGGCAACAGAGCCAAGGACTGAACATGGTCCTGGTACCATGAGCAAGGACTAACTTACCTGTAGATGTATGTTATGGCTCAGAACTTTAAGAAGACAAAGAAAGACTAGAACAGTGGCATGTGCCTATAACCCCAGCAACTTGGGATGTTGAGACAGGAGGATCACATATTTAAGGTCAGCCTCAGCAACTTGGCAATGCCCTAAGCAACTTAGTGAAACCCTATCTCAAAGAAAAAGAAAAAATAGTGCTAGGGATACAGCTCAGTGGTAGAGTAACCTGAAAAGAAAACCAACAATCCCCAATTCAAATCCAGTCTGGTCTTTCAGGTCTTTAGGAAGATACATTTTCAAAATAGAAAAATCAAACACATTCTATTTAACAGCTTGATTTAAAATGCTATGTGGGCCTCCATTTGGATACTTGCCCTAGACCTCTCAAATAAGAGCAGGTCTTCTCATGCCTGACCTTTCCACATCCAGATTCATATCCAACTGCCTATGGATATGAGAAATAACCTCCTGGAACCTAACAAATATCTAAAATTTAATATGGTCTAGACACTCTCTTGATTTTCTTCTGCAAATATACTCTAATCCTAATACCTCCCATTCCTGTAAATGTCCTATCATTTGTTCAGCTGCTCTGTTTATTCCTGCCCTAATAATCCACTCTGTATTCTGAAATCAGAATTGTCTTTTTAAACATGTATCATGAAAGTTTACTCCCCTAATTAAAATCTTCCCATGGGAGAATGGATCAACAAAATGTGGTATAACCATGCAATAGAACACTTTTCAGCCACTAAAAGGGAATAAGACACTAATACATATTACAATACAGATGAAATTTGGAAATATTCTAAGTGAAGCTTTGTGTGATGGTGCACCCCTGTAATCCTCAGAAGGCTGAGGCAGAGGAATTACAAGTTTAAGACTATCCTGGACAGTGAGACCCTGTCTCAAAATAAAAAAATAAAAAGGGGAAGCAATGTAGCTCAGTGGTAAAATATACCCCTAGGTTCTCCACTGTGGGGTGTGGGGGTTGGGGTCCATCACAATAGCCAGTGCACACCTGTAATCCCAATCACTTGGGAGGCTGAGGCAGGCCTCAGGAATTTAGTGAGACGCTCAGCAACTTAGCAAGACCTTGTCTCAAAATTAAAAAAAAAAAAAAGACTGAGGATGTAGCTCAGTGATAAAGGGTTCCTGTTTCAATTCCAAATTGCAAGAAAGAAAAGAAAAATTTTTAAGAGAAGCCTATTAAGGTCCCTTAATGTATGATTTAAATATTCAGATTAGGTAAATCCATGGAAACACAAAGTAGAGTGGTAGTTACCAGTAACTGGGGTAAGTGGGAATGGAGACTGACTGCTGGTGGGTGTGGTATTTCTTTGGGGGATGATAAAGATTCTGGAATTGCCTAGCATTATGGTTGCACAAATTTGTATGAGAGTACTAAAAGCCACTGAACTATGTCGTTTGAAAAGAGTGATTTTTATGTTTATGAATTATACCTCAATTTTAAAATAAAAGAATCAGGAAAAAACTTAACAAAAAGTTGTTTTTAATTATACAATGCCTTACTAGATATGTGTATTTGATTTTTGGGGGGTAGGGGCATGGAAGGTGGGTAATGGGGATTGAACTCAGGGGCACTTGACTACTGAGCCATATCCCCATCCTTATTTTGTATTTTATTTAGAAGAAAGGGTCTCACTGAGTTGCTTAGCACCTTGCTTTTGATGAGGCTGGCTTTGAACACTCAATCCTCCTGCCTCAGCCTCCCCAGCCATTGGGATTACAGGTGTGCACCACAGCGCACAGCTTAATATTTTTCCTTTTTCTCTTCTTTTCTGGTGGTGCTGAGGATGGAACCCAGGATCTGTGGCTAAATGCACAGCCATTCTTGGGCTATTAAGGCTCTATGAAAACTGTGAAACAAAACTATATGGAAGCCAATGAGAATTAGGATACACAAAACTTCCCTTCACGATTAAGCAACAATTAGCTTTCCTCCTTTGAGAAAAATGAAAGTTAAAATTATTTTCCAAAACTGCAAGCAAAACTACTCCAATGCCTTCTCTTTTTCTTAAAACACACACTCCATGAGTGCTCAGCCAATGAGAAATCAGAGGAAGAAACTTGCACTCTAGGGGATAAAATGCTGGTTGTAGGGCTGGGGTTGTGGCTCAGTGGTAGAGCCCTTGCATAGGAGGCTTGAGGCACTGGTTACAATTCTTAGCTCCAAATTAAAAAAAAAAACAAAAAACTAAACATTTTTTTTAAATGCCGATTGTAACTGTTCTCGGGGGTGAGACCACCATTAAAGTTTCGCTTTCTCTGTATAAATAAGTAGAAAACGCAGACCTTCATACTGTTGCTCACTCAATGTAGTGGGTGACTTTCCAACCTGCTACTCTTCCCTGGGCTCACTGCAAGTTAGACTGGACTTCTTTCTGGTACACAAACAAACCAAGATCCTTTCCTTTCAAGGGACTTATGAGAAATAGATCAGTTAAGTTTGAATTTCAGAAAAAGAAATTTTTAGGTGTAAGTATGCAGCATTATCATTATTTTTTTTTTAATTCACTTAATTGGCAGTCCTGGATTTTTATTTGCTAAATCTGGCGTCTCTAAAAAGATAAGATCTTCTTTGCTAACTAAAAATGAACAGCTTTCCGCAGTTCATCACTACTATTTGTTTTTGTTCGTTTACTAAGCTGTCTGTATAACTTTGACCGGATTTGTAACACACCTCTAAGCGACGGATAAAGCCTACTTCACAAAAAATGTGAGGCTTAAATAGACACCAAGTGTGTACCGTTTTTAGCATACTCAACGTTCACTAAATGGGAGTTAACGTATATTGGTCATTATCAGAGACTCAGTTGGGCGCTTGGTTGCCGGCCCCGCCAGAGTTGAACCCTTCACAGTTCAGGAAAAGGCGAGCAGGGTGAACAATACCATGGAGAGGAAATGAGCAACGCTTTCCACGTCCCCAGTGAGCCTTCCAATTCGGGTGGGAACCCCTACACCCTCACTCAGTCCAGCCCCAGGGAGTATGAGGAAGAGGCCTCCAGAAAACCCGCTCAACGCTCGCCTCAGTTCGCAAAATAGAGCGAGTGACGCCGTCCAACCTCTTCCGGTTTGATGCACCGTCCCCTCTGGACCCCCAGTTGCACTTTCAACAAAGCTTGGAGTACGATATTTCTCTATAGCATATATATATATATTTCCTCCACCTCAATAAACCTAACTCTGGTTGAACATAAAAATTAATTGGCTGGTAATTAGAGAAAAGTATTGCCATGAAAAGGAGCAGATAAGTAGGCCTAGCGAAAGTGCGTGGCGCGAGCTTTGTTCGCCTTCTCCTAGCCTGCCGGAAGTCGCTGGGTCTGAATGGGTTCCGGAGCCGGCGGCTGTAGCTTCTCTGTCTTCACTTGACACCGGGCGGCTGCTTGGCTGCTGGTCTTGTCAGCCTCTGGGTTGCCAGGTTCATGTGGAGGCTCCCAAGCACCCGCGCCGTGCTTCGTGGGGTCCGGACGGCCGTGGAGCAGCGCAGCCGGACTGAAGCGGCTCCTGAAAAGGCGGCAGGCGCGATGGAGCGCGCTGTAGTGCGCTGTGTTCCCTCGGAGCCCAAGCTGAGCTTGTCGTTTGCGCTGGCCGACGGCAGCCACAAGAACATGCAGCGCGACCAGAGTGAGCCGCTGGGTCGGGCCCTCAGCCGGATCGCTACCAATGCCCTCAAGGGCCACGCTAAGGCAGCCGCAGCTAGAAAGAACCGGAAGAACCGGTCCAACGCGAGCGGCGGCGCGGCCTGTGCAGGGTCTGGGTCGGAGACGGCAGCAATCTGCGAGCCCGTGGTAAAGCTGTACTACCGAGAGGAAGCAGTGGCTGAGGATGTGCTCAACGTGGACGCCTGGCAGGACGGCGCGGTGCTGCAGATTGGCGATGTCAAGTACAAGGTGGAGCGCAACCCACCCGCCTTCACCGAGCTTCAGTTGCCACGCTACATCATGGCCGGCTTCCCCGTGTGCCCCAAGCTCACCCTTGAATTTGGGGATCCGTCTGGCTCTCTCTACCGCTGGTACAAGGAAGCCAACCCTGGTGCCGCGGAACCTGAAGGTAGTGGCCCTTCGTCATTGTCTCCCTCTTCGCCGTCTTCTACTTGGACCGAAACGGGTGTGAATGAGCGCGTCTACATCCCGTCCAATGCTGACATCGGACTGCGGCTGAAACTTCACTGCACTCCAGGCAATGGGCAGCGTTTCGGGCCGAGCAGGGAATTGGAAAGTGTGTGTCCAGTGGAGGCCGGGCCTGGTACTTGCACTTTTGACCATCGGCATCTCTACACCAAGAAAGTGACAGAGGACGCTCTCATCCGCACTGTCTCCTACAACATTTTGGCAGACACGTACGCCCAGACTGAGTTCTCACGGACTGTTCTGTACCCATACTGTGCCCCCTATGCCCTGGAGCTTGACTACCGCCAGAACCTTATCCAGAAGGAACTCACAGGCTACAATGCCGACCTCATCTGTTTGCAGGAGGTTGACCGCGCGGTGTTTTCGGACAGTTTGGTACCCGCATTGGAGGCTTTCGGGCTGGAGGGCGTGTTTCGAATCAAGCAGCACGAAGGCCTGGCCACTTTTTACCGGAAGTCAAAGTTCAACCTCCTTAGCCAGCATGACATTTCTTTCCAAGAAGCCCTGGAGTCTGACCCACTTCACAAAGAACTGCTGCAGAAACTAGTTTTGTACCCATTGGCACAGGAAAGAGTGCTCCAGAGATCTTCTGTCCTTCAGGTGAAGTAGCTCTTTTTTCATACTTTCTCATTTTTAGGGGCCTGGAATGCGGTGTAGGGGGAGGGCAGCAGAGGTTATGACTGAAATCATCCAAATTTTATTGAAGTGTTAAAAGTTTAATTTTCATTTATTTGGCATTTATTGAGCACTCTTGTGTGCCTCCTATGCTGCAGGTTGCCTTCAGCAAGACAAACAAGGATTTTCTTAGTGCCTCATAATCTGGGGGAGACATGTTAAATACAAGAATAATAGCAATATTTAATTTTTTAACTACTTGTCAAGCACTGTTCTGACATATTTTAAAGTACTTAAAGTGCTTGGTGACCTTTACCATGTGCTTCATAACTATTAACTAGTAGTCTTTATCATTGGAGCATTTAATCTTCACAGTAATCCCTGTGTTCTCATTTTACAGATGTGATTCTGCTCATTTTATAAATGGTCAAATTTATTTATCCATATTCACACAAACATGGAGCCAGGATTCTCAACTATATACATATAACAATCATCACTGGGCGGAGTATTAACTGCTACTTAAAGCTATCTTTGTTTTTAGAAATATGTTTACTGTGTTTGTCCAGAATTTTGAGGTCATTGGCTTGGTTCAGAGTAAAAAGAGTTAGCTACCTTTTGGGGTTTTCTGGAGCACCTGTGTTTTATGCACCTTTTTGTAAATTTATTTAATTGAATACACATTGAAGTCCTCCATGAGGTAAGGATAGAGTTTTTTACCATTATGAAACTAGTTTAGAAGTGTGTTTCTCCATGTCATACTGCTGTGTTGAATATTCAAACATAGGTCCATCTGACTCCAAAACCTGCCCCTGACCACTAGAAAACACCGTCTCCAACTTTAATATTTTCATCTATAATGTATCATATTAGCTTTATATGTTGGACTATTAAAATACATTACACTAAATCCTACTCATATATATTCTGAAACTTTTCATACTTGATATCAGTTCATCAAGGGAAGGATATGGAATAAAATGTCCATCATATAGACTTAGATTAAAAAAAAATCTGGGGCTGGGGTTGTGACTCAGAGGTAGAGCGCTCGCCTATGCATGAGGCACTGGGTTTAATCCTCAGCACCACATAAAAATAGTGTCCACCTAAAACTAAAATAAAAAAACGTTAAAAAAAAATCTTCAGGAGATTGACAGACATCAATTGACTTCCTGACACTTTCCATTTATTTTAGGTTTCAGTTCTTCAATCTACAAAGGAGTCTTCTAAAAAGATATGTGTTGCTAATACCCATCTCTACTGGCATCCAAAAGGTACATTTTATTTTTTGTGACTTAAACATGGTGACTTAATGTTACTAAATCTATTTTACACATATATTTTGAGTGTCACCATATGAAATGGTTTTTTTTTGCTTTTTAAAGACTACTTTAAAAAGTACTTACATTAATGTTTTTTATATTCATAGGTGGGTACATTCGTCTCATTCAAATGGCAGTAGCTTTGGCTCACATTAGACATGTCTCATGTGATCTGTATCCTGGCATACCGGTTATATTTTGTGGGGACTTTAATAGTACACCATCAACAGGAATGTATCATTTTGTCATCACTGGCAACATTCCAGAGGATCATGAAGACTGGGCTTCCAATGGGGAAGAAGAAAGATGCAACATGTCTCTAACACATTTCTTCAAACTGAAAAGTGCTTGTGGTGAACCAGCTTACACAAATTATGTTGGTGGCTTTCATGGATGTCTAGATTACATTTTCATTGACTTACATGCTTTAGAGGTTGAACAGGTGATTCCATTACCTAGTCATGAAGAAGTTACCACCCACCAGGCCTTACCTAGTGTTTCCCATCCTTCTGATCACATAGCACTTGTGTGTGATCTAAAATGGAAATAGATTTCTGTTTAATGGAATTTAAGTATAAAAAGGAAATTAGTTACTTTGTAGAAAATTTGATATGAATCAAAGCTAATATGTAACTTTCAAAGAGGAAATATAGACTCAATGGTAAAACTTTCTATTCATTCCCTACTAGTTATGTTCCAAGACTATTTATGTTTGCATCATATAGACCCTTTTTCCCCCTACACTTGGAGGAAAAGCAAATATATTTATGGAGAAACAGGAAGTTCATATATTGTGTACATTTTTATAAATGATTTTTAATCTAAGAATATTTTAAGTACCATTTGAATGATCTTTTTTTTCATGACACATTTCAGTTTGAATCATGTTTATTTAATTATATGAAAAAATGCATACAGGTTAAGGTGAAAGACCTAAATTCTGACACATGGGTCTACCTCTACCTCAATTTGGTCAGCAGTTTATTACAATTTCAGAGTTGACAAAAAATTAAAGTTGTTGTTGTTGATTGCTTCTGGTTTTTTTCTCCACCCCCAAGTACTAGGATTTAAACCCGAGGCTCTCACACAGTAGGCAAGTGCTTTTTCATTGAGCTACATCCCCAACCCTTTTTATTTTGAGATGGTATAAGTTGCCCAGGCTGGCCTTGAACTTGGGATGCTCCTGCCTTAGCCTCCCCAGCCTCCCATGCACCATTGTAACCAACTTCCGTTTTTCAGCTAACGAAGTGTCTTCATTCTCTTTAGTATTTTTGTTGTTAATATATGGTAAAATGGACATAATTTATATTCTGAATCATACAGCAGCTCATTTTAATTTCTAGTATGTAAGCACAATTTAGTATTCAAAGTAAATAGCAACATTTGATCCCATTTTATTTAATTACTCTTGCCTACAAAAAACTTAAAGACAAAAGAGTATTTGACCAGGTGATATTAACAAAATACAGCACAATACATTATTTTTGAGAAAATGCCTACTGATATGGACTTGAAACTTTGGATAAACTCATTCAGCATTTCTATGCCATAAGCATTTTCAAAATTGTTAGTTTTTATGAATAGGGAATAGAGAAGTAGTTTGGCTTTTGAGTATATCTGAAATAAAAACTATTACTTTTATAGGTAAGCAATATAATTTATTGTAAAACAAGATTTAAATAGGAGGCCAAACTCTTTTAAGATTAGAAATTACAAACAGCCTACAGTGATAACTAAGCTTTACTGACCAATTTATCACCATACCTTATTTGTAATGCTTAAGCTGTTGCTTTTTTGATGTTCAAGATAACTATAGTATACTCATATTTCTGCATTTAATTTCTAGATTAGGTATTAAATCCTACTCATCTCAAGAAAAGCTCTGATTTTCCAGTCATGAAAATGCTCATTTCAAATTCTTTAATCTCTGAATCTAGTACCATAAGAATTGTCTTCTTTAGATAATCTGCTATCAGATGTATTGTTATCTCTTAGTTTAGCAAGTTTGAGAATGAAATTTTACCTGCACTTCAGATTAAACCTTGAAGTATTTGAAGTACTTGAAGGGAAAGATTAAGGTACCAGATTGAACTGGGGATTGAACTCCGGGGCACTCAATCACTGTACCACATCCCCAACCCTATTTTGTATTTTATTTAGAGACTGAGTTGCTTAGCACCTTAGCCAGCTGAGGCTGGCTTTGAACTCACAATCCTCTTGCCTCAGCCTCCAGAGCCACTGGGATTACAGGCATGTGCCTCTATGCCCAGCAAGGTGGCAGTCTCTTGTGATCTTATTTAGAAAGAGCTATTCAATTGGGGGGTGGGGGGGGGGAAATCGATGCTACTGACTTGTGCCTTCCTAAAAACCATTTTCAAGAGCATTTTAACAGCAGTTTATAAATAAACAAATAAAGCTAGAATCTGATTTTTTTATATACTTTTTCTTTCTTTTAAAAATTTGGTTTTGGTCTGCTTCCAAATACACGTTAACAGACCCATATAGTAACTTAAGAGAAAACAAGTTTCTCAGAAAAATGTTAAAAAAAAAATGTAAAAAATTTTTCTAATGTGATATAATTACCCATGTCCATGAAAAGAACACACAGGTTCTATATTATACAAGTCCTAGCTAGATTGAAATCTAGTCAGAAAAACTCTTAAGCACTTACTAAATAGTCCATATATCCTAAATACCTAAAGTTGGTATTTCCTGACTAAACAGTGTAATCAGATTATATACAGGTATTTAAAGATATTAGGACAATGGAATGTTATTTTCAAGTGCTATATACTCTAGTCAGATCTCCCATAAACAGATACATTAGAATGACTCGAGTCCAAAGGTAGATGACAGTAAGAAAATTATGTAAGTAGCATACCAAAATTTCCTGTATTCATAAGACAAAGTGTTATTCAGAAATGTTTAAAGCTATCTTTGTGATTGAATTTTTCTATTACATTGGAATTTTCAGTATATTTTATTGTAACAAATATGGGAAGTTTAACAACTTTTTATGGCATATCACATTTTATAATGTCCTAAGTTCTTGCTGCAGGAATTAACATTTCAAAATTTTATAGCTATAAATGAGTACAAGTATTTTAAGATATGTTATTCTATTTTTTAATATTTATTTTTTAGTTGTAGTTGGATACAACACCTTTATTTCACTTGTTTATTTTTGTATGTGGTGCTGAGGATCGAACCCACAGTCTCGCACGTGCGAGGCAAGCGCTCTACCACTGAGCCACAACCCCAGCCTAAGATATGTTATTCTATTAAAATGATCTCTTGCACAGTTGTCACTACAGCAAATATATACATTGATAGTTCAGAATTCATTAGCAAACAAATCATTTCTGGCAACAATGTGTGTTGTTTTAAAATTTTGAATACTGAAATCAGTTGTTCCAAATTTCCTTTTGAATGTGGTGTTTCATACTGGAGGATAGATGTCTGAAGAGCAAACAAAAAGGGAGAAAAGATAGGAACTCTACTGTGGGAAGATCTCCCTAGTCAAAATAGTCATTTTTGATCTCACGTCTTAGCTCTGAAATATAGGCAAAGGTTTCCTATAAACTAATCCTTTTAAGTAAAATCCAAAATCCATATATAATAATAATAAAAGATACTGCATATTAATTTAATAAGACCCAAATGAACAACTCATTAGGAAAAATCTTTCCTCTAAAATCAATTCAAAAACATTTAAATGTATTGAAACTTTTTAATATTTTGCCTAGGATAATATTCAAAGGAAATACTGTTTAGATTTCATTTGGGGGAAGGAAAGAATTTTAAGAGCTTTAATTCATATGGGTTAAGTCTTTTGGTCCTTTTTTATAAGGAAATATTGCTACATTCTGAGATGATACCAAAGCATTTTTTAAATGAAATTCACATAGGATTAACCATTTTAATGTGTATAATGCATTCACATGTACAACCATCTAGTTCCAAAGCATTTTCATTACCTCCAAAGGAACAAGCAGTCAATCCCCAGTCTCACCTCCCCCAGCAACTGAAAACTACTAATCTGCTAGGGATCTACCTATTTTTGATATTTCATCTAAATGTAATCCATATGATCTTCTGTATCTGGCCTTTTTCATTTAACATATATTTTCAGGGTTCATTGCTTCTTATGGCTGAATGACAGTCTATGTAGATATACCACATTCGCTTATCTAAATGGACACTTACTTGTATGGTTTATGTCTTTTGGCTATTTTCACTAGTGCTGCTATAAACATCTGTGCAGTTTTTTTTGGTTTGAATCTGTTCTTCCGAGTATATACCTAAGAGTGGATTGCTGGGCTGTATGTGATTCTGTTTTCTTGTTGTATAATTTTACATTCCCTCAGTAATGTATGAGGGTCCCCCATTTTCTCCACATCCTCACCAAATAGTGGGTTTGAAGTGATATCTCTACCAGTGCTTTTGTGTTTGTGTGGTGCTGGGTATTGAATCTAGGTCCTTGTGCATGTAAGGCAAGCATTCTACCAACTGAGTTATATCCCCAGCCCGGTAATGCTTTTTTTTTTTTTGGTGTGAGGAGGTACTGGAGATTGAACTTGGATACTCCACCACTGAGCCACATCCCCAGCCCTATTTTGTATTTTATTTAGACACAGGGTCTGAGTTGCTTAGTGCCTTGCCATTGCTGAGGCTGGCTTTGAATTCACAATCCTCCTGCCTCAGCCTCCTGGGATTACAGGCGTGCACCACCATTCCCTGCTCTACCAATGTGTATGTGATTCTCTTTTCTTTTTTAACTTTAGTTGAATTAATGTTGACAGTCATGAACTAGATTATTCACAAATGGTTTACATGACTTCCTATTTTCCAAGAAGGCCCATATTCAGTTCCTGCTCATTTTACAAGCTTGTGTCAAGTGGGAAAGGTCAGTTTCCTGGCTTTCTTTGAAGAAATTTGAGAAGACAAAAATTAGAAAAATACCAAAGCGTAAACTGTAAATAAATAAAAAACCTAGGATAACAAAAAGTTAAATCTTAAAATGTTTGTCTCAGAATGAACTTGTTTAGTAACACTGGCTTACAATTAACAATGCTCCTTTTTAAATCTTAGGTACACAGAATAATAGATCACAAGAATGTATAAATTCTGTTGGGTATAGTGGCACATGCCTGAAATCCCAGTGACGTATTAAACATATCAGTTCACCCTGGTTGATGTGGATTCATTGTTATGTCAACGAACTCTGGGATGTCAAAATCCATATTTGTGTAGGTTTTAATCGTAATTTTAAATTTCCTTGAAAACTTTCCCTAAAAACAATTCATCTCCATCTGCCCATTTTGTGTTGATGCTGTCAAAACATTTGCATAACATAGTTCATTTTTGCCCAGTAACTCATCTTAATGATTTCATCCTGAAATGTTGCCAATGGACATTTTCTTAGTGTGCTGAAGTATTCCTGGGTTATATTTTTACTAGTTTGTCCTATTTGTGTTCTTTCTATATTTAACTTGATTCAGTAGTCAATTGGATTTAGTTGTTGTATTGGATGAATATGCACTTTTACAAGAATTATCAAATATCTTTATTTCCCTTGTAGAATAATTTAGAAACAATGGCATATCACCCTTAACATCCTTTTATTACATATCTTAGAAAAGTCTGGCTTTTTGCATATTGCATTGTGTCCTTTTTCTTCTCTCCAAATGAAATAACTCCATGATGATTTGGTTCTTCTATCCTAAATTGATGTTTTTTGTCTATAAGGGATTTCACTGCCTGTCAATTTAGTTCACAGGCCCTAAAAGAAATCCTAGCAGTCACTTCCCATTCTCCCTAGCTCCTGGCAACCATTTACCTACTTTATCTATATGAATGTCTACTCTGTACCTTTCATATAATTGGAATCAAATTATTATGCAGTTTTTTATGATTGGCTTCTTTTCATTTAAGATGTGCCCATGTTGTAGCATATATTAGTACTCATTTTTATGAATATTCCATTTCATGCATACCACATTTATCATTCGTCAGTTGACAGACATTTGGATTACTTCTATTTGCCTTCCAGATTACTTCTACTTGCTGCAACAAATATTTGCGTACATGTTTTTTAGTAGATAGATGTTCATGTGGGATCTGTTATACCTTTTGAGGATCTACCGAAATACTACCAAAATTAATACTATTAACTAAAGTACTATTTTACATTCCCACCAGCAATACACATAGGTTCTAATTTCTCTACATCCTCATTAATACATTTTATTATTAATATCTTATTATAAAAATAATACATGCTCTTGTAGTTGCAGTGGTACTTACCTGTAATCCCAACTACTAAGGAGGCTAAGGCAGAAGGATCACAAGTTCAAGGGCAGCCTGGACAATTTAGCAAGATCCTATCTCAAAATAAAAAAGGATGGGGATGTAGCTCAGTGGTAAAAACGTCCCTGAAACTAACCCCCAGTACTGCCAAATAAAAAGAAAAATATGCTCATTTTTAAAGTGGAAATCACAATACAGCAATGTAAAAACTTGTATTTGCCATACCTGAACTCCCTAAACCCATTTTAATAGCTAGTGTTTATCTGTCCAGACCATTTCTTTGAATATCCATAAATAAAAACATACACCTATTTAAGTACATATAGGATCATCTGCATTGTATATTATCTTCCCATGTCAACAGACAATAACTATTTTTCAAGTTGTATATGCCATAATAATTTAACCAGAACACTTTTGTATTATTTTTGCCATTGTAAGCAGTGTTTTTTGTACACGTATCTCTTGCCCAATTGTTGGGTATATAGCAGTATAGGATTACAATTGTTGAACCAGAGTTGTTATTCTCATTTTTTGATTGTAAGTATCTTACTATGAAGTGGCATCTCACTGTGGTTTTGATTTAGATTTCCTTGATGGGGATGTGTTCCAAGACCCCCAGTCTCAGTGGATGCCTGAAACAACAAATAGTGCCAAACCCTATATATGTTATTTTTTCCTGTATATACTTATAATAACATTTAACTTATAAACACAGTAAGATTAACAATTTGTAAAATACATTTTACTATAATAAAAGTTACTTAAAACTTACGGTTTCTGAAATTTCCCATTTAAGATTTTTGGAATACATTTGAATTAAATACTGAAACCATGGAAAACAACACCAGAATGGGTAACTACTATACATTTCTATTTAGTTGAATGGCAATCCAGCCTAAAAAGAACCATGTGGCCAGACATGGTTATCAACACACACACAAATATCACTGCATTACAGTTGTACATAATGGTGGAATTTGTTGTTATGTGTTCATACATGCATACAATATAACAATACAATTTTGGTCAGTATCATTCCCCAGTATTTCCCTTCCCTTCCCTTCCCTCTTCCAGTCACTTTCTTCTATTCTACTATTCTTTTCATTTTCATGAGATTCCTGCCCCAGCACCCACCACCTTTCTTTTCCCTTTTCCCTTTCTTGCTTCCACATGAGAAAACATGACTGGGGCAGTCCGTTCTTAACCAGTTCTCTGCCTGCAGAAGGCAGGGCTAAGCCTCCCACCACCAAGTACTTAACATGCCCATGCGTACTATTACAACAGTAAAGGAATTGGTGACAAGGTCAAGAGGGAATCTAATTTCACTGTTCTTAAACACTTAAGTGACCTAGGAGTCATCTGCTAGTACAGCTACATTGTTTCTTGCCTTAGTCCAGATATTTGCTCATGCTATTTACTTCTCACAATCTTTGTTCTTAAAACATTTTATATGGCTTGTGGAAATACAAAATAAAGGACATTTTCTTCCTGTACTGATAACTTAGGCACTTGAATACAATGTCATAATGCATATACTAGAAGAAATGTATCAAAAAATATGATAAAGTTTAATAACTCAAGTAAATTTTAGACCACGTCTGAATGAATTCCATTTTTATAGTAATGTAGCCTTTAAAGTAAAATGTTTATATTATTCTCAATGACATTAAGAATGTAAAGCTAGTACTTCATTCCAAACATTTTCCTAAAAATTAACTAGTTGATTACATAAATGTTATCTGAGAAGAGTTCTTGGCATGCTAGTTAGTGCTGTCCCAATACTAATTCTGTTAATCCCTCGGAAAAATGCTGGCAATGTGATTGTTTCCAATAGCATTCTCAGAATTGAACATTCTTAAATAAGTAATCAGTGAAGATTCTAGAACTGCTTCAATAATTTCCCCTACATCAGATCTTTAGATAGTGTACTAGCAAATACCATTTGTTCTTATTACTCAACCTTTCATATTAATTCTATCCAAGTTGATAGCCAGTATTTACATTACCGAAATATCAACATGCCATGAAGTACAACACTTGTTTTCAACAAATCTAAAGTCACTTTCAAAGCTCCATCACAAAGAACCAGAAATCCATATTAAAGAAAGTTTAGTAATTATTACATATAAGGTAATTCTGTGCCTATACTGAAATAAAGTATCTAAGTGAGACACTGGTACTCTACAAAACTAAGGTAATATATTTCACTCAGGTTTTATTTTCAACAAAGAGTATGTAATATGTAAGATAAAGGGGGGAAATCCATGGAAATTGAAATCTTTAGCAAAATATCAAGATATACACCACAGAAAAGCAACTGATAAGCTAGACAAAAGACAGTGGGAAATATATTATTGACCAAAACAATGCTTACTGGACAGGGGTCAGAGAACAGATAATGGTCCATCTTCAACCCTGATGCTGCTAATGAGCCTTTAAAAGTAATTACAATTCCTCTTCAGTTTTTCTATTAACATATTTGACTACTATTTGGCAGAATACTTTTTAGGGGTATAATTAACTGGTCTGTATAAGGGAGGTCACTGAGATGTCTTACTGACTGACCAACACTAAGTTTTAACATTTGAGGAAACATTGAATGTTGAGAGTGTTAAATATTTAATAAGACTAATGAACAATAGATTAGGACAGTGATAGTGATTTCGTAAGTCTGTATAAAACAGGGAAAATCATTCTAGCATCTCATGATTTACTCTCCCAAAGCATTTGATCACTTCTATTTGAAAATAAAATTCTCAGTTTGGCTTTAATATTTTAAGGATTTAAGAAAAAAGTTATTTCTAGAGGTAAAAGTTGCCAAGTTACCAAGTTAATGGTTTCTGAAATTTTCATTTTAGATATTTGGAATGCATTTGAATAAATAATGAAACCAGTTACCAAGTTAATGTTTTCAGAACAAAACAAAACAGTCTTACAAGTATTTTTCAACCCATTTGGTGAAAATTAGACAACTTTATTTCGGGGGGGGCGGGCGGGTAACAAGGATTGAACTCAGGGGCACTCAACCACTAAGCCACATCCCCAGCCCCATTTTGTATTTAGAGTCAGGGTCTCACTGAGTCACTTTTGCTGAGGCTGGCTTTGAACTCTTGATCCTCCTGCCTTAGCCTCCCAAGCTGCTGGGATTTTAAGCATGCACCAGCACGCATCCGGCTTTAACATTTTTAATACAGTCATTTCCAATGGTAGCAACAGCTGCCCTTTATAACAAATTAGAGTATATGGATTCTCTAGAGTCCATGGAAAGTAACTTCAGCTTAATTGAGTTATTAGCTTTTTAAAATTAATGATCTGAACTTTGAACTTACTGAAGTTTTGTATCTTCTACTTCATATCCCATATACAAGAGAACTCCCTTATTTGCAAAGAAGAGAGAATTCATCCAGTAGTCTAGGAAAGTTGTAATCATCAAGTGACACAAACTAGTTAAACATATTCTATATCCCAGAACCTCTTTTAAATGATCATAAACTGCTTACGTACATTTTCCTTACATTCAATCCATGGGTTTTTTTTAATTCAAAAGTATACAATTTTTAAAGCGTATACCTGGTTTTAGAAATAACTTTTTGATCCATAAATATGTCTGAATCTATTCAGGCCATTAAGAACCATTAAAAAAGTAACACTGTGGTAGAGTACTTGCTTAGCATGTTCAAGGCCCTGGGTTTGATCCTCAGTTAAGTATAATAAAATAAAACACCATAAAAAAGCAAGATTTATAATACATAAAATATTAGAATACAGACAAAATCTTTAAGTCACTCAAAGCTAACAAGTTCTAGTCCTTAATAACTTAGTAGATATAGTTAATAGGGTATAATTTTATTGCCTTAGTAACTAAAGAATGAGTCACATACAGTTCTCAGTTGAAGTTTAAAATTTGTAAAATCAAAAAGAGAAGTGATTGTAAACTTTGCTCTTCTTTGTAGTGCAGTGGCATCACCTAAGTCTATGTATTCTGCCATGCAAACAGCACTTGAGGAAAAAACTTTTTCAACTAGTGTTAGCTGTAAAATAAACATCACACATGCTTTTGGAGCAGTCCATTTGTTTGCTCTTGATGCAACTTTTGAAATTTACTGCTTCAAATGGAATTTTATAAGCCTACATTTTTCTGGGTTTTTTTGTTTTGGGTACTGGGGATTTACCCCAGAATGATTTTCATCCCCAACCCTTTTCATTTCTTAATTTGAGACAGGATTTAAATAAGTTGCTTAGTGCCTTGTTAAGGTGCTGAGGCTGGCCTCAAACTTGTGATCCTCCTACCTCACTTCCTGAGTTGCTGAGAATTACAGGTACACACAGCTATGTCTGGCTGAAAACTAAAGTTTTGATATTGCAGCCCACTCCGTGGTAATAATAACCCATGATAAATTTAGTTCTAACTTAAATAATTAATAAACCCACTGGGATTTATATTATTTGCCACAGTTTATAAAATATGCAAATCAACTTTGCTATACAGGAAAATTTATTTCAAACACAAAGAGTCATGAAGAACACACAGTTATATATTTTATCATTTTATTAGGAATAATTTCAAATGGGTTATGAAGAAAACTTATTGTGTTTGCTGAGTTTTCAAAAAAACTCTTAATGAAGATATGTTCATCAATAAACAAAACACCAGCAGAACTATCATATACTGGGCAAAGAGTCAGGCTGATACCAAAAGCAACATGCAACATAAAGAAGATAATAATATAAAGAAAGACAATCTGCTGAGTATTAAAAGCCATCTCAATATGAACTCTTTGCAACCAGCACAGAATTAGCTATCAAATCCAAACCACACCAAGGTTAAGTTTGGCTGACGGAAGCCAGGAAGTCAATAATAGGGAAAAAATATTAAGTTCCTCAGTGCAAGATAGCTGAATAGTGTTTTGGAGCATTTCCCTGGCTGGTACAAGAAGTATTAGAAAATCCTTTTGGCAAGGGATAGAAATAAATACAAATGGAATGCTACATGTTCAAATCAGCAGACTGTCCCAGGAATGATACAGGTATCAGTAAAGTAGCAAGGGGATAACTTTAAAACATTATTTGTTGTGGGCTCAAAAAACATTCAAAACTGATTTATTTAAAGGTGTCACAATAGCTATGTCCAGGCATTTAGGTTTAAAGGAAGTCAAAATTAAAAGAGGATACTTTTTTCCCCAAGAATTTCTTCAAAACCAAGCATATTGCTAAAGAGCAACATTATACTTGGTAAACAATAATTGGCAACAAAATAAGTTTAAACGCTGTAATATTCTGCCCAAACCAGTCCCAGATACAGTTTAATAACCAAGATGCAAACTAATTTTGTTGTAACAAGCCTAGACCAATTCTATCAAAATGTGTCCTTGGTTAGATATCCAGTTTTATTTAACGTTTTGAAAGCTCGTTTGACAGCCAATCAAGTCCCTCATACAGACCAGTTCCTTGTGTAGCACAAGTGGCTTGAACATACCACTGTGAAGAAAGGACAAGAAAATACTGATTAACAAGATTGTGTATAAGCAGTGTTTAAACTTTCTTAATCAAAATACTAAGTAGTCCCCCTTCAAATGTCCAAGGTTACTACTAAGTCAGCAGTCACTGTTAACTATAAGGAAAAAAGAAAACGAAAATATGCAAAAACAATGGAAAATATGAGGAAATGTATTAAATGACTTCTTCTCAAACATAATTAATTTGCTATCTAAAGATTTTCTAACTATAAAGATTACTCAAAATTATCTATGCTTTAAGATTAGGAGTTTTCTCACACCTCTTGCTTCTCACAAACCCCCCTTATATTTAAAGCTACATCTACCTAGTCATTAAATTTAGTAAACTTTCCACCATTTAAACTGAAGAGAATATTCATGAGGAAACAGTAACTAACAAACTACTCAACTGAAAGGGCTGACTTTTGTATAATCAAAAATTATCATATTGTATTAGGGTTTGAACCCAGGGCCTCACACATTAGGCAAGCATTCTACTACTGAGCTAACATCCCCAGCTCTTTTTACTTATTTATTTTTGAGACACAGTCTCACTAAGTTGTTGAGACTGGCCTCAAACTTGAAATTTCTCCTGCATCAGCCTCCCCAGTACCTGGGATTATAGGCATGAACCAGCCTGGCTTATGTTACCATAATTTTTATAAATGATGTGCTCATTGCCTTCACAGAGGATAACTATCAACTTTTAAATTGAGTATTAGCTGAAATAGTAACTCTAGAAGTCAGGAGGTCAGTATATTAACCTTCAAATACTTACTGTTCTGTTACGGAGAGACTGAAGGCCTAATTTATCTGTCATTTCGCTGATAGCCATAGCATTTGGCAAATCCTGTTTGTTTGCAAAAAGCAGCAGCACTGCATCTTGCAGCTCATCTTCCTCAAGCTAGAAATAAAAAGTAGACCATTAACAACTACAAAACTGGGTCCAATTATTGTAACTAACTGTCCAAAACAATGTCTTCCTATATATATATATTTTTTCAACATTAAATAGTGTTAAACAACAACCAAATTTCTCTACGTAAATTTCAGGTACTCTTACAACTTAAATCTCATATCTTTCAGATTTTAAATCCAGAGTAAATAATCATATGCCTTGAAGTAAAGCAAAAATGTTTTTTAAGCCAATCATCCTATACCCCATCAAGGCAAATCACTTTCATGAATTTCCACAGAGAATGAAGACTGCCAAGGACAAGAAATATATAAGGGAATATAGTGTTTAAGGCATGATCTTACAGTACTTAGTAGCAAAAGTATTTAGATGGTGATCCTTTTGGATTTTTATCCTTTCCAGACAATGGGGTCTCACAACACTGAGAAAATAAAATTACTAAGATATTAGTAGTATCATAAAAGGTGCAAGAAGAGTACCAAGCATAAAGCTAGTAGGATTAAGTACTGTATAACACAACATGGATGACCCTTGAAAAATCATTCTAGGTGAAACAAGTTAGACACAAAAGATCACATATTAATATTTCCATTTATAGGAACATAAAGAATAAATAATTACAAAGAAACGAATACTAGATTATTGGTTGTCAGAGGCCAGGGATGTGGGTAGGAAAGGGAAGTAATGGGGAGTGACTGCTAATGGTTCCAGGATTTCTTTTTGGAATGATGGAAATTTTCTAATATTAGATTGTGGTGATGTTTATAAAACTCTGTATACTAAAGACCACTGACGTATACCTTTTTTAGGGTACAAGAGATCCAACCCAGAGCCTTGAATATACTGAATGCTATACCACTGAGCTACAGCCCAGCCTTGACTTGCACATTTTATTTTATCTTTACTTATTGGTGTTGGGGATTTAACCCAACCCAGGGGTATTAACTACTGATTCATGTCCCCAGCCCTTTTTTATACTTTATTTAAAGACAGGATCTCATTGAGTTGCTTAGGACCTCACTAAATTGCTGAAACTGGCTTTGAATTCATGATCCTCCTGCCTCAGCCTCCGGAGCCACTGGGGTTATAGACGTGTACCACTGCATCCAGACTTAGCTGCCCATTTTTATGGTTTGTGAATTATATTTCAATTTAGCTGTTTGCAACAAAGAGTAGGTGAAATTTGACTTAACTGGCAAAAAGCCATCAGTGACTTAGTTATACAAATAACAGAAAAATTTTTTTTATAAACTATTCCACTCACAGGAGCAATGAATGATAATTACAATTTCATTTCAGTCAATATTTCATGGCCATACATCTGAAACCATAACAAGGTTCCTCAACAATTTTTCTCTCTTCCAGATTTTTAATAATCATAAATACATGAGAACATTAATCAGATACATGGCAAGGCAGAAATGCCACTGTCAACCAAATCCCCTCTTTCTAATGGAATTCTTTATCATAGCTGCTGTTATAAAATATTTCTGAATAATAGGCACAGCACAGAAAAAACTGAACCTGAGTCCAGTGTGGTAGCACATTCCTATAATTCCAAGAACTGGGGAAGCTGAAACAGGAGAATTTCAAGTTCAATGCCAGCCCAGGGGCAACTTAGTGAGATCCTGTCTCAACATTAAATAAAAAGGCTGGGAATATAGCTCAGTGGTAGTGCCCCTGAGTTTGATCCTCAGTACTGTAAAAAAATGGAAAAAAAAAAAAAAAAAAGAAAACTGAACCTGATGACCTTGAGAAGAAGGGATTCAAACCAGAAATCTCAGGTTAAAACTGAAAAACTGCAGACTTTATATTTGTAAAATAAAGAACTGGACTAAATCAAATATCCTTAACCAGAAACAGGCATTGAAATCAATCAGAGCATTCTGGGCAGTTTTTCTTTCCCCTTTTTTTTTTGTTGTTGTTGTTTTTTTTTTTTTTGGAGATATGAGAAAATGAACCTAGGGGCTTTGAACATACCAGGCAAGTATACTATCACTAAGCTCCATGCATCTTTTTCAACTTACCGAAGGAGCTTTTCTTCTGTTTTTTAAAAAAAAGCTCTACAGGGACTCGCACAGTGGCATAATACTGTAATCCCAGTAACTCAGAAAGCAGAAGCAGGAGGATTACAAATTCAAAGCCAACCTCAGCAACTTATCGAGACCCTGTCTCAATATAAAAAATATAAAGGACTAGGGATATAAGCTCAGTGGAATCCCCAGTACCAAAAACATAAATGAATAAATAAATAAGCTCCATAGGGGGTCATGGATGCAAGTCCAGTGACAGAACACATACTTCCAATGTATAATCGCTGGAACCGAATAAAATAAATAAATAAATAGTTTTATAGGAGATTTTTTCTTGTGCATTCTTAAGAATCTGAGAATAATATAGTTTCTCAAGTTACTTTCTACCTCTTAAAAATATATACCAACCACTAACACCACCACAATCGCCCAGAAAAACAAACCTTGGAAATGATAAAATTTAAAATATATCCTTACCATTTTCTGCAGTACTTGGGCTCCTTCCTGAATTCTTTCACGATCATTGCTATCTACCACAAAAATAAGACCCTAGGAAAAAAAATTATTTCAATAAATTATAAAATAAAACTTAAGGCACAGAGTAAATATGAAACATAACTAGCAAAATGTTATCAAGGTTAGACACTGGAAGAAAATGTTCCCTTACTGAAATGTAACAAACAAACAAAAAAAAAAACCTCAGGGTTTTAATACTAAAAACTAATAAGCATTATTTGTGATTTTAACTTATGTAATTTCAAATCTAAAAGAAAAATCTTAATCTTAACCAATGACGACTTTTCTCAACTATGCTTAAAATACTTTTCAACCCTTTTTTCTTCCCTAGCATATATAAGCACAAGTAAGTAAAGAGCAAAATAAACACAACGTGAAGACAAAAGGAAAAAGGATAAACTAATGATCCCAAAGAATCATGAATTTACTAACAGGTTTATTCCCAAAAAAGCATGCTACAAAAAAGAAAAAAAAAAAGTGGCAGGAGTGAAGGGAGAGCATGCCCTAAAATAGTTTGCATATGCTTCAACGTGGAAAGAAAAAAAGAGCCTTATTCCAGAATGTTGCCTGCCAACTCTATCATGAGAAGACTCAAACAAAATATAACACAAGGATTGTGGTAAAGTATTTGCCTTGCACACACAGGCCCTAGGTTCTATCCTCAGTACTGCCAAAGGGGAAAAATAAATTTTTTTTTTTTTTAAAGAGAGAGAGAGAATTTTCAATATTTATTTATTTATTTATTAGTTTTTCAGCGGACACAACATCTTTGTTTGTATGTATGTGGTGCTGAGGATCGAACCCGGGCCGCATGTATGCTACCGCTTGAGCCACATCCCCGGCCCCATAAAATCTTTAAAACTATCTCATCATCAAGTTTAATCTGGGAACAAAAAAAACAAAAACATGAAAATTTCAAGGTTCATTTGATCAAACTGAATTTTTTTTTTTTTTTTTTTT
>NW_025999941.1:6212685-6255055 GCF_001458135.2 Marmota marmota marmota | reverse complement strand
ATTTTTTTTTTTTTTTTTTGGTCTGGGTATTGAACCCAAGGGTACTTAACCATAAGCCACATATCCAGCCTTTTAAAAACATTTTACTGACAGACAAGATCTCACTAAGTTGCTTAGGGCCTCGCTCAATTGCTGAGGCTGGCTTTAAAATTTCAGTCCTCCTGTTTCAGCCTTTGGAGCCACTGGGATTACAGGGGTGCACAACTGTGCCCTGTGCAAATAAGAAATTCTTAACAAAAAAGGAAGGTAGTGATTTTTTTTTTTTTTTTTCGGCAGTACCTCAGGGTGATCTACCACCAAGCTACATCACAAGCTGTTTTTATTTTGAAGCAGGGTCTCAGTAGTGACAGTCTCTAAAGATAGTTACAAATATAATAATTCTGTACTACAAAAGAGATACCATTTGGAGGCAATAATTTGAATTAAGACTTTTTGAAAAAATTTCAAATGGAAGCCAGTCATGGTGTAATCCCAACAACTTGGTAGGCTGAAGCAGAGGATTGTAAGTTTGAGGCTAGCCTCAGCAATTTAGAAAGGCCCTAAATAACTTAGCAAGATCCTGTCTCAAAATAAAAAATACAAAGGGCTGGGGATGTGGCACAGTGATAAAGCAGCTCTGGGTTTAATCCAGTACCTCAAAACATTAAAACAACTTTCATATGGGAAAGTATGAAATTCTCAGCCAGAAAAGCAGGGACAGATTAATTTAATAGCTTTGGTAAAATCTATTGGTATTTTGCTAATGTGATTCACTGCTTTTTAATATTTTTCTTCCTACAACCCTACCTTCTAAAGTATTTTATTTATGTTTTTTTTTTTTTTTTTGGTAATGGGGGATTGAACCTAGGGGGCTCTACCATTAAGCTACACTCCAGCCCTTTTTACTTTTCTTTTTTCTTTCTCCTTATTTTTTTAGTTGTAGATGGACACAATACCTTTATTTATTTATTTGTTTTGTGGTGCTAAAGATCAAATCCAGTGCCTCACACATGCTACGCAAGCACTCTACACTACTGCGCCACAACCCAGCCCTCTTTTTACTTAAATATTTTTTTAGTTGTTAATAGACCTTTATTTTATTTATGTATTTATATGTGGTACTGAGAATCAAACCCAGCGCCTCACACATGCCAGGCAAGTGCACTACCACTGAGAAAAACTGATCAGGAATGCTAGAAATGCAAGCTAAGAGCTTAACTGTGATTACATCAGGTGACACCTAAGACTTTCTCCAGCAGATATGAATTCCCTAGGAAGAAATACTTGGGATTTTAATTCTAGGGTGGCGTGAAGGCCAGGAATGGAGCTAATCTAAAATTTAAAACTCAAAAATTCTTACAAAGTGTTGTAAGTAAATCCAGAGATAAAACCATGGTTACTGGTGGATCAAGAATTATAAGGTTTTACATGATGCTTAACTTTACTTCAAAAATATGCTCCCTAGCCAGGCCCAGTGGTGGCACCTGTAATCCAAACAACTTGGGAGGCAGAGGCAAGATCATCATAAGTTCAAGGGCAACCTGGGCAATTTATCCAGAGACCCTATCTCAAATTTTTTAAAAAAGGGCTGGGAATGTAACCCAGTTATAAAGCACCCCTGGCTTCAATCTCAGTACAAAAACAAACTCCCAAAACAAAAACAAAAACTCCCTAAATGAAACGCTAAGACTCATTTTTAAATAATTCAGGGGATTGGGGTTCACTAAACATGACTATCGGTTAAACAATATTGACTATATCCAACAACTAAAATTGTAATAATGGGAATTTATTATGCTAAATAAAGTTTTTTAAAGTATGGCAACTTTGATAAGCAAAGCTATTTTAATGACATACACATTCTTGTTTTTAAATAAGAAAGTATCCCATTTTCTTATTTTGACCTACTACTTATACTAGGTTTGTTCCAACCTCTCACCTGGGATATTCACTGCCCTCTGGTGGCATTATATCTCATTTGCATGCAATATTTTAAACGTTGGAGAGCAAGTCTAACGTTACAAATTTAAAACATATCAGTACTTTTAATATCACACTTTAATTTTTTTTAATATTTATTTCTTAGGTGTAAATGGACACAACACAATGCCTTTATTTTTATGTGGTGCTGAGGATCGAACCTGGGTCCCGCCCATGCTAGGGGAGTGCTCTACCACAATCCCAGCCCCATCACACTTTAATTTTTTAAAATTATCAACTTCAGTAATAAAAAAAAACTAATGAGTAGAAGAGACAGCAGAATCGGGACTAGATTAAGCAAAGAACTCTCCAATCTTGAAGTCATTTCAAGTTTTAATTTCCTCATGAGATTTAAACTACAACAGTGGTTCTCACTGAGAAGCAATTTTGCTCCCAGGGACTATTTTCCAAATTTTGGATTGTCAAAATTCAGTGAGACAGCTGCTACTGACATTTATCTAATGAGTAGAGGACAAGGAAGAGAGCCTTACTTACAGCCCAAAAGTGTTAGTATGACTGTTGTAAGATCCAAAATCAGCATCACCAGAGAACTTGCTAGAACCCCAGGCCTGGCTCTGTTTAACCAATATGTATTTTTGACAAATATCCAGGTAATTCATATGCACATTCATGTTTTAGAAATGCTAATGATGCTTAGTTACTTGCTCAGAGATTCTGATTCAAGTGGTATTTTGATATGATTGAGGCTTCTGGATTTTGAGAGCTCCTTAGGTGATTATCATATGCAGCTAAATTTGAGAACTCCTAATCTACAGGATCACTAAAGTCTCTTCCATGCCAGTATTATATATACTATATGACACTAATAAAATTATCTTACAAGTCAACATAACATTTATCTTAAATATTTTAAGATAAATTTTAAATAAAGTAACAAACACTGGGCTACTTGAGAAGGTCTATCATTATCTTACATTTATTAGAAACCACTACGATAAAAATTTACACATACTTTTCTTTCTAAACTAACAATGAGAGACCTAATTCATGCTTTTTTTTTTTGAGAAAAAGAAGTTTTTTTTTTTTCTTCTTTGCTAGCAAAGGAGAAACACAGGAGACTCCTGTCCCAGAGGCTGTGATTCTGCCCATCAGCAGGACAGGGGGTTTTGAAGAGGTGATTTCAAGGCCATATTCCACTGGTCTCTGTGGAAGTTGTAATTCATTTGTTAATTTGGGAGATAGTCTGAGATCTTCTGGTACCTCATTCTTGAAAACCACATCTGCACCCATCCCACCTCATCTTTCAAAATCTTACTGGGTTAGCTAACTCTTACCACAGGTAGTTTAGCTTTCAAAGGCATGAATGAAAGTCCACTAAAGAATATGGGAGTAGTAATAAGGTCAACTCATATGGTACACACCAACCTCCAAGTAAACACTAGATATTAATGTAAAATTCATTACATGAAACCTATAAAAAAGGTCTTAAATTTTTTTTATACCATTCTTACCTGGGTATTCTGGAAGTAATGCCTCCAGAGAGGCCTAATTTTATCTTGACCACCAACATCCCATACTGTGAAACAAATGTTCTTATACTCTACTGTTTCCACATTAAAACCTACAAGGAAAAACAAAAATGCTGTGCATAATGCATTGTTAAAATAAACTCCTTTACTATGGAATATCTTAGTTATCCTATCAAGAAAATCATCAAGTTTTAACAAAAACACAGATTCTGCCTTTTTTCCCATTAAGATGTAAGTTAAAGTCAACAGTAAACTTTCTTACCAATGGTAGGAATGGTGGTGACTATCTCCCCTAACTTCAATTTATACAGAATGGTCGTCTTGCCAGCAGCATCCAATCCAACTAGAAGAAGACATTACAGATTTAAAATCTAGACCAAAAGCATACAAAGAAATAATTTTATAATGACTTATTAATTTGAAAGTAAAAGTTGACTGTTCACGGCACAAATCTGAGTTAGAAACAAAAATCACCTCACTTCTGATTCCCAAAGGGAATATACTAGAAGCCTTTCTATTTTTCTTTCTAGACCTATCAAGACAGCATAAAGTAGCAAAAGGAAAAGAATACCTGGTTGACTCAGAATCTAATCTTTGGTTCTGCCACAAACTTGATAGGTAAGCACTCTGCAGTGAGCCATATACTCAGCCCTAGGTTAAATGATTTTTATTTTTTATTTTATTTTTTTGTGGTACTGGGGATTAAACCTAGGGGTGTTTTACCACTAAGTACATCCTCTCTCAGTCCCTTTTATTTTGAAACAGGGCCTCACTAAATCGCTGAGGCCAGCCTCAAAGTTAAAATCTTCCAATCTCATCCTCCCAAGGAGCTGTGATTACAGGTGCACATCTCAGAACCTGTCTATCACCCACCCTCTTAGAGGCACACACCTGTAATCCTTGCAACTTGGGAGTTTGAGGCAGAAGGATCACAAGTTCAAGGTCAGCCTCAGCAACTTAATGAGGCCCTAGGCAACTTTAATGAGACCCTGTTCTCAAAATAAAATAAAAGGTTCAATACCTGGTACTAAAAAAAACTAAAAAACAAAAACAAATTAGAAGATGAATCAGAGAACACAGAATAATAACAAAATCTATAGAGCATATTTTAAGCAAAATGACTTGATGTTAAGGAGAAAATATAGGTAACAGTGTCTTGGTCTCCTTATAATAATAAATGAAGAAAAGGCTAAATATACCCCTACCTCATCCATTTCAACATCAAATATGCACAAATAAGAACCAAAGTCTGGGGCTTGGGATGTGGCTCAAGCGGTAGCGCGCTCGCCTGGCATGCGTGCGGCCCGGGTTCGATCCTCAGCACCACATACAAAAAACAAACAAAGATGTTGTGTCCGCTAAAAAACTAAAAAATAAATATTAAAATTCTCTCTCTTAAAAAAAAAAAAAGAACCAAACTCTGGCTTAATTTGTATTGTAAAAATGGTTCTCCAATATAAATCAAGTCTTTCTTCTTAAAACAATTCAATTGAAGCTAAGGTGTAAGTAGGGAGGAATGTACTTGCTATAGAGAAAAAATCCACATTGGAAAATGATAAACTTATTACAATGATAGGGAAGAACAAATTAAGTCCTTTCAAGTATGACTCTCTCAAAATCTGTATATTCTATATTGTTTGCAAAAGCCCTCATAAATCAAAGACCAATATCTAATAACCTCACTGAATGTCTCAATTTTCTAAGAACATCACTTTTAGCAGCCTCATTTATTTTTATGACATATTTTTTAAAAAATTAATTGAGGGGCCGGGTTTGTGGCTCTGTGGTAGAGTGCTTGTGTGAGGCACTGGGTTTGATTCCTGGCACCACATAAAAAAAATAAATTAAATAAAGGTATTCTGTCCATCTACAACTAAAAATATATATTATTTAAAAATCAACTGAGTACTGATTGCAGAAAGGACACATTCTATATATTTACATCAAAGCATAATTTAGCACATGAAAGCAATGACAGTAAGTTTTATATAAAAAAAAAAAACTGAAATCATCTCAATTATCTTGTTTTCATTCCTGTGCAGTAAGTTTAATTTTTATCAGTTTGTCCAAAATGAAGACTATATAGTAATTCAGACTTATCCCACCTAATCCTTCCTATTCTCTACCCTACTTTAAGATTTCCCTTCATGCTCTAGCCTCTATGACTTCTTATACCTGTGCCCTCTAATCAAATCCTTTTCCCCCTTTTATACTAGATCACAGGTTTATTCTTTCTAAAATTCTATGACACATACAGTACACTGAGTCATCCACCCCAAGCCTTCATTCTTGGGCATAAGAACTACTATACAAAGTTTTATTTTTGAATATGAAACAGTAACAAAAAGATCAGTAGAGGGTGAGGACTATTGCTCAGTTGGTAGAGTGCTTGCCTTGCATGCACAAGGCCCTTGGTTCAATCCCCAACACACACCAAAAATAAAAATAAAGTGCTCTTTGGGGCCAGGGTTGTGGCTCAGTGGTAGAGATCTTGCCTAGCATGTGTGAGGCACTGGGTTCAATCCCCGGCATCACATAAAATACAACAATAAAATAAAAGTATTGTGTTAAAAAAAAAAAATCAGGAAAGCATGGGATATAACTCAATGGTAGAAAAGTGCCTACCATGTGCAAGGCCATGGGTTTAATCCCCAGCACCACAAAAAATAAATAAGAAAACAATTTGAATAATTAGCAAAGAGAAGACACTACTGTAAAATCTGACATCTTCAGTAAAAACACACACAAAAGGAAGGCGTGTAAAACAACCAAATCTTTTAATTTTTCTACAATGCTATCTCTCTTGAGAGAATAAGATATTTTTAAGAAAACAACAACAACAAAATCACCTTAAAATCCAAACACAATTAAGCCAAGTCAGAACTGAAACTGAAATGCTGGTTAGGAAAAAGGAAAATGAAAAACAAAAGCACTCAAATCATATACTGAGAACTGACCAATCCTCATTGGAGGTCCAGCAAGACCTCATTCCACCTTTTAAAAACAATGTAAAAGCCAGGCATGGTGGCCCATGCTTGCATTTCCAGCAAGTGAGGAAGCTGAGCAAGAGGACTGCCAGTTTAAACTGCCTAAGCAAATTAACAAGACCCTGTCTTAAAATAAATGAGAAGGACTGGAGATGCAGTTCAATGGTAGAGCACTCCTGGGTTTAATTCCCAGTATCACACCAATAAAATAAAAATAAAATATAAATCAAAAAATACTAAGAATGCATAAAGTCCAAGATGAATCATGATTAAATAATTATTTTAAGTTATAAAAAAAGACACAAGTATTCCAATTATTCTTTTAATAAGTTTTATAACGGTAAGTCTTTTTTTATTTTTTATGTGGCACCAAGGATCAAACCCATGCCTCACACATGCTAGGCAAACACTCTACCACTTAACTACAACAGCAGCCCGCAGAGTCTTTTTTAACCTGATTAGCAAGTATGGCTTTCATTAAAAAAATAAATAAATAAATAAAATTCTTTTATCAAAATGTTGAACTGTTTACATTTCCTGAAGCATCCTTTTGAAGATGACTGCTTTATAGCCTTCAATAAGAACTTTTATTTTTCAGGGAAGCATTTACAAAATAATGCAATCAGAAAGACCTTTTAAGCACCCACAAATTATTTTTTACATGAAAATTACAAGGGGTTAGGGCTGTAGCTAGGTGGTAGAAAGCTTGCCTAGTATTCAAGAAGCCCTGGGTTTGGTTCCCAGCAGCATAACAAACAAAACAAACTACCAGACAACAGGGCTGGGGACATAGATCAGTGGCAGAGCACATCAGCATGCATTAAGCCCCGGGTCTGATCTATAGCACCACAAAACTGCCTCCCAAACTACAGTTTTTTTGTTGTTGTTTTGTTTTTGTTTTAGAGAGACAGAGAGAGAGAATTTTAATATTTATTTTTTAGTTATCGGCGGACACAACATCTTTGTTTGTATGTGGTGCTGAGGATCGAACCCGGGCCGCATGCATGCCAGGCGAGCGCACTACCGCTTGAGCCACATCCCCAGCCCAAACTACAGTTTTAATAGCTCATAGCCACATAAAAGATATCTTCTCAATTGTATCCAAAATAATGGTGCTGTATAAATACAAACCAAGAGTTGTTTTTTATTTGTTTTGTTTTTTAAAGGCTGGGGTTGTGGCTCAGCAGTAGTGCACTTGCATAGCATGTGTGAGGCACTGGATTCAATTCTCAGCACTGCATATAAGTAAATAAAATTATTAAGGTCTGTCAACAACTCAAAAAAAAAAAGGCATTTCTATTGTGAGCTTTAAGATGCACAAATTGTAGGAACACACCATCATCAACTTAAAACTCATTATATAGTTCTTTACACAAAAACTTATTGGTCTAACAATTTTGTGCCACTTTAGAAATTTCTATTTTTTTTAAATATATATATTAGTAGTAGATGAACACAACACCTTTATTTTATTTGGTTTTATTTTTATGTGGTGCTGGGGACTGAACCCAGTGCCTCAAGCATGCTAGGCAAGCGCTCCACCACTGAGCCACAACGCTGGTCCCACTTTAGTCATTTCTTAATATGTATTTCCTTATGTTTCAATATTTGGCAATAGATTTTTTCCACAAAGTGAAACTATAACCAATTCTCAAATAACCAAGGGAAGAATAATCTGTACAATTCAGTAAGTTTTCCCTCCCCTCCACTATTATAAACAGGTCAATGTATTGGAAGATATGCTGGAATCACTACTTATTCTTAACTAGGCCTGTACTTTGATCAAAGTGTTAATATTCCAAGCAAAACTACTTCAGTAACCTTTGCCAATCATTAAAAAGTATGCCTACCAACTTACAGCAGTCAGAAATTCTTATATTTCAAGTTAAAGAAGGCCGATGCAGGGTTGGGGATGTGATGCTCAGTGATAGAGCACTTGCCTCGCATGTGTGAGGCACTGGGTTCAATCCTCAGCACCACATAAAAATTTTAAACAAAATAAGTTAATGTGTCCTTCTACAACTAAATAAAAATATTTTTAAAAAGAAGGCAGATGCAATTATATCAACTTTGAAAGGAAAAAAAAAAAGTACAGAAAAAAACCCTTTCCAGATGGGAAAAATTATTTTCCTTCATGTTTTCCTTTCTCTTTCAAATTTTGTTTTCCTTTTAATTTCATTTTCCACTTCAAATTTTCGTAAAAAGTTTGAAATACACCATAATTTTAAAATAATCATTTAAAATTGAGAGTTACTGTGTTCCAAGCACAGTACCAGGTCCATATTTTTGACACTTACATCCTTAAATTAACCTTCCATTTTTCAGACTAGGCATCTTAAGTTCAGAAATGTCCCCAGAATCCCAGAAGTAAAACAGCAGGTGTTCAAAACCCTAGGTATTCTGTAGAATTAGAACCTTCAAATGTTGCTAGTGGGAATGTGAATGACACACTGCTTTTGAAAACAATTTGTCAGTTCCCCAAAATGTTAAACGATTATCATATGACCCCCAAATTGCACTCCTAGGTTTTTACCTGAGAATTAAAATATGTGCCCACCAAAACAAACTTGTCACATATGTTCATAATATCATAATGCCATTATTTATGAGACCAGTAAGTACAAATGCCCAAATTTACATCAACTAATGAAAGGAGAAACAAAATGTGTTATAGGTGTCATACAATGGAATTACTATTTGGCCATTTAAAAAAGGCATGAAGGGCTGAGGTTGTGGCTCAGCGGTAGAGCACTCGCCTAGCAAGTGTGAGGCCCTGGGTTCGATCCTCAGCACCACATAAAAATAAATAAATAAAACAAAGGTATTGTGTCCAACTACAACTAAAAAATAAATATTTAAAAAGTAAAATAAATAAAATAAAAAAGGCATGAAGTACAAATACATGCTACAACAAGAACTTTGAAAACATCATTCCAAGCGAAAAAAGCCACACAAAGGGCTACATATTACATGATTCCATGGTATAAAATGTTCAGAATAGACAAACACAAAAATAAAGTAGATTAGAGAGGCTGGACTTTAGCTCAATGGCAGAGCATTTGCCTAGCATGTGTGGGGCACTGAGTTCAATCCTCAGAACTGCATAAAAAAATAAATAAAGGCATTCTATTCATCTACAACTACAAATTTTTTTAATATTTATTTTTTAATTGTAGTTGTCAATAATACCTTTTTAAAATTTACTTTAATGTGGTGCTGAGGATCGAACCCAGGGCCTCACACGCACTAGGCAAGCACTCTACAGCTGAGCCGCAACTCCAGCCCCCCACCTCCAAATTTTTTTTTAAATAAATTAATAAAGTAGATTAGAGACTGCCAGAGAATGGGAAGAGGAGAATGGAAATGTCTGCTAAAGGGTATAGATTTCTTTTTTGGAATGATGAAAATATTCTGGAATTAGAGAGTGGTGATGGCTACAAAATACAAATATACTAAAAACCGTAAATTTTATGGTACATAAATATTACAACTTAAAAAAATAAAAAGACAAACAACCTAATCCTGACACCAGAGTGCTAAAGTATTGTTTATAAATACTGCCATTCTGCCTTTAAATTTTTCTGGAGGATGTAATGTACCTTAATATTATCTGTTTGACCATTCAAACAGAAACTGAGGCTACCAGCTATGAAAAAGTACAGTGAGTGTAAGTTTTGCTTCTACTTAACAGTTCAGGAACATTTGCACTTGATTTATCAGGTTAATTAGAAACATATCATAAAAGTCAGTGTTAGCCACACTTTGTTGTAATGCAGATGTATCTAGGTATGGCTGTATCTATCAACTTCTAGTAACATGAAACTTGATTTTTTTCCCTTTCAGATTTTGAAAAATTCCTATACTCTCATAACTAATCAGAAAGGCCTTATTTTATTTTGCAGTGCTGGGACTCAAATCCAGGACTGCAGGCATGCTAGGCATGTACTCTACCATTGAGCTACATCCCCAGCCCAGGCCCCTTTACAAAAAAAATTTAAAGGGCTAGTAATTATGTTTTCAACTAATGACATGAGAAAATGCTTGCAATAAGGATAAGTTAAAAATGAGAACAAAAACTATCACAACTCAATTTTAGAACTGAAAAATGATATAGCTACTTTGGAACTTTTAAAACATGAGAGTAAAGATGGCAAATAATAGTGAAATAGTAATTACAAGCAATTATTACTTTATTCTTTCACATGTTGTCTAAATTTCACAAACAGGACATATTTTTTAATCAGTGCAAAAAAACTACATAATAAATGGATTTACGAAATATGCTGAAAAATATGAAACACCACTTTTAGTTTGAAGACCCACATAAAATATTGCTAGTATTTCTTAAACTTGGCAAATAAAAGATCCTTCCTCTTGAACCTCTCTGGTCCCAAAGAACCACAGTAACATTCAAGGCAATACAGACTACAATGGTATTAGCAAACTTTTAAAGCAATACTTTTCGATCCTTTTCAACAGGTTAAAAACTCAAAAATTCAAAGTAAAAGAGGTGAGAATAACTATCCTCTGCAGAACCCATGAGCATATTCAGATATAAACAAAAATTCACAGATTCCCTTATTAAAACTAACATTTTATCACAGACCAAGATATGGATATCTACTTAAAATAAGTTAATGTAAGGCTAACTGCTTTCTAACTCCAGCTGTATAAGAACTCGGATGATATCTGGCTGCCCTTGAATTTAAACTTAATAGCAAAACATGAGTAATTAGCCCTTATAAATACTACATAGTTTCTGTCCTTCAAGAGTCCAAAAGACTTTAAATTTGAGAGTGTTGGCTTTTTATTTCTAATTACAGTTAACTACCAGCCTTATCTTCCAACACTGATTTTTTTCAATAACTTGAACTTTTGGGACAGCAGTAAAGGCAGGAATTAAATTTACATCTTTTCCACAGTAGCCTGGCAAAACAGACACATTAGCTAACTGCTTTTAATACATTTTGTGACCTACTATTTATGCTGTCACTCTTAAAGCCACAAAGAAAAACCTAAGACTTATCAAACTTTTAAACCACCTCCTTTCCCTGTTCTTGAGAACATATCCCTGTTTGTACTTACTCTAATAAGTTACCATAAAAATTCGCCTTGTTGACAAAAGTGTTTTTAATCAAGTAAAACTGATTATTCCTAAACTAAAGTGCAAAAGAAGAAAAGCAAACCATAGGACTGGGGCTGTAGCTCAGCAGCAAGCACTTGACTAGCATGCATGAGGCACTGGGTTCAATCCTCAGCACTACATAAAAATAAACAAAGGCATTCTGTAATTCTATAATTACCAAAAAGAAAAAAGAAAAAAAGAAAAATTAATGAAAAAAGAATAGCAAACCATAAAATAAATAATTCCAAATCCTGTCTTCTATCACTTGCAGAAAATTAAATACTTATCCCCTTCCATTTTCTTCTGATCATTATGTGGGAAAGAGGGGAAAGCAAATAGAAGACATTGTTTATAGCATATTTCTGCCCTTCTTCCCATTCTGACAGTTTTAACCATAACAAAAGACCAAGGAAAGGAAAAATAGCAACTGATTTATGATAAACATTAAGTAAAACAACCAATGTACTACATTTTCAGGAACACAATTACGTCCAGGTAAACCTCTAAGAAACAGGCTGGAAATTTTATTTATCATAGTCCAAAAGTTCTCCCACTGACTTCAGATTCTTTTTCTGACTGCCAATTTTCAGCCACTTAAAACTTAAATAATATGCCTGCCCTTCTAAGTCTGTCCTCTTATAAAGGAAATATGAGAAACTTAAAAACACTAACTTGTCTTTGTGAACGAATCATGAACAATTGTTTTATGGATTGTAAAGAAACTGAGAGGAAAATAAAACAAGAACCAAATGTGTAAAATAACTTTTCATATACCTTAAAATATTGAACTTATCACAATAGCAGAACTGGAAAAATAGGTCCCACTGCCACTCTCTAGAAAACAAATAAACCAACAAGCTTCACACTTGAGAGGCTACTTTTAACATTATTCAGGTCTATTATTCGGTTGTGAGGTAGAAACTACTCACAGTACTAGGAAGGAGGGGTTGCTTACATCACCCAAGTGACAGCCCTTCTCCCTCAGCTGTGCAAAAAAAAAAAAAAAAAAAAGCCTCTGAATAAGTAGTTTTTAAAATTTTAAGTTTCGAAAAGAAATTAAAAAAAAATTGTAGTTACTATTTGATAAGGTTATCTTAAAATCAAACGTCATGATGTTCGGTTAAGGTATTAAAAATTTACCAGGTTTTAAAAGTAGTTTCTCAAAGTTTTCTGTGTTAAACCTTAAGCTGGACAGATATTAGTTTATAATAAACCAAATATATTTAGAGTTCTTAAAAGTAGACAAAAGAAATAGATACATGCTAAACTTGGTTTGCATGGAATGAGCTCATTAATAAGGGGGGAAAAAAGAAGCCGAATCCAGCGCGAGACAAAGTTTAGCAAAATGAGCTAAAGATTCCGGACTCCCCACAAACCTAGGGTGCCCCCTCGCCATCGCACTGGCCCTGGTCACTTCCTGCCCCAGGCGGCACCAAGTCGTCGGTGGCCGCTCGCTCACCTACCAATGGTGTACGCAGACCGTGCACACCAAGAGGAAAGGAGGAGGAGGAAGGCTGGAGACGCTGAGCCTCCCTCTCAATTGCTGCCCACACCCAGGTTAGAGGAAAAGAAAATCGCACTCTCAGAACGGACCTTACCAGCGTTCGCTTTCCCCAAATCTCCACCCAATCTAGTCCGGTTTTCAATTAGATCAAGGAAAATCAAGTCCAGAATAAGAAAAATGTTTCCCGAGGCTCTGAACCTGCCTCTTCAGCGGCCGATCTGCGGTAATCGCTCACCTTTCGCCATTGTTCCCCCAAAAGAATTCTTTCTGACCCCCGACCCGTCACCCCTCCCCCACCACAGCTGGCGGAGGAAAAAACAGGCCCCGAGGCGGCCCCAAGCTTCAAGATCCGGCCTCCTTCCCGATCCGTACAGGGGTCTGGCCTTCGGTCCCTCACTCACCCATCAAAATACGCATCTGCTTCTTGCCGAAGAGGCGGGAGAACAGAGAAGAGATGGTGAGGCCCATGGCGGTAGTGGCACTTGCGATGGGCAGAATAAGGGGTCGGGGCGTCCCTGGGCCTTCTCCTTTCACACTCCCAACAAACTGAGCGCAAGGGAAAAGAAAGACCTGAGGCAGAAAGGGGGCGACAGGGACCGCTCGTTGGCCGGCGTGACGGGTGAAGCTTCGGGACAGGAATTAGCGGGTGGAGGACCGGCTTGGCGACTGGCGCGGCAGCTCAGGCTCTGACTTTAATTCTCCGGCTGTGCCACGTCACACGGCGGCCCCGGCAACTCTGGCTGCGGCCCTGCCCCTCCAACGCGGACAGATTCGCGTCACCGTCGCCCCATCCCCCTGTTCTTCCGGTACTGCCAGCGCCACTACGCCTGCGCACGCAGGGAATTGGCCATACCTTTGCTGACGTGCATCTCTCGCCGCTGCCACTTTCCGGACGTGGCTCCAGGAGTGGGGCGAGGCCGGATGCACAGGCATACTGGGAGAAGGGCGAAGTCCCATGATGCCTCGCTTTCTCACTTCCAATCAGACTCAAGGCAAAATGCCTCTGCTCAGAAAAATGTGTTGTAGGGTTGTATCCTTGCTTCCGGGAATGCGAGAAAAGCATTATGGGTTAGATAGTGAATGTTTGGGCGTCTTTCTCTTTCACGCTACGCTTTGGGGATTCCCAGATCCCCCGAATGTACCCTTTTCAAGCACGTGATCAAAATCTGGCCTGGTGGAGAGGCGAAGATGGACCCTGCATTTCAGACAGATAAGTGGTTAATAACAGATCTGCGGGTGAGAAACGGTGGCAATCTAGTAAGGTGGTAGGACACACCAGGTCCTATATCAAGACGAGAGTTCCAAGACGTTTCCATCGGCTGTTGATTTTTTTAACAGAAGGCAGTCAAGGAGGTTTCTTGTATCTTTCCTCTCCTAGAAGCATGAAAGATTTATTCTGTATGTTCAGGAAGTGTAAAGCTTCCTTATTTTAAAAACATTTTTTTCTTATTACAAAATAAATGTTAAAAAGAAGGAACGTTTAATAAAATCAAGTTCTTCAGAGTAGGGACGAAGAGCATGAGAAAAAGATTAACATTAAACAGGGATGAGAGGTGGGAGGGAAAGGGAGAGAGAAGGGAAATTGCATGGAAATGGAAGGAGACCCTCAGGGTTATACAAAAGTACATACAAGAGGAAGTGAGGGGAAAGGGAAAAATAATACAAGGGGGAGAAATGAATGACAGTAGAGGGGGTAGAGAGAGAAGAGGGGAGGGGGGATAGTAGAGGACAGGAAAGGCAGCAGAATACAACAGACACTAGTATGGCAATATGTAAATCAATGGATGTGTAACTGATGTGATTCTGCAATCTGTATATGGGGTAAAAATGGGAGTTCATAACCCACTTGAATCAAAGTGTGAAATATGATATATCAAGAACTATGTAATGTTTTGAACAACCAACAATAAAAATTTAAAAAAATAAATAAATAAATAAAATCAAGTTCTTCATGAATTTCACCTCCTTCACCACTCTGTTGTTGACGTTTAGGTTTAATAGTGTTACAGTTCCCACTAGTTCTATGTTTATCCACCCTTCAGCTCTGTTTATAGTACTTTTTTGACTTCTTGGCTAAATAGATATTCTGATTACTCAGGCTCAAAGCATCATAAACTCCCAAAATAGTTAAAATTTCACATTTAATGATGTCTTCACAATTCGCCCCCCCTTCCCCAATTGTCTAAAAGCACTAAGAAGGCAGAGAACCAATGTGTTTTTGTATTCCTTGAACTTGGCACACCTTGGACACTCAGTAAAAATGGTTGAGTCATAGGATAACGAAATAAACTGACATATCGGTACTGTGGAATACTGTCATGAGTTGGAATGATATAAAACTATATACAACAGTCTAATGTAAAGATCCCCAAAGTACAGTTGGGGGTGGGAATCGTGAGAGCTGTAGGTAATATAAAAATGGGGGGAATAGGGGCAGGAAACAAGCACCTGGAAAGCCCTGCAGGTAGTGAGGAAACCTGATTTTTGGAGTGATAGTAAAAGGAGATCTGTGATTTTAAAAATTGCTTTATTGAGATATAATTATAGCAATACGATTCACCAATTTAAATGTACAATTTGATAATTTTAAAAAAAATTTTTGTAGTTGTGGGTGGACAGCATGCCTTTGTTTCATTTTTATGTAGTGCTAAGGAACAATTCAGGAGCCACTTGTCAAAAGAAACGAACTTTATTTTTAGAACACACACACCAAACCACACAGCTCCTCAGGAAAAACCTTCAGAGCCCAACTGCCACCACTGGCTTCCCACAAGCCTCTCAACCTCCCCCACTCCTCCTGCTCTTGAGGCTGATTGGCTGGGTCCTGTGAGCAGAGCCAAAAAAAGTTCCCCAATGAGCAGGTCCCTGGTCTGAAAGGGCTGGGAAACAGCCCAATGAGCATCACTGCAGAGGAGCCAATCAGTTGGCAGCTAGAAGTTTGCTGGGGTGGCTGTGAGCCAATCATCAGCTGGCAGCTGGAAGTTTGCTGGGGACCCTTCCGCTGTGGTTCTCAACAGTAGTTGTAGGTGGACAGCATGCCTTTATTTTGTTTCATTTTTATGTAGTGCTAAGGATCAAACCCAATGCCTCACACATGCGAGGCAAGTGCTCTGCCACTGACCTACAGCCTCAGCCCCCAATTTGATTAATTTTAATAAATGTGTTCAGTAGTGTGGTTACCATCTTTACATTTCTTTTACCCCAAAAAGTTTCCTCATAGTCACCCTCTTTTCACCACCAGTCCAGCAGCAGGTCATTGTTGTCATTACAATTTTTTCTTTTCCAAGATTTCATAATGGAATTATATATAGTTTTCTTTTTTTATGTCTATCTGCTTTCTGCTAGCATGATTTTGAGATTCATTATGTAATTGCATGTATCACTAGTTTTGGGGGTATTTTTGTGGTACTGGGGAATGAACCCAGAGCTCTGACATACTAGCCAAGTGTCCTACCACAGAGCTATATCCCCAGTCCTCAGTTATTATTTTTTATTTTTTTAAACTTTTTTTTAGTTGTAGATGGACACAATATCTTTATTTATTTTTATGTGGTGCTGAGGATCAAACCCAGTGCCTCACATGGGCACGGCAGGTACTCTACCACTGAGTCACACCCCTAACCCCTCAGTTATTATTTTTAATTGCTAAGTAATAATTCATTTTTTATGCACTTGCAAGTTAATGGACTTTGGGATGTTAAAGTTTGGGGCTATTATGAATAAAGCTATTATGCATATTTGAATATATGTTTTCGTTCCTTTTTTCCCCCCCCCTCTTTTGGGTACTGGGGATGGAACACAGAGATACTTTACCATCCCCAGATTCACCTGCCTTCTTTAGAAAGTTTTTGAGACAGGGTCTCACTGAGCTGCCCAGGCTTGCTTTGAATTTGCAATCCTCCTGCTTCAGCCTCTCAAATATGGAATTACAGACATGCACCATCACATCTCACCCCTGTGTTTTTGTTTCTGCATTAATTTTACAAGATGAATTTATTTGTGCTTTACTTGTATAATTTAAAAAATAATATTCAGATTTGAATTAAGCACAATTAGTTCCTCATATATTCTTCCAGACTTTCCTCTTTGAAACACTACTGTCTCTACATAAACATTAATGGGATTTTCTACTGATAAGCAAATCCTTTTTCTATTTAATATGCTGCAAACATATTAGTTCTTAATATCAATACTTAAAATCTTAAGCTGTTACATATATATGTATTTTAGTTGTAGGTGGACACAATACCTTTATTTATTTTTATATGTGCTGAGGATCAAACCCAGTGTCTCATGCATGCCAGATGAACGATCTACCACTGAGCCACAACCTTTTTTTTTTTTTTTTTTAGATACAGCGCTTCACTGTTGCTGAGACTGGCTTTGAACTCACAATCCTCCTGCCTCAGCCTCCCGATCCGCTGGGATTACAGGCGTGTGCCACCATACCCAGCAACTTGTTCTTTTTATGGGCCGCACGTCATTGTGTACATATAAAATAACTTACTTAACCTATCTGTCAAATTATAAAATGTACATGCTCTTTGATCCAAAAATTCAACTTTTATGATAAGGAACCAGGTGCAATGGTGCATTCCTGTAATCCCAGCAATTCCAAAGGCTGAGGCAACAGAATAGCAAATTCAAGACCTTGTCTCAAAATTAAAATAACCTGGGCATGGTGGCACATGTGACTCAGGAGGTGGAGGCAGAAGGATTTCAAGTTTGGAGCCAGCCTTAGTAATTTAAAACTCTTAGCAACTAAGTGAGACCCTGTCTCAAAATAAAAAAGAACTGGAATTGTAGCTCACTGGTAGAGCACTCCTGAGGTCAATTTCTAGTACTCACCAAAAAAAGTTTTCCTGATAGTGCTGTCCTATGCAGGCCTGTAGTTGTTTATAACACATTTGTGCAGAATGGGGTTAAATTAAGAAAACTGGAAAATTTCAAAAAGAATAAGCTTTTTGTGTTGTTGAAGGCTTCCTGAGGAAAGCTCCCTTTGGTAGAACTACCCTTCAGAGGCTTGTTTCTCAGTAGTGGCCCTGAGCACTCTTTAGAGCAAAAACTTCAAAGGTGCTGAGGATGGAACCCGGGCCGCATGCATGCCAAGCGAGCGCGGTACAGCTTGAGCCACATCCCCAGCCCTCTAACAAATCTTAATATGTGTTTTCTAAACAAAATAAAAGACAAAAGTTCTCTTGTCCATATTTAGCCTCCAAAACCTAAATTAAAATTACACCTTATTACTTAAGAGTATGCTACACATCAAGTATCTAACCTAGGTACTAGGTTATAAAACAGGATGTTAACAACAGGCTGGAATATTTCTATTATTGTACTGATAAAGCTAATCAGGACTAGAGAAGTAAACTGTCCAAAGTCACATAGCTAAAGGTAGTGGAACTGGGATAAGAAACCACTTGCGGGCTGGGGATGTGGCTCAAGCGGTAGCGCGCCCGCCTGGTATGCGTGCGACCCGGGTTCGTATGCGTGCGGCCCGGGTTCGATCCTCAGCACCACATATAAACAAAGATGTTGTGTCCGCCAAAAACTAAAAAAAAAAAAAAAATACTAAAGTTCTCTCTCTCTCTCTTAAAAAAAAAAGAAAGAAAGAAACCATTTGTTACTATGTATGGAGGCAACTTGCACATAACCCCAGATACTGGAAGCTGAGGTGATAGGAAATTTGACACTAGCCTCAGCAACTTAGGGATAGCCTGTCTCAAAACATTTTTTTTTTAAGTGAGCTAGGGGTGTAGCTCAGTGGGAGACTGTCCCTGGGTTCAATCCCAAAAATGGGAAGCGGGGAGAATCCATTTCTTCTGATATTAATATCTTTAATCACTAAAAGTACTGTCTTATTTTTAGAAATAAGGAAATTGAGCTCCATAAGAAAAAATTTGTTATTGTTTATTTCTTTCCATGAATCAAGTCCAGTACTTCATTAAATCTTAACAGTTTTCAGGAAGGTGTTATAAGGTTGCCCAAATTCTAAGGCATGTGTTCATAAACATTACATTAGATATTATTTTCCTCATCTGATTATTTTCAATCACGAGTGCGTGCATGTGTGTGTATGTATGTATGTGTGTGTGTGTGTGTGTGTGTGTATCTCCAGTCCCTTGGGCTTAATGATGTGAATATTTTGCTGACTGTTTACATCCTCTTAGAATTCAAGGTCATTCAAAAAAAAAAAAAACAACTTTATCATTTCCTTTGAAATTTTCAAAGCATTTGAGAGGATGTATTCTACTAGAGCTAATTTATTTATTTTTAAAATATTTATTTTTTAGTTATAGGTGGACACAATAACTTTATTTTATTTTATATGGTGCTGAGGATTGAACCCAGTGCCTCAGGCATGCCAGGCAAGCACTATGCCTCTGAGCCACAATCCCAGCCCAGAACTAATATTTAATAGCAATAGTAAATGGTTATTGAGCACTTACAGTATGTCAGACATCCTATTTAACAGGCATTATCCATTTAATCTTTTAATTTTAATCCATGTAACTCAATTTGCTCTACATCTGAATCAGTTGTTTCTAGTCCACTCATTAATGGCACAACAGTATAATTTTTTTTACTTCATTTCCTCCCTAACCTCTATAAACTCCATTTGATCTCATGCTCTGACTTTAACTCATCACTGATCTTGCTTTAAGTTCACATTCTCTAAACACTTATTTATTAGCCATAATAGCAGGTATCAGTGCTTCTACAAAGAATCTTGCCAACCCACTTTCCCTTCAGGCAAAGACACATCAAAGAAAGAAAACATCAGACTAACTTCCAATTATATGAAAGTTGAAAGAATTCATGAGAATTCCCAGAATCTTTGGATAATTTAGCACAGCTTCTTACTTCTCAATAAGTCAAAGCCTCTGCCATGAAATTAAGACCTTTCCTTAGTTACAGTGTCTTTTATGAAGTCTCTGCTTTAAAAATTTGTTTTACTTATTCCTTGTGATTTTGTGAGAGAGTCAGATCTCTTGTCTTTCCTGGGACTCAGGGATTTGTTTGCTTTTAAATCATTTTGGTAAACATTACTGACTTGGAAGAGTAAAGTCAACCCGAGTTTACAAAGTCAACATTCATCTACATCCCCATTTTAAAATACTCCCCCTCCTCTATTTGCTTTGTAAATATGGCATAAATGTTAAAGTTTTAAAGCATTTTATCATTTCTTGCAGGAAAATTTTTAAAAACAAGGAATGTGCCAGGCATAATGGTGCACACCTGTAATCCCAGTGGCAATGTCTGTTCATATCAGTCATTTACCAAGAGGCTAGTGTTAGAGTATTTGCCTAGCATGTGCATGGCCCTTGGTTCTATCCCTAGCAACACACACACACACACACACAAAGGCAAAATAAAGATTGCTTTTTTTCAATTATATGGAAGTTGAAGAATTCATGAGAATCTCTGCAATATAAGAAATGTTAAAGGCAAGCAGAAAACGACTGTAATCCCAGCAACTCAGGAGACTGAGGCAGGAGGATGGCAAGTTCAAGACCAGACACAGCAATTTAGTAAGGCCTAAAGCAACTTAGGGAAAACTTTTCAAAAGGGGCTGGGAGGCCCACGCCCATCCCACCAACTTGGAGACACCTGTGGGAGTTCAGGCCCCGGGCCAGGACCACCTCCTTAGACCAAGAGACAACCACCAGAGCTCAGGGCCCAACCCAGATCTGCCTCTGCCGGACACTCTCCCACTGAGCTATACCCCCAGCTCAGAGTAGGCCCAGGTCCACCCACTCCTCCACCTGGGCGCCCAGGCCTAACCCACTTCCATCTTGGGACACTGCAGCTATTGCCATAGTCTTCCCAGTAGCCTCTACCTTGCAACAAAAGACAAGGCCTAGAAACAGTTGCATCTCAAAGCAGGCCTCCCAAAGCCAGTGTAACGCCCACCCTTTAAGCCCCATCTCTGAAACACTTTGAATCCACCTTGAGGCACCTCCACTGCTATCTCGAGTTACCTCCACTATTGCTGCCACCACCCTTAGTTGCAATAGCATCCAATGTGGGACACTGGCAAGGTCTGAAATTCCAACATAAAGGTGAGGTACAGATAATCTGCACAGATACTACAAGATTACAGGTAGAAACTGTAATATCTCAGATACACACTGCAAGAAAGGAAGACACATAAATAACATGAAGAAACACGGGAGGAAAGTGCCCCAAACAAACCAGGATACTACAATAACAGCACAGTTGATGAAATGTCAGAGAAGGAGCTCAGAATGTTCATAATTAAAATAATCTGTGAATTAAAGAATGACCTAAATGAGCAAATACAGGCAAAAATTGATCACTCCAACAGAGATGAGAGCAAATATAGGCGTCCATTGATAACACCAAAAAAAAAAAAAAAAAAAAAAAGATAAGGGAGCAAATACAGGTAGTAAAAGACCTGAGTTAGAGACTCTGAAAAAAAAAAATCAGAAATCCTTGAAATGAAGGAAACAATAAACCAAATGAAAAATTCAACAGAAAGCATCACAAACAGAGTAGATCACTTGAAAGACGGAACGTCAGATAATGAAGACAAAGTTTAAAACCTGGAAAATAAAGGTGACCACACAGTGAAGATAGTAAGAAACAGTGAACAGAACATCCAAGAATTAGGGATAGTATCAAAAGACCAAATCTGAAAGTTATTGGGATAGAGGAAGGCACAGAGTTTGAAACTAAAGGAATGTACAATCTCTTCAATGAAATAATATCAGAAAATTTTCCAAACATGAAGAATGAATAGGAAACTCAAATACAAGAAGCTTATATGACACCAAATATACAAAATTACAACAGAGCTAAACCAAGGCATACGATAATGAAAATGCTTAGCATACAGAATAAGGATAGGATCTTAAAGGCCAAAAAGAGAGTGGAATCAGATCACATGTAGGGGGAGACCAATTCATATCTCAACAGATTTTTCAACCCAGACCCTCAAAGCTAGGAGATTGTGCAACAACACATACCAAGCTCTGAAAGAAAATGGATGCCAACCAAGAATCTTATATGCAGCAAAATTAAGCTTTAGATTTGATGATGAAATAAAAACCTTCCATGATAAAATAATTTACAACTAGAAAGCCTGCACTACAGAACACCCTTGGTAAAATATCCCATGAAGAGGATATGGAAAAAAACAATGAAAATCAGCAGAGGGAGGTATTACACTAAAGGAAAAAAATAATCAAAGGAGGAACCAAGTCAAGTTAAATAACAAAAATGGCTGGGAATACAAATCATGTCTTAATAATAACCCTGAATGTTAATGGCCTAAACTCACCAATAAAAAGATAAACTAGCAGACTGGATCAAAAAAAAAAAAAAAAAGACAACAACAATATGTTGCCTCCAAGAGACTCATCTCGTACGAAAAGACATCCCCAGACTGAAGGTGAAAGGTTGGGAAAATCATGCCGCTCACATGGACTGTGGCAGCAAGCAGGGGTTTCCATCCTCATATCAAATAGACTTCAAGCTAAAGTTAATCAAAAGGGATAAAGAAGGACCCTTCATACTGCTAAAGGGAACAATACACCAACAAAACATAACCATTATAAATACATATGCCCCAAACAATGGAGCATCTACATTCATCAAACAAACTCTTCTCAAGTTCAAGAGTCAAATAGATCACAACACAATAATTCTGGGTGACTTTAACATACCTCTTCCATCACTGGATAGATCTTCCAAACAAAATCTTAATGAAGAAACTATAGAACTAAATAATATAATCAATAACTTAGACTTAACTGACATAGAATATTTCATCCTTCAATGAGCAAATACACATTCTTCTCAGAGCACATGAATCCTTCTCTAAAACAGACCATGTATTATGCCACAAAGCAACTCTTAGCAAATATAAAAAAGTAGAGATACTACCCTGCATTCTATCAGATCATAATGGAATGAAATTAGAAATCAATGATAAAATAAAAAATAAAAGCTACTGCAACACCTGGAGACTAAATAATATGCTATTGAATGAACGATGGGTTGCAAAAGACATCAAGGAGGAGATTAAAAAATTGTTAAGAAATAAATGAAAACACTGATACAACATATTGAAATCTCTGGGAAGGCAGTACTAAGAGGAAAGTTCATTGCATGGAGTTCATTCCTTAAAAGAAGAAAAAGTCAACAAATAAATGACCTACCATTATATCCCAAAGCCCTAGAAAAAGAAAAACAGACCAACACCAAATTAGTAGAAGACAGAAAATAATTAAAATCAGAGCTGAAATCAATGAAATTGAAATAAAAGAAACAACTGAAAGAATTGACAAAACAAAAAGTTGGTTCTTTGAAAAAAACAAATAAGATTGACAAACCCTTAGCCATGCTAATGAAGAGAAGGAGAGAGAGAACTCAAATTACTAACGTACATGATGAAAAAGGAAATATCACAACAGACACTACAGAAATACAGAAAATAAATAGAAATTATTTTGAAAACTTGTACTCCAATAAAATAGAAAATATTAAAGGCATGGAAAATTTCTAGAGTCATGTGAGTTGCCCAAATTGAATCAAGATGATATATACAATTTAAACAGATCAATTTCAAGTGAGGAAATAGAAGATGCCATCAGAAGCCTACCAACCAAACAAAGCCTAGGACCAGATGGATACACAGCCGAGTTCTACAAGACCTTTAAAGAAGAACTAATAGCAATACTCTCCAATTTATTTCATGAAATAGAAAAAGAGGAAGAGCTTCCAAACTCATTCTATGAGGCCAGTATCACCCTGAATGCAAAACCAGGCAAAGACACATCAAAGAAAGAATACATCAGACCAATATCTCTAATGAACATAGATGCAGAAACTCTCAATAAAATTTCTGACAAACTGAATACAAAAACATAACAAAAAGATCGTGCACCACAATCTAGTGTGGTTCATCCCATGGATGCAAGTTTGGTTCAACATACAGAAACAAATAAATGTAATTCACTACATCAATAGACTTAAAGAATCATATAATCATCTCAATAGATATAGAAAAAGCATTCGACAAAATACTGCACCACTTCATGTTAAAAACTCCAAAAAAACTAGGGATAACAGGAACATGTCTCAACATTGTAAGAGATATCTATGCTAAGCCCCAGGACAACATTATGGAGAAAAACTGAAAGCATTCCTTCGAAAAGCTGGAACAAGACAAGGGTGCACTCGTTTACCACTTCTATTTAACATAGTTCTTGAAACACTGTCCAGAGCAATTAGACGAAAGAAATTAAAGGGATACAAATAGGAAAAGAAGAATTCAAATTAGCACTATTTGCTGATGACTTGATTCTATACCTAGAAGACCTAAAATATTCCACCAGAAAACTATTAGAATATTCCACCAGAAAACTAATAGAACTAATAAATGAATTCAGCAGAGCAGGATATAAAATCAACACCCATAAATCAAAGGCATTTCTGTATATCAGTGACAAATCCTCTGAAAGGGAAATGAGGAAAACTATCACATTTACATAGCCTCAAAAAATAATAAAATAGGGGCTGGGGATGTGGCTCAAGCGGTAACAGTGCTCGCCTGGTATGCGTGGGGCGCTGGGTTCGATCCTCAGCACCACATAAAAATAAAAAAATAAAGATGTGTCCACTGAAAACTAAAAAATATTTAAAAATTCTCTCTCTCTCTCTCTCTCTCTCTCTCACACACACACACACACACACACACACACATAAATAAATAAATAAATAAAATAATAAAATACTTGGGAATCAACTTTATGAAAAAGGTGAAAGACCTCTACAATGAAAACTACAAAATGGTAAAGAAAGAAATTAAGAAGACCTTAGAAATGGAAAGATCTACCTTGTTCTTGGATATGCAGAATTAATATTGTCAAAATAATGGGAAAACTGGATATCCATGTGCAACAAAAGTTATTATATTCTGAGTTATATTCTGCTTTACTAGTTTTACTCAAGAAGATATGGACAGGGGTTGGGGTTGTAGCCAGTGGGAGAGCGCTTGCCTCACATGTGAGGTACTTGGGTCCAATCCTCAGCACCACATAAAAATAAATAAAGGTATTGTGTATATCTACAACTAAAAATATTTTAAAAAGAATCTTGACAAAAAAATGTCATTTTTCTCAGATTGAATTCAAAGTAGAAATAACCTATATGCTCCCTACAATAAAACATTTAACTATAAAGACAAAACTAGGTTATGAATAAAAGTATGAAAAAGATATAAGCTGGGCATGGTGGTACATGCCTGTAATTCCAACTCAAGAGGCAGAAGCAAGATGATCCCAAGTTTGAGGCCAGCCTCAGCTATTTAGCAAGACCCTCAGCATCTTAGCAAGACCTGTCTCAAAATAAAAAATAAGAAAATTTCATCATTTAGAGACAAGGTCTCACTAAATTGCTAGGGCCTCACTTAGTTGCTGAGGCTGAATTTGAACTCGGGATCCTCCTGCCTCAGCCTCCCGAGCCGCTGCAATTACAGGTGTGTGCCACCATGCCCAGCCGAAATGAACAAATTTCTTGAAAGACAAACTACCAAAACTTTCTCAAGAAGATATGGATAGGGGTTGGGAGTGTAGCCAGTGATAGAGAGCTTTCCTCACATGTGATGTTCTTGGGTCCAATCTTCAGCACCACATAAAAATAAATAAAGGTACTGTGTATATCTACAACTAAAAATAATATTTAAAAAAGAAGATATGGACAATTTAATAACCTTCTAATCCATTTGAAAGATTGAAAGTGTAAACACTACTAATAATACTTTTATTTCCTCAAAGAAAACTCTAGGTAAACCAGATGCTCGTGATGCAGAAGGATCGTAAGTTTTAGGCCAGCCTTGCCAACCTAATGACACGTGTCTCAAAATATAAATGAAAAGAGCTGGGCTGGGGATGTGGCTCAAGTGGTAGCGCGCTCGCCTGGCATGCGTGCGGCCCAGGTTCGATCCTCAGCACCACATACAAACAAAGATGTTGTGTCCGCTGAAAACTAAAAAATATTAAAAAAAATTCTCTCTCTCATTCTCTCTTTAATAAAATAAAATAAAAAATAAATGAAAAGAGCTGGAATGTAGAGAACCCCTGGGTTCAATCCCCAGCACCACAAAAACAAAACTAAAAAAATTATTGTGTTCTACAACCAAAAGCCTCTGACTATAAAAATATTTACCTCTTTCATTAAATGAAAACAATCATTTCAATAGCTTCCTACTGAGGTATGAAAATACATTCACTTAATAACAAATATAACAACTTTGAAATGTAAACTTACTATTTTCCAAAAAGTATTTTCAGTGACTCTAGAAGCAATTTATACTATAATGTATTCATACTGGCTGACATGAAAAAATGTGGGGGACAGAAGCAGTCAACCACAGTGGTGAAACTAGTAAAACAGAATGAGACCTATGGTTATTAGTTGGCAATGATTTTTTTTTTACATTTTTTTTTGGTAGTTGTAGATGGACAACATGCCTTTATTTTATTTATTTTTATGTGGTGCTAAGGATGGAACCCATTGCCTCACAAATGCTAGGCAAATGCTCTATCACTGAGCTACAGCCTCAGACAATGATCCTAATTTGGAGAAAGGTTTACCATTCAAGTACCAGTAAAGAAAGGCTGGCATTCAGAAGTAACACTAGAGAAAAGGATGTGGTGAAACTCTACCATCTTTTCTTCCTCAACATCTGTACATCATGAGATAGGAAATGTTATAACTGTGAAAAAAACATCATAAGCTGGGTGTGGTGGCCCATACCTGTAATCCTAGCAACTCAGGAGGATGAACTAGGAAGATTGCAAGTTTGAGGCCAGCCTCAGGAACTTAGTGAGGCCCTAAGCAACAAAAAATAAAACAAAGACATGAAGATCATAAACTTATTTTGCATTAACCAACTACTAGTTTAAAATTTATTTATCCAAAAATTGGTTAATGTGGAATAAATTTTAGTAATCATATTTCTGTATCTTATATAAAATTGTTAGATCTTTTTAAAAACAGGGAAATGTAATTAGAAAAAAATTTAGCTTTTTCATTAACAAATGCTAATTTCCACTTATAAATACTGAAATTTGGCCAACTTTTAGATGGCATATAAGTAATACATCTTGGATATATGAACAGATAGTTATTTATGATAATTCAGTCATTACTTATACTATCATATAAGTTAATTATTTTGTTATTTTAAAATATCCATAATTAGGAAAGCTTTTGCCTTCAATAGATATATTTTTGGAAAACTAATACTAGAAAATATATAAATTTTTCCCCAAACTATGATTAAAAAAGGAGAAAATTAATAAAACCCAGCTCTAAAAACCAATGAATGAAGTTATGAGAAAGTGAAAACAAAGACAAGTTTTAATGACATCTATGCCAACCTTTTCCAAGTCAAGGAGACAGGCCTCAGAATGAGACCTATACTGCTTAGACCTTGATCTTGAATTTCTAGTCTCCAAAATTATGAAAAAATAAAATTTCCGTTGTTTGGGCCATAAAACATATTTTAATGGCATCTCTTTTACTGCAATATTTTGCAGTGTATCATCTTATAGGCCATTTATTATCTGTAATTTCAAAAAGGAATAACATCTAATATGTATTTAACAAACAAGTTAAAATTCAAAGAATAATGTATTTGCTACTTTAACATTCTATTTTTTATTTTTGGCAGCACTGGGGATCAAATTCAGGGCCTCATGTGTGCTGAGCTAGTACTCTACCACTGAGCTATATTATGCTTGTTATATTTTAAAAGGAAGAGGAAGAAATAAATGTAACTTATTTAAAGCGTTAGAGATTTTAAAAGTTTTTTCTTAAGTAGTAAATGAAGGATAATCTTAATAAAATCTAGATAATTAAAAAGATTTTTTTAAAGACAGTGCCTTGCTATATTGCCCAGGGTGCTCTCAAATTCATGGGCTGAGGAGATTCTTCCACCTCAACCTCACAGGTAGTTGGGACCATAGGAATGTGCCAGTATGACTGGCTAAAATATTTTTATTGGAATATTTTGTAAAATCAATGCACTATTATAGAAGGGATATCAAATCTCTTAATTAACCTGTTACTAATTGAACTATTCATCTGTTCATAGTTAGTACACAGAGAAAGGTTTTCTTTTTTTTTTTTTTTTGGTACTTGGGATTGAACTCAGGGTCACTCAACCACGGAGCCACATCCCCAGCCCTATTTTTTAGAGAAGGGGTCTCACTGAGTTGTTTAGGGCCTTGCTAAGTTGCTGAGGCTGGCTTTGAACTCAGAATCCGCCTGCCTCAGCCTCCCGAGCTGCTAGATTACAGGCATGTGCTACAGTTCCCAGTGTTCATTTCTTAAAATCTGTCTGAAAATAAAAGGAATCTCTTAATGCATTAGTTTCATTAACTATGCTTTGCTTTTCCAAGCATTTCAAACTTAGAGAAATAAGACAAGACATCCAGGTGCTTTAAAATCCAAGGCCTTTAATTCAGTTTTGGTAATGACCAAAATGCCTTCACAAAATCTCTTTTGGACTATAAGTAGAAGGCACCCTAGGCATTACTTAATACCCTTAAAGCAGTGATTCCTTCTGATGCTGGTGGAGAGAAAACATTAAATGGCAGAGCTTAGATATTAATAAAGTCTTCTAAAAAAAAAACTCTGAAAATCACACAAAAAAATTACCAGTCTTTCTCAGTTTCCAATGTAACTTTAAGTTATTCTTACAAGTACATAATTTGAAATTAAAGAGATAAACTGTGTGAGTATAATGTTTTCAAACATGTTAAGTTTCAGTTACATACAGTAAATGAAGACACCATTATCATGCTAATTGGCATCTTTTGCTACTCTTTAGCTGTGCAAAATAAACTTGAAATGACACATCCTGTAGTGGTATAATTTAAAAGATCCTTGATATGACACTAATGACTCAAATTCTGGTCACAAACTGTATATAAATTGTAAGATTATTAAAATACACCTTTTTGAAAAATAATAAGATGACCATTTATACCTAAATAAAATTTCCAAGAAAGTTATGAAATACTTTAGCATAAAAAAGTAGTTGCCCCTTTTCTGAAAGGTCAACTGTTGTTTCACAAAATAACCCCTATGATGCTAGGCAAATGAATTCTTCCAAATGCCATACTCTAGACGTAGAGGTATGCTTCAAGATACTGCATCCATGAGGAAAGGGCACATCTGGGTATCAAACCACAGTAGACCAACTTACAAACACAAGGAGCCTTTCTTAGGTCAGGAATGCCCTTTAGAATTATAGCAACAGAGAACAAGAGAGAGCTTCTGAAGTCACTTCTTTTACTAATACATACAACTATATTTGGTAGTTGAGAGGGTAATTAAGACACAGCTATTTACATTTGTGCTACATCATGTGTGCCTATTTTAAATAGTGGCTTCTGTAGGATATTCTCATTCAAACACAAACCAATCTTACTAAATTAAATCACATTCTTCTTTTTTGGCAAGGTGGTATAAACAAAAGAGAAATAACAACAACAAAAAAAAAAAAAACATAGTAACCATAACATTGATTCAAAACAAAAGTTCCCATGTTAAACAATAGGAAGAATGTCCGGAGAAACATTAGTTTTGGGGAAATAACACTACCCAACAAATAATGCTGGAAATCAACCTTATAATCACTCAAATAACTATTGCATAAAAGGCTTATGAATGCCTTTGAAATAATAATACTTCAGTTTTAAAAAATATTTGATTATGAGATTCATAATTAGAATTATCTTTGAAAAGCATCCAAGCTTATTAATTTACATAGACCCAATGAATAAAGGGTAAAGGAAAATAAAGTCTTCCATAATTAATACTAGATGCCTTCTTGCCTCTGGAGAAAGTGGTAAGATTACATTTTGAAAATAATGAAATAAAAACCTATATGACAATTGAAAAAAAATACCATGCCTTCTAATAAATATTTTTAAGCATTGATTACTCAATATAATCCTTCATAAAATTATGTTTCATAATCAAATAAGAAAAAGCCTCAAGAATAGCAGCTGGACTTTGTGAAACATGAAGGACAACAAAAGGCACTACATAAGCATCAACTATAGTTGGACAGTTCAGTCTTTTCCTTCTTAAGAAGATAGCCAGTGTGAATGTTATTTTTATAACCCCCTGAGTTTTAACATGATTGGGCAAAGCAGCACCAATTTAAAAAAATATCTGCAATGCCAGCACTGCAGTTTGGAATCACGTATACTGATGGCCCCTCAGGTCTCTCATAAGAGCACTTTAGAACATGATTAAAAATATAGAACTGCCTTCGGTGTTTCAGTATTAAAGTGGAACCACCACAGATATCCATTTTTAAAAATAATGCAATAAAAAGTTCTGTTTATACAATACAGTCTTTCCACCCTGTATCTTAGCATTCACAGCTATTTTCCACTCTGCTGCCACTGGAAGATCTTTGTGCGTCTGGTTGAAATGTCAGTATGCTTCATGATGCACAATCCTTTTTGGCTGGAAAATATCACATCATGCCTGTTTTGAACAGTATGCCTTGCAGGTCCTCTGGCAATGCTAAGATAATTGCATCTATGTGTGTCCGTAACTTTTCCATAGTGTCAGGTTTCACAGGTAAATGCTCTCGATCAGCCTGCAACTACAACATTTGGCAGCATTTAAATGGATCTTTATTAATATATTATGATCTCTATATAAACAGTCTTAACAGTCTAACAACTTGGAAACTTTCAGTCTTTTTGTCCCCCCCCCCCTTTTTTTTTTTTTTTTTTTGGTACTAGGGTATTTTACCACTGAGATATACCCCCAGCCCTTTTTATTTTTTGAGACAGGGTCAAGTTGCTTAGGACCTCACTAAGTTGCTCAGGCTGGCCTTGAACTTCAAATCCTCCTGTCTCAGCCTCCCAAGTTACAGGGATTACAGGTGTGCACCACCAAGCCTAGCTGGAAACTTTCCATCTCAGACTAGAATTTACAGAAACTAAAAAATCAAAGAACATGCCATTTAAAAAAAATACATGATTAAGCCAAAAAAGGGCTCCTATATAAATTCATAGATAAAACCTAGATATACTACATGATATTAAATATAACTGGCAATGTTTTTGTAGAATTCATTAAATTCATGTAAAAATCTTTAGAATAATATGGCATCTCTATGATCTCCCTGAGTGACCAAATATTTTTGTTCAGATCTACCACCAACAGACCAATCTCAAATCTTAAGTTACATCTGTGATACATCTTACAGCATTGGCTCAAATAAGAGGAAAATATCTTCACACACCAATTTAATCTTCAGCTGCTTTGGCTACATACCAGCTTATTTTTCAGCTTCAGTACAAGGTCTACTATTTCTACTTCTGTGTGTTTCTGGATCCAGAGAAGTAGGTCCTAGAACAATAAGCAAATCCCAAATCAGTATGTACTCAATATTCAAACCTCTTTATTTTAATAGCCAAGGCTAATGCAAAAGAAGGAAAAGAACAGTATTTAACTCATATATACCATTACAATATAAGAATAATTATCATAGTATTCTAGAAATTGTTCGTTAGGTAAGTTTTGACATTAGTTAGAAAAAAATTCATACTATTTGGAAGTAAAACAAAATGGAAGAAAGTTCCTTTCTGAGATAGTCCTTTTAGGTCAACCAAAAAACAGACAAACAAAACAAAAAATTGTGGCTGGACACAGGGGCATATGCTTGTAATCCCAGCAATTTGGGAGCCTAAGGCAGGAGGATCACAAGATCCAAGGCCTGCATCAGTAATTTAATGAAACCCTATCTCAAAATAAAAATTTTTAAAAAGGACAGGAGATGAAGCTCAATGGTAAAGCACCCATGGGTTTAATTTTCAGTACCAAAAAAAGGAAAAATTGTAGATCAATGCAATATTAAATTCCTTTCCCATGCCAATAAATAATTTATAAGAAATATTAGTAGCTGGATGTAGTGGTGCACACCTGTAATCCCAGCGGCTCAGGAGGCTAAGACAGGAGAATCGCACGTTCAAAGCCAGCCTCAGTAATGTCAAGGTGCTATGTAACTTAGTGAGACCCTGTCTCTAAATAAAATACAAAATAGGGCTGGGGATGTGGCTCAGTGATCGGGGACCCCTGAGTTAAATCCCAGGTACCAAAAAATATATATATATATATATACACTGATTAACAAATTAAGAAAGCTGAACATGAATGTATTACTGGATGTAAACTTTGTATCTTCAAATAAACTCTCCTGGACTTACTTTGTTGTTTTCTTCATTTTTTTTCTCAGAGCCAGAATCACTGGGAATTTATGATTAGAAAGAAAACACTGAGGCTAGGCTGCCTCAATATTTAAAGCTAAATACAAATGAAAAATAAGACTATATATTTTCACAAGTAGTTCAATTTAAAATAGGCTGGTGGTAAATTATACTATATGAAAAACCAATCCAAGCCATGAAAAATTTGTTAATACTAAGTGAGAAAGATGAGTAAATCATATTGGAAAAGATCTGAAGTTAGATGGCTTGAATTTGAATCCTAACTCCCTCCAGTTGTGATGAATATTAAGCAACCAGTTCTCCAGAAAAAGTCTTTATAGTATTTGCCAACTGAAGCAATTTCAAACTACCAACCTGAAGTCACTAAATGCTTAACTAGGAAAAGATGTGCACAATTAGCTCTTATGGACAAATGCAAGTGGACTCCAGAACACTACTGGCTCTGCTACTTAGTGGTGATGTGAAATTAAGACAAGTCACTCAAGTTCTAAGCCACAAGTAAAGATCCTAACATGCCTACCTTGATGAATTGTGAAGATTAAAAAAGGAGTATCCATATAAATCATCTACACACAGTCCCTGTCACAAAGTATATAATCTAGAAAAGTTAGATATCATTGCTATTTATAAAGATGCAGACCTGGGCATTATCTTCAACCTCTAAAGATAATTTTATCTTTACTCTCAATAGTTGTTAGTCATCACACATACACACTGTTTTCTACCTCTTCACAAAGAGCTTCTAGATGGAGTGCCTCTAGTTTTTGAGTCATTTCTTTTCGCCGGGTCTTGAACCAGCCATCAAAATTTGGAGACTTTAGAAAATGCCTATAAAAAATAAATGCAAGAAGCAAAGTTTGACTATGACTTATTTCCTCTCTTTAGTACATTTCTTATCTATAATTCAGAAAAACATTCCAAATAATAGCATTTTCCAAAAAGAATGTATAAGGCCATTTTTTTATTTTGTTTTCTTTTTAAATAAAGCTCTACAGATGAAGGGAAAAGACTAACCGGTAAAGTCCAATCCAATCGCCTTTTATTCTAGAAGTTAGCTGAGGTCCTGTTTTCTCAAGTGTTTTCATAAATTCTTCTGGAAGGAACTGTCTTAATTGGGGTGGACTCTACAAAACAAGATATACTATATTAAGAAATTAGAAATGGATACATTCAGAGAAGTTAATTATGATTACAAAATTTAAATAGGAATTTATTTGGATATATTCATACCTTCCATGGAGAGATACTTTTCTGCAAAGGCATCAAGCTTGCCACATACCTTTCCTAAAACCAAAAAATAAGTTAATAAGGGCTGGGGTTGTGGCTCAGTGATAGAGTGCTTGCCTACCATGTATGAGGCACTGAGTTCAATTCTCAGCACCGCATATAAATAAAGAAAATAAAGTCCATTGACAACTAAAAAGATATTTTTTAAAAAATAAGTTAATAAAAGTTAGGCATTCTTACCTAAAGGTCTTCTGGGGGCAGGGGCAGCAGTTACTAGGAATTGAACCTAGGAAGCACTCTACATACAGCCACATCCCCAGCCTTCTTTTTTTGTGTGTGGTGTTGCCAAGTTTTCCAGGTTTGACTCAAACTTGTGATCCTCCTACCTCAGCCTCCCTATTTGCTGGGATTACAGGTATGTGCCACCATGTTCAACCCAGAGCTCTTAAACTTAAAAAAAATGGGTTTCCTAGTAGAATATTATGATATATATTTTGGGGTTTTTATCCACAGTTCCTGACTTATAACTCCCTTCTCAAGGCAGGCCAGAGAAACTAGACTATCTCTCTCCCAAAGTGGGTCATAGAGACTCTAATCTTCCATCTAACTAGGAACTGCTGAACATATAAATAAATTCTCTGATATACCTTGTCTGATAGTAGATGATGAGACCCCCATTTCAGAAGGGGTCCTGTCCCATACCCACAAGGAAGGAATGCTGAAGAATATGAATACACACACCTCGCTGGTTTTCTCCACTCAGTCTATTAGCATTAGATCATATCTTTTTTGTCCAATCACATTTTAACATAGTTATCCATGCTTTAATCATGCCAATGCAATAAAGTCTCCATAAGAACCCAAAAGACAGTGTGTGTAGAACTTCCCAACAACTGAATACATGAAGTTCCGAAGGGTGGTACGCCAGGAGAGGACATGGAAGCTCCATGCCCCTTTCCCCCCATCTTACCTTATGCATTTTTTATCTGTACCATTTGTAATACCCTTTATAATAAACCAGTAAATGTTAAGTGTTTCCCTAAGTCTGTGAGTCATCCAAGCAAATTAATCAAACACCAAGGAGGGGATTGTAGGAACCAAACTGCCAGGCAGTTGGAAGCACAGGTAAACAACTTGAGGTTTGTGACTGAAATCTGAACAGAAGGGGTGCAATCTTGGGAACTGAGCCCTCAACCTGTAGGGTCTGATGCTATATCCAGATACACAATGTCAGAATCAAAATAAAGGACATCTCACTGGTGTCTGTTGCAGAACTGCTTGCTTGCTGGTGGACAGAAAACCCACACCATGTAGAGTCACAGAAGTGATCTATGTTGTGAGTGTACAGGAGACTGAATTATTTTTTTTCTACTCACCATCATATGCTCTTTCAAATTAACTCCACCAATGCCCACAGTAGATATAGCTAAATTTAGATTGAGTTGGAAGTTGTTTACAACAAAAATGTTACTAAATCTTTGACAATCCAAGAAAGAACATTTTTTGCTTTGTTTTGTTTTTTTGAGATGGATGTCTCACTATGTTGGCCAAGTTGGTCCCAAATTCATGGGTTCAAATGATTCTCATACCTCAGCTTCCAAAGTAGTTAGGACTTACAAATATGCATCACTGCACCCAGATCTTATTTTAGTGATAACTGTTAACCTTACTGAGTAACTATGTGCCAGAAAATATACTTAACATTTTACATGCATGATCTCTTGTAATCCTTGCAACCATGCTCTGTGTTAGGTATTACTGGGAAATCAAAGCTTCAAAAAACTAAATAACTTCCCTCTGTCTCTGAGCTATGATCCCAGCCTGAAAGGTAGGTATATAAAGAGAACAAAAGTAATTGACATCCACACACCCAGAAACAACATTTTTTCCCCAAGATGAACAAAGATCTTCAGATTGCCCTCATATGATGTTCAGATAGATTATATTAATAACTAGACAAATAACTAGACAAAATATTGTGATACAGTCTGTATGTTTACGACATTCCACTGAATTTCTTAAAATAGTCATATCATTTAGTCATTTATTCCATAAATATTAGAATGCTATCACATGCCAGACTGAGGAAATGATAACAAGACAGACATGATCCCTGTCATCCTGAAGGATAGTTTCATGAATATGATATCAATCTATATTTAAAAAACAATATCAGAGAAAGAAAATCCAAGGTAACCTTCTTTTAAGGTACAAAACACAACAATCAAAATAGTATTTCAGCCAGGCACAGTGGCAGACACTTGTAATCCCAGCAGCTCTGGAGGGTGAGCCAGGAGGATTGCGAGTTCAAAGCCAGTCTCAGCAAAAGCGAGGTGCCAAGCAACTCAGTGAGACCCTGTCTACATAAAATACAAAAGAGATCTGAGGATTTAGCACAGGTAGAGCAATCCCCCAGTACTCCCTCCAAAAAAATAGTATTTCACATTAAACTAGTAAGTGGATGTGCCTAGGACAAGCTCCTTCTTCAGACTGACCCATGCAGAGGCACACCCTCAGCTCTGCATTGATCCCCAATCAGGCAGCTGTAGCTGCCCTCCAAGGTCATGTCAGAGCAGTTTCCAGGCTGCAGAAGAATCTGAAGAGCTACTGGATAGAACTGCACTTTAGCAATAATGGAAATGGGAGCAGTGCTTCAGTTTCAGTTTTTGTTTATAATGATGACATGGAAAAAATACTGATAGGTGCCCAGCATGAATCTGGGATGCAGTAGCTCCAAGAGTTCTCAATGTGACAGCCATCTCACTCATAGGCACCACTAGATACAAATAGAGCTTCTGAAACAGACACCCTTAGCATTAGAGAAAACAACAGCTCTCAGTCCAAGAAAGATGTTATTAAGGAAAGAAGTTGGAAGATCTTGAAGAAAAACTTGGATTGAATAAATGGCTGATCAAGTCATCTAAAAAATCTCCCCAAGGAGTTCATCCTTAAATACCAGTATACATCTACTCTCAATATGAGAAACACCACACTACAGAGAAAGGAGCATCTTCTTGGTGAAATTTCTAAAGGTTTTTCATCTCTGCTGCTCTTTTCTCCACTGGCCATTGGCCCAGGAACTATGTTAGAAGGCATATAACAGCCTCCACCAGCACCTTTTGATAAATAATTAGATCTGACTTTGTTCATACAGTGTGGATGTATAGCTAAGCATCTGACAGCTAACTGAAGACCTAATATGATCCCTGGATTGTTGTCCAACCTGTGTTTATTTGTTCTGTAAATGCTGTATTCCTAATATAGTAGATTGAAAGAACAGACACTAAACTATTATTACAAACCTGTGGAATCAATCAATAAGTGTGTCAGACTGATTCATAGCTACTATAACAATTTAGTGTTAAATTTTCTTTAGATACTAGGGAAAAATAAATACCTAATGTAAATAATTATACTAAACCAGTCATGATGTATGTAGTATTTTCAAAATTACCTATAACTTGGGCTGGGGTTATGGTTCAGTGACAGAGCGCTTGCCTTGCATATGTGAGGCACTGGGTTCAATCCTCAGCATCACATAAAAATAAATAAACATGGCTGAGGATGTGGCTCAAGCTCGCCTGGCATGCGCGGGGTGCTGGGTTCAATCCTCAGCACCACATAAAATAAAATAAAGATGTTATGTCCGCCGAAAACTGAAAAATAAATATTTAAAAATTCTCTTTCTCTCTTTAATAAATAAATAAATAAACAAACAAAATATATTGTACCCATGTATAACTAAAAAAGTATTTTTAAAAAATTATCTATAACTTTAATTCACTTAAAACACTTTCAAAGAATGAATAACACTGATATTAAAATCACTACATTAAGGGGTTTATCCAAAATACTGTGGTCTTATATTCATCAACTGTAGAAAATACTGTTTAATTTACATGGTTGCAGGGTATCTACTAAAGACTACAATTAACTATCCTAATAGTTATTAATAATATAAATAAAAGTCCAGCTACAAATTATGCTGTAGCTAAGTGTGGTGGTGCATGCCTATAATCCTAGCTACTCGGAAGAGTAAGACAGGAGAATTGGAAGTTTGAGGCCAGTCTTAGCAACTTAACAAGACACTGTCTCAAAAAATAAAAAGGGCTGGGTATGTAGTTCAATGTTACAGCACCGCTGGTTCAATCCCCAGTACCAGGGTAGGGAGTAGAAAAAACATCCACTACTATATATTTCATACACTAAACTGATTTTGTTTTTGCAGTATAAAAAATTCAACTTCTGATTGTTAAGTAATCATTTGGATGATCAGTTTTATGTCAAAGGCACCTACTTAATATCTTTTTTTTCCCCTGTATTAAGGACCAAACCCAGGAGTACTCCACCTCTGAGCTTCATTACCACCTTTTTTTGTTTGTTTTAATTTTGAAACAAGGTCTCTCTAAGTTGCCCAGGTTGGCCCCAAACTTGTAATTCTCCTGCCTCAGCCTTCCAAGTTGCTGGGATTACAAGTGTGTACCACTGTGCCTACTTTTTCTTGGTATCTTTTACTGTTCATCACTCTGGATTATTGGATTTAATTTTATCACTCGCATTTAACTTTTGTGTGCTCTTAAAATCATCTTTATTCTAAGCAAAACTGTATCCACTTTCAAAGAATGGAAATAGAAAAAAAATATTTTTTGCCAAATTAAAAAAAAAATTCAGATCAATGATCTCATTTAAGATTCATACAAACATGGAAAGTATTTAGGTAAAGTAGAATTAGCCACATATTACAAACATGGAAACTGAAGAAAAAGAGGAATGAACTGGCTTATCAAAGTTGCACAGTTAATACCAGAACAAAGAATCCAAGTCCCCTGCAAAGGGCTCTATGCTAAATTATTAAGCAGGCAAAACACACAACTTAAGGCTTAGAGGATGAGAAAATAGTTCATATACCTTCAACAAATCATTAAATTAAGCAAAGACACATTTGTTAACTTACTAATGGAATGATGAAACTTTGCGTCAGTTCCAAAAAATATCGACGGAGAATCACACTTTGAGCCTCAGAAGGACGTTTCTGTTGTACACCCTTAAAAGAGGAAATAATGAGAACCTACATTCTAGTGCCCAGAAATATAAAACACTAATAATTACCAAGTTCAACTTTGTAAACATACATTTATATTAACATAAAAAACCTAGAACTTAATCTTCCAGTAATTTAATTTGAAGTTAATTGTGTCCTTTCCTGTGAAATGAATCATTTGCAAGAAGTTGGCAGAGTAGAGGGAGGGGAGATGGAGAAAGAGTGATCCATTAGTTCTAAGTTACAGCCAGGATCAAGAAGTTCTGGTGTGCTATACTGCACAGTAAGGTGACTATAGATAACAATTATGTACTGGATATCTCAAAAATCCAGAAAAAAAGGAGTTTGAATGTTTTCACCATTAAAAAAATGATGAAAAAAATCGAGGATAGGTATGTTTGACCTGATTTAAGCATTAAATAATGCATACATGCATCAAAACATCACATGGCACACCACTAACATATATAATTTTATGTTTTTGCTTCAATTAAAAAATAAATTTTATTTAAACACAAACAGAATCTTTAAAGCAAAACTTAAAGAGACTTTAGCTTAGGGAACATCCTATACTTAAAAACATCAATTCATGCTGTACACAGTGGTACACACCTGTAATTCCAGCTACTTGGAAGGCTGAGGCAGGGGGCCTGCAAGTTCAATGTCAGCCTCAGTAACTTAGAGATCCTGTTTCCAAAAAAAAAAAAAAAAAAACAACGGGGGAGGGGGGCGCTAGGGATGTAACTCTGATAGAGCACCCCAGTAATACACTAGTAATACATACACACATCAAAAAAAATCAGTTCATAGCGAAGAAATCTTAATTTCATATTTTCTATATTAATACTATTTACATTTAAAAACTTTATCTCCTACCATTAGATGCTGAACTACCTCATGGTAGAATCTATGACTTTCTTTTTACTATAACTCCCAAGTTTCTAGAAAGATTGGCACTCCTTAGTAGATACAGCTTCAATATTCAGGCTATTACTTTGACTTTTATAAAACTTTGGTTTTAAAGTGAGATTCACTGGGCTTGGTGGTACACACTTGTAATCATATCATCTCTGGAGGATGAGGTAGGAGGATTTCAAGTTTGAGGCCAGCCTCAGCAACTTAGCAAGACCTTGTCTTAATTTCACATCACCACTAAGTAGCAGAGCCAGTAGTGTTCTGGAGTCCACTTGCATTTGTCCATAAGAGCTAATTGTGCACATCTTTTCCTAGTTAAGCATTTANAAAAAAAAAAAAAAAAAAAAAAAATGGACTGAGGATGTAGCTCAGTGTATGTATAGCACCTGTGGGTTCAATCTCCAGTAAAAAAAATAATAGACTCCATTTCACAAAGCATATATTGCCTAAATAGATATTACATACCAGAACAGAGATTTAATAATATGAACAAGTAATTACCTTCTGTAATTGTTTTATGATCTCTTCATCTCTATTTAGATATGGCTTATAAGAAGTATAAACTCCTAAGAAGTAAAGAAAAGAATATGGTAAAGAGAAAAATTCAACTACCAGAGAAGTATATATTTAAAAATTAATAAAAGTCAATACCATCTCTTCCTGAACAGTGCCTGAGGTGGTCTGAGGTGATCTGTGAAAATGGTTCTTATTCTCTTAACCCAGAAAGTCCCCCAAAAATCACACAAATCAAGAGGTTCAAATCTTTATGTTCACTTTATTTTTTTTTTTATTTTTATTTTTTTTTAGGGATTTTTTTTTTAATATTTATTGTTTAGTTATTGGCAGACACAACATCTTCGTTTGTATGTGGTGCTGAGGATCGAACCCGGGCCGCACGCATGCCAGTCGAGCGCGCTACCGCTTGAGCCACATCCCCAGCCCTTTATGTTCACTTTAAGAATACCTGTGAAACTACTTAGGCCAACAAGGACATGCCTAAATGAAAAGCCACCAAGTATTTGAAAGAAGTCACTTTAAAGAAGCAATATGTGCCATTCTAGTATTACAATAGTGGATGGAGTTGGTTGATATTGCAGACCAAGTGAGGCTGGACATAGGGTCAGTGACCTATAATTTTTGCATTTAGAATTTAAATTAGAATAAAACTAAGTTCTTAAATAGTTAATTTCAATTATTTTAAATAGTTAAATTTTTAAAATTTTTATTCATTTATTTTTAATTGGTTCTAATTACTTACACATGATAGAAGAATGCATTTTGACACCTTGTACACAATTGGAGAAAAACTTTAAATGGTTAAATTCTTGAATTTAGAATTTTTGCAATACCTGCTTAAAATGCAGAGAGTAATGCTGAACTTACATGTCGATTCTCTGATTATTGACCATACCAAGGTGAACAAAGCACACAAAACACACTGCCATACTTAGAGAGCTCATGGTTGGATTAATCCATACATGAGTTCCCCTACTACACTGAAATGATCCTCCCTGAAAAGAAATAAATTGTTCCTAAACCAGAATAGAAGGTTGCACAAAAGAAAAAGACATCCTAGAAGAAGTTGAAAAAATCAAAACTTATGGCACAGAAATAAATTCAGCATAAAATAAATGTAAATAAAAGTAAGAAAAGAAAAAAAAGAAGTCAATACCAGGTTTTGAATCCAGAGTCTTTAGGTTCTTCAATTTTTTCACTTTAACTTGTTTAGGAATTTCACCTGAAGGAAACAGCATAAGCATCCTTATTAATGATATAATCATACATATTACAAAACTAGAATTTTATATGATTAATGATCTAATAAGTGTTTGTTAAGAGTGCTGTAAATAAAGCATTATTCTTAACATCAATTAATACTGAAGAGTTCATTTCATTCCTAATATATTAAAACTGGAAAAGGGGAACATTGGATTATTAACACTATAGAAACAATTCAGGTAAACTGTACTAAAAATAGATATTTGATCTTTGATTAATATGTATCTATCATTACTTAAATTCTTCCCTTTTTGTTACTCAATTTGTAATTTAAAATATATGTGCAAAGTACATGAAACTAGAAAATTATGTTTCAAATAGGAATAAGATACCCTTTAAGAGCAAATGGAAGGGTAGGGGTGTAGCTCAATGGTAGAGCACTTGCTTAGCAGGCACAAAGCTTTGGAGTATAATTCCTGGAACCACCACCAAAAAAAAGTAAATAGAAAAGAAAGAAACTCCAAAGTGACCAAGCAGATATAAATTTAAAAGTTTTATTTTTTGTTATTTCCACTACGTCTGTCTTTGGACTATAGAAACTTACACTGTCATCAAGTGATAAGAGTGTGTGCAACCACCACAAGTCTGAGCCACAGATCACAGAGCTGAGAAGGCTGCTGTGTTGAATAGTATAGTACAGGTAATGGCCTTGGTCTTGTGGTCAAAGGAAGCCATAACCTAAATAACCCATATAACAGGCAGAAAAAAAAAATGCCTCTAGGATCACACTTAAAAGTGTCACAAACAGGGCTAGGGTTGTGGATCAGTGGTAGAGTGCTTGCCTAGCATATGTGAGGTACTGGGTTTGATCCTCAGCACCACACACAAAAAGAAAAAATAAAGTTATTATTTTTAAAAAAAGGGTCATGAACATACATGTTTTTAAAAACATTTTTTTTTCCTATTTTCTGCCCTCCCTCTCTTTGCTAAAGAGTAAAAGAACCTAAGGACTGAAAAAAAAATCTAAAAACTATCTAATCCAAGCATCTAAATTTAGAAAATATCTTTCTTTAAACATTACATAGATCAAACTGGTAAATGTACTATATAC
>NW_025999941.1:6184580-6209003 GCF_001458135.2 Marmota marmota marmota | reverse complement strand
AAAAAATTAACATTAAACAGATACATGAGGTGGGAGGGAAAGGGAGAGAAAAGGGAAATTGCATGGTAATGGAGGGAGACCCGCATGGTTATACAAAATTACATATAAGAGGTTGTGAGGGGAATGGGAAAATAAACAAGGAGAGAAATGAATTACAGTAGATGGGGTAGAGAGAGAAGATGGGAGGGAAGGGGAGGGGAGATAGTAGAGGATAGGAAAGGTAGCAGAATACAACAGTTACTAATAGGGCATTATGTAAAAATGTGGATGTGTAACCGATGTGATTCTGCAATCTGTATTTGGGGTAAAATTGGGAGTTCAAAACCCACTTGAATCAAATGTATGAAATATGATATGTCAAGAGCTTTGTAATGTTTTGAACAACCAATAAAAAAAAAATAAAAAAAAATTTAAAAAAATTAATTTTAAATTTTTTATTTGTTAATACTTTGATTTATTTTACATTATGTTTGCCCCCTTTCTTTTCTATTACTGTTGATGTTGTGGTTGTTGCTTGGTTTTTCCTTTTTTTGGTACCGGGGATTGAACTCAAGGGTACTTAACCACTGAGCCACATCCACAGTCCCTTTTTTTTTTTTTGGAAACAGGGTTTCATTAAGTTACTTAGGGCCTTGCAAACTTGCTGAGGCTGGCCTTGAACTAGCAATCCTCCTGCCCTAGCCCTTTGAGCCACTGAAATTATAGGTGTGTGCCACCATGTCCAGCTACTTTATCCATTTTTTTGGTTTAATATTTTGTTGTTGTCTGTTTTCTTCTTTCTACGCCATGCCTGGGATAGGGTTTTGCCAATAGGGGTTGTAATATTACTGAGTTCTACTCTCAGCCCAGCTCAGAAAAATTTCATCTTACTCCAGCCAGAACCTAGTCCCAGTTGGACCCTGGTGCATAATTCACCTTAAAGAATAGAGAAATAAAAACCCCTAAGGTGTCATAAGGCAATATGGCACCTCTTAAAGTTCATAACTCTCTAGTAACCAATTCCAAAGATGCTCAAGTGGATGAAATGCCATACATAAAAATTCATAAGAATCAATTTTTTTAAAAGCTCAGTGAATTCCAAGAGGATACAAATAAGACAATGCAGGAGATAAAGGAGCAATTTTTTAAAAACAGTCAAACAGAAATCTTGGAAATAAAGTTTAGATTAAAAACTTAGTAGAAACCATCACCAATAGACTAGATCAAGAGGAAGAGAGTTATCACATCTCAAAGATAATTTCTCTAGGAATTATCATATTCAGACAGCAAAAAAAAAAAAAGGAAAAAAATAAGAAAGAATGAATAAAACAGAAAAGATCTCTGTGACACCTATTTGGAATAGACAAGAGAAGGCTACATGCTGAAGGTATAGAAAACCTATTCAGCACCAGCCATGATGGCACTTGTCTATAATCCCAGCTACTTGAGAACCTCAGGCAGGAAGATCCCAAGGTCAAGACCAGTCTGGACAACCTAGTGAGATCCTGTCTCAAAGTAAAAGGTACTGGGTACACAGTTAAGTGATAGAGTATTCATCTAACACACACTAGGCCCTTGGTTCAATCTACTACCCTCTGTGGGAAGCCATTCTCACACGTGATTGGGCACCTCCCTGATTGGGTGTGACGTGTTCTGGCCAAACTGTGTCGGAGCTAATCCCCACCCTCTCCAGGTGCGAGAGCCTGTCTATGTGGGGGTGTGACTGACCATTGACCCTGAGACCAATCACTGACCCGGACCATGGAATGCTGCCCCCCTCGACCTTCATTGGATGGAATTTTCCCCTGAATTTCTTGTTCCCCAATAAAAGGCCACTCCCTGGCGTGCTCGCTCTCTCTCTCTCTCTCTCCTGCTAGTTCTGAGTAAGCCTTGCTGCCCCACCAGGTGGTTCGAGGTGAGAGCCAGAGGGGAGAATCATCTCGGACCTGGTCATAGAAAAAGGTAATTGAGTCTGTGTGTTTATTTCGAACTCACTAGTTAACTTCTATGCTACGAACCTCTTGAATGAAACCAGCGTGCTGGTCATGCGGTGGAACCCTCCCCCCAAAAAAGACAAAGATAAATAGGAAAACTTATTTAGTGACATTACAGCAAAAACTTTCCAAATGTAGGGAAAGACATGGACATTCAGAGGAATTTAGAACCCCAAATAGACACAACCAGAAAAGAATCTTTCAATGATGTATTATAAATTCCCAACAGTATAGAATAAAGAAAGAAGATTAACAGTTGCAAGAGGCTGGGTGTGGTGGTACATGCCTGTATTCCAAGTGACTCAGGAGGCTGATGAAAGAGAATCACAAATTTGAGGCCAGCCTCAGGCAACTTAGCAAGATCCTGTATCAAAAGAAAAAATAAAAGAGCCAGGGTTTTATGCTCAGTGGTAGTGTGCTCCTAGGCTCAATCTCCAGTATAACCAAACAAAAACAAATTGCAAGAGAGGAGCACCAGGTCACAACTAAAGGTAAACCCATCAGAGTAACAGAAGATTTCTCAGAAGAAACTCTAAAGCCCAGGAGAACACGGAAAGATTATTTCAAGTCCTGAAAGAAAATCACTGCCAGTCTAGGGTACAATACTCAACAAAGTTTTCCTTCAGAATCTAGGAGAAATAAAGACCTGCTATGATAAGCATAAACTAAGGAAATTAATGGCCAGTATTAACAAGCATCACAGAAGATACTTACTGATTTGATTAAACAACAATATGATGTCTGCAAGAAAATCACATCACTGTCGAAGACATACAGATGGAAGAGATGAAAAAATGTTATTCTGAGCAAATGGAATCCATAAGCAAACAGGAGTAGCTATACTTGCAACATACAAGAGAGACTTTGAGCCCAAATCAGAAGAGACAAAGAAGGTCATTACATAATGATAAAGGTAACAAATCATCAAGAAGATATGATTGTAAATATAATGAACTGAATAAAATAGTACCCAATTTTATAAAATAAACATTATTGGACATAAAGGGAGAGATAAAGTCCAATACAATAATAGTGGGTGGCTTCAATATCCTATTCTCACAAACAGATAGAGCATATGGACAAAAAATCAACAATGAAAGATGAGAGTTAAACAGATCAAACAGACTTAACAGACGCACACAGAATATTCCATCCAGGGGCTGAGGCTGAGGCTCAGCGGTAGCGCACTTGTCTGGCATGCGTAAGGCACTGAGTTAGATTCTCAAATAAACAAAATAAAATGAATAAATAAAGGTCTACCAATAACTTAAAAATATCTATATAAAAAAGAGAATATTCCATCCAACAGCTGGAGGACACATATTCTTTTCATCAGCACATGGATCTTTTCCAAAACAAATATCAGGCCATAAAGTAAGTCTTAATAAATTCAAAATATGAAATAATCTTATCAAATTATAATAGAATGAAACTAGAAATTAACAGCAAGAGAAAACTACAGAAATTATACAATCCATGGAGACTGAAAATTACACTCTTGAACAAACAGTAGGTGCTGAAGAAATTGTAAGGGGATTAAAATATTCATAGACTCGAATGAAAAGAAACACAACATACTGGAATCTATGGGTTACAGTGAAAGCCATACTAAGAGGAAAGTTTATAGCTATGATTGCCTAAATAACCTAATGATATATCTTAAGGTCTTAGAAAAATAAGAACAAACTAAACCCAAAATCAATAGAGGAAAAAATAATAAATATCAAGGTAGAAATAAATGAAATATACACTAATATTAAAGACTATATAATATAAAGGATCAATGCAACAGTTGGTTCTTTAAAAAGACAAAATTGACAAACCCTCCACTAACTAATCAAAAAGAGAAAACACAAATAAACAAAATTGAAAATGAAAAAGGGGATATTACAAAAGATACCACCAAAATTCATAGCATCATTAGCGAACTGGAAAATCTAGAAGAAATGGATTTCTTAACACATATGACTTAACAAATTTGAACCAAGAGGATATAAAAAACATAAAGATATCGTTAACAAGCAGTAAAATTGAGGCAGTAATAAAAAGTCTCTCAACAAAGAAAAGTCAAGGACTGGAGAGATTCACTGCTGAATTTTACCAGACATTTAAAGAAGAACTAATACCAATGTACCTCAATCTATTTTATTTAAAAAACAACAACAACAAATATAGACCAACATTCTTGATAAACACAGACGCAAAAATTCTCAATAGATATTTGCAAACTGAATTCCAAAGTACATTTAAAAAGTTCATACAAAATGGACATGGTGATGCACATCTGTAATCCCAGTGGCTCAGGAAGCTGAGGCAGGAGGATCATGAACTCAAGGCCAGCCTCAGCAACTTAGCAAGGCCTTAAGCAACTTAGTGAGACTCTGTCTCAAAATAAAGTACAAAATAAGAGTTGGTGATGTGGCTCAAAGGTTAAGCATCCCTGGGTTCAATCCCTGGTACCAAAAAAATATTAAGTTGGTTTCATTTCAAAGATGCAAGGATGGCTCAACATATGCAAATCAATGAATGTAATAAAAGCCATGTGCAGTGACACACACCTGTAATCTTAGCTACTCAGAAGCCTCAAGCAGAAGGATGACAAATTCCTGGCCAGCCTGAGCAATTTAGTGAGACTCTGTCTCAAAATAAGAAAGGTTGAGGATGTAGAGAATCCCTGGATAAAATGCTCATTACTGCAATAAATAAGTAAATTAGATAAACATAATATACCACATAAATAGAATCAAGGATAAAAACTACATGATCAACTCAATAAATTCAGAAAAAGCCTCTGATAAAATCCTGTATCACTGCATGATAAAAGCCTTGAATAAATTTAGGTGTAGAAAGATTATACTACAAATTAATGAAGGTTATATACAACAATCTCACAGCCAACATCATAATGAAAGGAGAAAGAGAATGCATTTCCTCTAAAATCAAGGATGAGACAAAGGTATCCACTCTCAGCACTCTTGCTCAATATAGTACGTGAAATTGTAGCCAGAATAATTAGGTAAGAGAAAAAAAAAAGGATACAAATAGTAAAAGTAGAAGCCAAATTATCCCTGAATGCAGATGATGATTCCACACTTACAAAACCCTAAAGACTCTATCAAAAGACTCTGAAATTTTAAAAACAATTTGAGTGAAGTAGCACAAGACAAAATCAACATACAAAAATCAGTAGTTTTTTCATACACCAATAATAAACTAGCTGACAAAGAATTGGGAAAATAATCCATTCACAACAATATCAAAAGAAAAATAAACACAAAAATTCCCTAGAAATAAATCCAAACAAGGAGGTGAAAGATCTTTACAATGAAAAATTACAAAACCCTGAAGAAGGAAACTGAAGAAGATGCTAATAGAGCGGGGGGGGGGGGGAACCTCCCCAGGGATTGGGAGAAATAATACTGTCAAAATGATCATACTAGGGGCTGGGGTTATGGCTCAGTGATAGAGCACTCGCCTCACACGTGCAAGGCCCTGGGTTTGATCCTCAGCACCACATAAAAAATAAATAAATAAATAAATAAAGTTACTAAAAAAATACTTTAAAAAATGATCATATTACTGAAAGTGATATATAGATTCAATGCAATCCCCATCAAAATATCAATGCCATTCTTCACAGAACTAGGGAAAAAAAAAAAAAAAAAAACCCTAACCTAAGATTCATACGGAAGGATTAAAGACCCTGAATAGCCAAAGCCATCCTAAGCAAAAAGAGCAATACTGGAAGCATCATAATACCCAATTTCAAAATATACTACAGATCCCCAGTAACAAAAACAGCATGGTATTGGCATAAAAATATACACAGACCAAGAAATAAACCCATATATCTACAGCCAACTGATTCTTAACAAGGGTACTAAAAGCATACACTTGAGAAAAGACAGCCTCTTCAACAAATGGTGCAGGGAAAACTACCACATGCAGAGGACTGAAACTTGATCCCTATTTTTCACCCCTTGAGTTTAAAAAAAATCAACTCAAGATGGATCAAAGATCTATAACTTTGAAACTAGTACAGGAAGATATAGGGAAATACTTTTAAGATAGGCACAGGCAATGATTTCCTGAACAGAACTTCAGTAGTTCAGGAAATAAAAGCAAGATTGACAAATGGAATTAGATTAAATTAAAAAGCTTGTGCACAACAAGGAAACAATCAACAAAGTAAAGAAACAATTTACAGAATGGGAGAAAATTTTTTCCAGCTGTGTACCACACAGAGGATTAATATCTAGAATACCTAAGAACTTAAACTGTCTCGGGCTGGGGATGTGGCTCAAGCAGTAGCCCGCTCGCCTGGCATGCGTGCAGCCCGTGTTCGATCCTCAGCACCACATACAAACAAAGATGTTGTGTCCGCAGAGAACTAAAAAATAAATATTAAAAAAATTCTCTCTCTCTCTCTCTCTTTAAAAAAAAAAACAAAAACTTAAAACAGTCTCAACAATAAAATTACAAGTAATCCAATCAAAAGAGCAAAAGTTCTTAGCAATTTCTCAAAAGAAGTACAAATGGCATATGTATATGAAAATATATACATATATTTCATATAAATGAAAAATTTTCAACATCTTTAAACATCAAGGAAATGCAAATCAAAATTACACTCAGAATCAATCTAACCCCAATCAGAAAGGCTACAACCAATAATAATAATAAAAATAATAATGACAACAATAATAACAATGATGATAACAAATGCTGATGAGGATATGGAGAAATAAGACAATGTGTGAAGGTAAATTAGTACAGTCACTATGGAAAACAGTATGGAGTTTCCTCAAAAATAAAAAAAATCTAAAAATAGAATTACCATATGATGCAGCCATTATCACTCTTGGATACTTATCCAAAAGCAATGAGGTCAACCTTCAAAAGAGGTATCTGCATACTCATATTTATTGCAGCAGTATTCACAATAGCTGGGATACCCAATCAGTCTAGACGCCCATCAACAGATGAAAGAATAAAGAAAATAAGGCATATATACACAATGAACAATTATTCAACCACAACGAATGAAACTATGTCATCTGCAGGAAGATGACTGGAACTGGAATACATCACATTAAGTGAAATAAGTCAGACACAGAAAGACAATTATTGCACATTTACTCTCATATGTCCAATAGAAAAGGAAAAAAAAAAAAAAAAAAAGATGACCCAAAAGTAGAAGAATGACTATTAAAGAAGGGAAAAATGGCTGTGGAGAGAATGGAGAGAGAAATAGAAAAGAGAAAATAGATGGGAAGGTGAACATGATCAAAGCATGACATACACATGTATGGGAATGTCACAGTGAAACCCATTAATTTGTATAATTAATAAGCATTAATAATTATAATTTAAAAAAATTTTCCCCAAAAAAAGAACCCACATATTTTATTGGGAACTTAACATTCTTCCCCAAAGGCTTTTATTTAGGATGCCTTAAAGAAAGCTCCAACAATATACAAAGTAACCAAGGAATGAAAACAAAAGGGAAGAAATAAACCTGCTTAGCCACATTACACACTAAGAATAGAATACCAAGTTTATACTTTACCTGCAGGCTTAAGGTCTCCTATTCGAATAATGTGTGGCCAATGCTGGAGTGTTTTAGCAAAAAAAGGGTTGGTTACTCCTAATATGACTGAGGGCCTATATAAAAATAAAATAAAACAAAATTTAAAAAGGTAAGAAAAATATGAATGTTAAACCAATGAAAAAAAAATTATAATTTCCTTTGAGTGAACAATATATAGATATCTTTTCCTTTACTTAATTTATTAATATCAACTACATGCCAGGCAACATATTTAGTACTTTAAATATAGATTAAAAGCACACAGAAAGAATACATACCTAAATATCATGCCCAAAATCATGACACTGAAGGTAGAATAAAATGCACAATAATCACAAAGAACAACCTATGGTCTGCCAGGGTATTAAAGGACAGCCTCACCAAAGAGATGACATTTACACAAAGACATGAAAGATGAATAGTTTTCTGTCAAGTGAATAAAGGAAGTTAAAGGTAATGCAGGAGAACAAACAGTATGTGCCATGTGATGAGGTGAGATGGTAGTCTATTCATAGATCTACACACAGTTCAGCATTTTTGGAACACAAAGTGAAAAGGATGAGTAGACAAAAATGAGAGTAGATGGATGAGTACCAAATTTATATCTAAGAAATTTAGATATTATCTTATATTCAGACAAGCTATTAGGGAACCAAGTGGAGACAAGTCACATGAATGAAAAAGAGATGCCCTACAAAGAAGGGAGGGTAATAGGGGGAAAGCAACAGTGGATATGAGAAAGACTAGAGACAATAAGACTGGGAAGAGAGTAATGGAAAGAAGATAATAAATGTTAGGAAAAATATTATAGAATGCTGATTAATAGAATTTGGTTAAAATTTGACAGAGGGCATGTTAAAGAGGAGAAATTTATGACAATTTCAGATTCTGATAACTAAATGCCATTAAGACATGCAGGTGGCAATGTGCTTAAACAACAACACAACCTAGATACATAAGTCTGAACCTCAGAGAGAGATCTGGGGCAGGAAGATATATGTTTCAGTCAATAATATAGGGTTTTGTTTTTTTGCTTTTAGTACTGAGATTGAACTGGAGGGGCACATGACCACTGAGCCACATCCCCAGCCCTCTTTATTTTTTGAGATGGGGTCCTGGCTCAGGACCTCACTAAATTGCTTAGGCTGGCTTTGAACTTGCAATCCTCCTTCTCTGAGTTGCTGGGATTATAGGTATGCACTACCTTGACTGGTGGTACAGGATCTTTTAGCTTTCTTTCTATTTTCTTTTTCCATTACTGGAGTTTGAACCCAGAGCCTTGAGCACACTAGGCAAGCACTCCACCAATGAGCTACATTCCCAGTCCCTCATATAGGGTTTTATCAGAGGTCATGGATACCAGCAAAACTATACAGAAAAAATTGTCAGACTGAAATCAGGACCAGAACACGACAGTGGAGAACATCAATACTTAAAAGGTTAATAGAGAAAAAGTCTGTAAAGCAGACTGAAATGTACCACCAGACAGCCAGAAGAGAGTGGGATCAAGGATTAAAATAATTTCAAGAAAGAAAAGGTGGGGCAAATAGGGCAATAATACACCCTCTGGATCAGGCAGTAAGAAATGTCTTGGTGAATAAGGCAAGAATAAATTCAGTGGATGCAGAGCAGTTGACCTGCAATTCACTGAGAAGCAATCAGAAAATCAAGAAGTGTAGACATCAAATGGAGATTTTTGTTATTCTAGAAACTTAGCTATGAAAAGAAAATAAGCAATAGAACAGGAACTAAAAGAAAAAGGAAAAATTATTTTTTCCTTGCTACAGATTGGAAAAGATTTTTCATAATGACAGCAGAAACAAAAGTACAGTCTAATGACAATACAGATTCCATTAATAAATAAAATTGCCCAAATAAAATAAGTTAGTAACACTTGAAATATAAAATTATTACCAGCAGCTCCTCAAACCTTCCTTTATAAAATCAATCTGCCTATAATTAAAATTTTAAATTAAAAATTTATTACCAAAAATAATTCTACATAATTTTGGTTATAAAGTTAATACCTGATGAATAAAAGTTATTCTGTTTACTCACGGAGCTTGAGTACGGGTAGTATATTCTTTGAATTCACTGTCATGGATAGTGAAATAAGGTCGGAAATCACTGAAATACTTTAGTGGAGAAATACAGCTGTGGAACAAGAAGAACATGTAAAACAAAGGACAAAAATTAAAGGTCCTATGCCATAACTATGAAGCATTTGTATAAACAGTATATACCCACTGGGATAACTTATTTATTTTGATAAAACTAATAAACTCATTTCAAGGAACTAAAAAGACAAATGGAAATGTGCAACATGGAATGGCATAATGAAAGAACACTGGGTTTAATGCCGCAAATAGGGTGAAATTCTGGCTCTCCTATTCACCAGCTATGTGCCTTTGATTAAATCCTTACCATTTGCACACTAACAGTTTTCAAGGGCTAACTTCAGGTATGTGAATGAATGTGCTTGTTGCTCATAACAACAAAGACACAGTTCTAGCCCTCATGGAACTTGAATGAGTATTCTCATCCATAAAATGGTGCTACAATAAAAACTACCTTCTGACATAATTGCTGTGTGGATGTTAAGTAATGATGTATTGGGAAACATACCACAGATGGGAAAGTGCTGAAAATATCACCATCAGGAAGCAAATATACTCACTTAACAAGAGCCAGTACAGTCTCTGATGACTCTGATGGTGATGGTGCCATGACCACAATGGGCTCTCCCAAAAGCACCAGCTCCCAAAGCATCTGACTATGAAGGAAAACTGGGCAGAAACACCTGGAAGGTATTTACACAGAAGAAATATTTTGTTATTTATCCAATCCTGCTTTTTAAATCCCTGTATAATCATTCTAAAAACTTCACATTGATCTAAATTCTTCCTGGTATTTGTATCTTGATCTGATATACTAATTTAGAACATGGCAATGTATAATCAAAAGCTTTATTTATTTATTTATCAGTGCTGGAATTAAACCCAGGGCCTTGAGCATACACTATACCACTGAGCTTCTACCTTAACTCCTTTACTTTTCTTAAAAGAGACATGGTTTCACTGGCCTCAAACTTGTAATCATTCTGCATTAGCCTACCAAGCAGCTGGGACTACATGCATACACCACATACTAGCTTCTAAGTTTCTTTTATACACACAAAAGTATATATCAATTTGACACGTGCCAATTTTTATAAGATTAAATGCAATACATTATTGAAAAATGAAATAGCAAACAACAAAAGCATGTAATTAAACTGTTTTACCATATGATGATTCTATTTTATTAATATTAATAATTTAAATTTCTGTTCTAAATACTTTGAAGGAAATTTTGAAAACTAATTTTCTAAGGGGGGCATTTATTGGATGTGCTTAATTTACAAACCAGTGCTGGTCTCAGTGGTACAGCATGTGCTTATTAACATGCCTGAGGCCCTGATTCAATCCCCATCACCACAAAAATATGAAAAAGACAAAAGCCAATGCTTTTTTCATTTATTATTTATGATCCAATGCAATAGTAGGAAGGGGAAAGATCAGAATAAAAAGTTTCGTTTGTAACTGTGATACAATAAGAAATTTCATTTGTATCTGAAGATAGTGAGATAATTCACTATCTTAAGATCAATAAAAAAGCCAGTACATATCTGTGTGTGTATGTGTGTGTGTGTACAATTTTTTTTTTTAAATTTTCTTGTACTAGAGATTGAGCCCAGGGGTGTGTCATCACTGAATTACATCCCCAGTACTTTCTACTTTTTGAGACATGTCTCGCTAAGTTGCTGAAGCTGATCTCAAATTTGTGATCTTTCTGTCTCAGTCTCCCAAGTCACTGGGATTGCAGGTGTTTGCCACTGCACCTGGCTCAATCTTTTGATGTTAAAAATAATAGGGGGCTATTCTATCAGAGATAAATACAAACATGAGAAGGGAAAAAAACTAGAGTAAACACTGTCATATTGTGTTGTAACTGAGGGTATCAATATGACTTAATGGTTATCAATATATATGGGTACAGAAACATATATATATATTAAAAAAATACAGATTATGTGTCTATATGTGCATATATTCCCTCTCCTCCAGACACACCCTAGATTTACCCACTAAAAAGGTCTAAAAGCAATGATATCCCATACCTATTGTCTACTCTGCAAATGGGTAGAAAACCAAAATCTCTTCATTCTTACCATACAAGGGGATATGGGAGGGAAAATCCATAAAGCTATGCCTAGGAACCAACAGTCAAGTATCGTCATGTAAATACCCCTGACCCTAACTCTAAGAGATTCTAAGCCAAGAGAATGACAGTTTCTTTCAACTATTTTAGAAAACTGCTCTTCAATTCCAATCTCAACTTAAAAACTTAATGAAAGGACTGTTTCTGTGGTCAATAGAGAGAGATGAAACCAAACACATGGTCCTTGGGATAAACAGTAGCCTAACAAGTCTTGGACAAATGAAAGGAGGCACACAGGCCCCTAAATTCAACTGATTTCTGCCACTCAACCTCATAAGCCTTTCCAGATTAGGTGTCTGTTCTTTGCTCTCAAACTCAGTCCTGGGGACTGGGGTTGTGGCTCAGCGGTAGAGTGCTCGTTTAGCACGTGCAAGGCCCTGGGTTCGATCCTCAGCACCACATAAAAATAACAAATAAAGCAAAGGTGTTGTATCCAACTACAACTAAAAAATAAATATTAAAAAAACCCTCAATCCTGTTGTAACAATATTGCTTCAATATAATTGGTATATATTCAAGTTCTCATTCAGACTAATAAATATAAAATTAAGTTCTACACACACAAAATAGAGTGCTATTATAGACAAAGTATTAATCCAATCATCAGATATTAAATGCTTGACATAGTACTATCACTGTCTAAGATTATTTTTCAAAGTTTAGTTTTCTCATCTCTTGAAAGGTATTAAAAACAACAACAACAACAACAACAAACTGGGTTGGGAATATATCTCAGTGGTAGAATACTTGCCTAGCATGTACAAGGCCCTGAACTCAATCTCTAGTACTGCCAAAGCAGCAGCAGCAGCAACAACAACAACAGCAAACATCCTAGTTTGAAAACATTAACAAGTAACATATTCAGAAAAGACACACACTAATCAAAGGTGTTAGTGATGGAGGTAACTCTTATAGCACAGATATCGGTAATAAACAAAAGGGCTTCACACTTATTTCTGAAGTTCAAAAAAATAATTTCTGTTAACTGAATTCTATGTTAATTTATGCAAATTTCTCAAATCATTTATTAATGAGTCATATATCAAAACTATCAGTAGCATGCCTGTAACCAGCTACTTGGCAGTCTGAGATAGGTTGATCACAAGTTCAAGGCCAGCCTGGGCAACTTAGTGAGACCCTTCTCAAATTTTAAAAAAAGGCTGGGTGTGTGGCTCAGTGGTAGAGTACCCCTTGTTTCAACCTCCAAAACTGCAATAAAACAAAAAAAAAGTAGAAATAGTATACATCCCTCTGAATATATTTCCTATGATATCCATGTATTCATTTTGGGGACACTCCTTTTTAAATTTTTTTTAGTTATAGATGGACACAATATATTTATTTTACTTATTTGTTTTTATGCTACGGATTGAACCTCATGCTAAGGATTGAACCCAGTGCCTAACGCATTCTAGGCAAGCACTCTACCACTAAGCCACAACCTCAGCCCCCTCTTTTCATTCTAAGAACGCTCTAACATATAATTTTTTAAGAAAAGTAATTTTGTTTTGAAGTCACATTTATAACCTATATACAGTAAGACTTACCCTTACCAAAGATAAAGAATTGTTCCATCATTCAAAAAATTTCCTAATTCCTCTTTTTTAAAAAAATATTTATTTTTTAGTTGTAGTTGGACACAATACCTTTATTTCACTTATTTATTTTTATGTGGTGCTGAGGATCGAACCCAGGGTCTCACACATGTGAGGCAAGCAGTCTACTGCTGAGCCACAACCCCAGCCCCTATTTTATTTATTTTCATATGGCGCTGAGGATTCAACCCAGGGCCTCACATGTGCTAGGCAAACACTCTAACGCTGAGCCAAAATCCCAGCCCCCTCATTCCTCTTATAGTCAATTTTCCTTCCCCAGCCCCAGCAGAACACTGATCTGATTTCTATCCCTAGAGTTTTGCCATTACCAGAATATTATATGAAATCATCCACTGAGTAGCTTTCAGAAGTATGGCTCCTTTCACTCTACATGTTTTTGAGAGTCACCGATGTTGTTGTATGAATCAATGGCTCATTTTCTTTTTCTGCTAAGTAGTATTCTATGGGCATGCATGTATTATGCTTTGTTATCCATTTACCAATTGATGGGGATTGAGGTTGTTTCCAATATCTGGATGTTATGAATAAAGCCACTACATGCCATTACATAGTATAAACATTTGCAAACAAATCTTTTTTTTTTTTTTTTTTGAGGGACTAGGAATTGAACTGATTTGAATTGAATTGATAGGCACTCTATCACTGAGCTATATCCCCAACACTTTTTATTTTTTACTTTGAGAAAGGGTCACTTAATTGCCCAGACTGACCTTAAATTTGCAATCCTACTGCCTTAGCTTGGATTATAGGTGTATGCTATCACACCTAGTACATACAATTCATTGTGTGGACATATGTTTTCATTTTTATTGAACAAATACCTAGAAATATAAGCATACAAAATAAATCAAGCATATAAAACAAATAAACTTAACTTTTTCTTTCTTTTTTTTTTTTTTTATCTGGTGGTACTGGGGATTTAAACCCAAAGTTGCTGGGGCTGCGGTGTAACTTAGTGGTAGAGTGCTTGCTTAACATGTGTGAGGCACTGGGTTTGATCCTCAGCATCACATAAAGATAAATAAATAAAAGTATTGTGTCCATGTACAACTAGAAAAATTTTTTTAAATCCAGGGGTGCTGGGGCTGCGGTGTAACTTAGTGGTAGAGTGCTTGCTTAACATGTGTGAGGCACTGGGTTTGATCCTCAGCATCACATAAAGATAAATAAATAAAAGTATTGTGTCCATGTACAACTAGAAAAATTTTTTTAAATCCAGGGGTGTTGGGGGCTGAGGTTGTGGCTCAGTGGTAGAGTGCTTGCCTAGCACATGCAAGGCCCTGGGTTCGATCCTCAGCACCACATAAAAATAAATAAATAAAGGTATTGTGCTCAACTACAACTAAAAAATAAATTTTTTTTTAATATTTATTTATTTATTTTTTAGTTCTTGGTGGACACAACATCTCTGTTTGCATGTGGTGCTGAGGATCGAACCCGGGCCCCACGCATGCCAGGCGAACGCGCTACCGCTTGAGCCACATCCCCAGCCCCTAAAAAATAAATATTAAAAAAAAAAATCCAGGGGTGCACTCTACTGCTGAATTACACCTGCAGTGCATTCCTTTTTTTTATTTTTATTTTGAGACAGAGTGTCACTAAATTGCCCAGGCTAACCTCCAATTTGTGATCCTCCTGCCTCAGCCTCCTGAGCTGCTGGGATTACAGGCATGTACCACCACATCCAGCAACAATTCAACCTTTGAGGCAGTATTCTATAAAGTTTAAAGTCATCCAAAAAATATAGAGGGGGGGAGGGGAACTCCCCCTCAAAAACAAAAAACCCTACTCTATGTCTCTCACAACTTTTTTGACATATAGTAATCGCTCATTGATAGTAGTGGTTTCTCAAGCTGGGCTATACATCAGAACTTCGTGCAGAGCTAGAACTGGGTACCAATCTAAAGACTCTTTATTTGGATGCTCTGGGTAAAGGCACAAACATTAGTATTTTTTCTTTTTCCTTCCTTTTTTTTTCATATCATGCTAATTTGTGACTACATTTTATTATTTAGGGTCTAATATCCAAAACTGTTTAGATTTACAGAAAAACTGAGAAAATAGTATACAGAATTCACATACTGCACACATTCAATTTCTCATGTTAATACACTAGTATACTTTATTATAATAGTGTGTTTTATTTATTATTATATGTATTTTATTATTTAAAATATACTAGTGAAAAAAAAATAAAATATACTAGTGTATTTTATTATTAATTGCCACAATTAACAAGCCAATACTGAATCATTAATAATAACAGAAATATATACTTTATTCAGATTTCCTTAGGTTTTAATCTGATGTCTATTTATACTCTAGTTTTTATGCCCCCATAGGCTTCTTTTGGCTATGGCAGTTTAGATTTTCCTTGTTTTTGATCATGAGAGTTTTAAGGGGTGCATATTAGGTAAATTATGGAATGTTTCCCAGTTGGTATTTGTCTGATGTTTCTCTTATTGTTAGACTGAAGTATAGATTTTAGGAAAAAAATCAAAGAGATAATATGCCAATGTTATCACATCCTATGAAGAGAGTACAATAAGATTATTTTCTCTTTTCCCCCATTTCCACATTGAAAATTTTGTGAGGAAGTCTCTATATACAGAATGAGTAGAGATTTACTCCTTGAGAATAGAGAACATACATAATTAATCTAAATGATTTATGCAAGGAACACTTATTTAATAATATACTATATCATTATAAATTAATGTATATTTATCTTGTACATTGGTTTTAGTTTAATCATACTTTATTTTTGTCATTGGGTACTCTTTCAGTTTGCTCCTAATGACGTAAACTCATGAGTGCGGAGGTAGTGAGTCTATTTTTGTTATAATTTTATTTTTATTTATTCATTTAAAAAATTTTTTTTCTGGTCGTATACAAAGTATATTCACACCATTCGTGTCTTCATACATGTACTTAGGATAATGATGTCCATCTTATTCCACCCTCTTTCTGACCCCCATGCCTCCTTCCCTTCCCCTTCCGCCCCTATGCCCTATCTAGAGTTCTTCTAATCCTCCCATACTCCCTCTCCCAACCTCTCTATGAATTTTTCTTCCTTCTTAAATGCCAGAGTATCTATTTTTGTTTTTTTGCTTTGTTTTTATTTTATTTTATTTTATTTTGGTGTGGGGGATTGAACTCAAGGGCACTCAACTACTGAGCCACATCCCTAGCCCTATTTTGCATTTTATTTAGAGACAGGGTCTCACTCAGTTACTAAGCGCACCTCTTTGCTGAGGCTGGCTTTGAACTCCCAATCCTCTTGACTCAGCCACCCAAGACGCAAGGATTACAGGCATGCACCATCAGTATCTCTGTTTTTTAAACTTTGCATTTTGAAATTTCCAAACATACAAAAATGAAGACAAAAGTGTAAAATCCCCACATACATAACAAGTAGATTTAACAATTAGTATTTGCTGTTTTTACATCATTTATTTTTTCTTACTAAAGCATTTTAAAATAAAGCACAAACATCATGACATTTTACCCCAAAATTCTTCAAAATGCATCTCTAAAAAAAGTGTATTTTCTAACATCATTCCAAAACCATTCATACAAACCGCCCCCCCCCCTTTAAAAAAAAGCAATTTGCTTTTACCATGTAATAGCCAGCCCGTATCCAAATTTCTCTGTCAAAGCTTATAAAGATGCAGGCAGCCAGGGATGAACCATTAACCATTAATTGATTTTATTTATTTATTTAGGTACTGGGGATTGAATCTGAGGTACTTTACCACTGAGTTCTTTCGTTTTTATTTTGAGACAGGGTCCCACTAAGTTGCTTAGGGCCTTTATAAGTTGTTGACACTGGCCTCAAACTTGTCATCCTCCTGCCTCAGCCTACCAAGTCACTGGGATTACAGATATGTGCTACCACAACCAAAGAACACTAATTTTGTTTTCTTTTTTTAAACCGGCAAACACCGATTTTTATCATGTAAAACATTATGAGTGTTTTCTTCTGGTTTTTTACATATCCTACATAAGAACATTCTTTTTCTCAACAAACAATATCACAAAGCAAGAGAAAAAAGGCATTTTTAAAAAGTTTTTTTTTTTTTTACCTGAAAAGATCCACTTCATGAACAGTAGGTAAAATAACAGATATGTGTGAGTCTACCTAAGAGGTAAAAGACAAAAACAATAGAAAAGATGTCACTAAAAGATGCAGAAATTGATTTTTAAAGTATGCTTATCTCATGATCAATAAGCCTGGCTTCCCTGTCTACCTTTTGAAAATTCTATTCTGCTAGAAGCAACCAGAGAGAAAATGGGTCTTACCAATTTCCCATAGTATGGCAGAAGACAGAAAACACAGATACTATGAATAAAGAATTAGTTCAATAATCAGATGTAAGATTAGTTCACAAATATATGAAATACTATCATTAATATTAGTTGACATATGTAACAGAAAAATATCAGCTTTTTTACTGCTCTCAATTTTTACTCAATTCAAAGAACAAAGGGAATGCTAGCTAACACACCAGTTAAAACATTTCAAATGAAAAATTCAACCCCACCCATGAACAGATGTTGCTTTTGGAAAATTGGAGTGGAATCATAACTAGGGAATCTTTTGTCTATGTGTATGTATGTGTGTGTGTGCACTACTGAGGATTAAACCCAGGAGCACGCCTTTTTAAAAGTTTTTATTTTGAGATACAGTCTCCCTAAGTTGCTGAGGGTGGCCTTGACTTGCCAAACTCCTGCCTCAGTCTTCTGATTCACTGGGATTACAGGCAAGTACCACTGTGCCTGGCACCACAGAATCCCTTTGACTGAGTCTTTTAAAATCAGATATCTACTGATCACTCTTCTAAAATAACTGCTTTTGCCAGAATTAAGCCTTTTTGGAAAAAAAAAATTCACATTCCCCTTGTCCTCACAATTAAAGTTCTGGGTTCTCCAGAGTCTCCTGGAGAAATACCAAGGGGGAAAAAAAAGCCCAAGAAATATTAGAAAGTTTATTATGAATTAAGTTAAAAATTATTCAATATACTGGGCATGAGGAGGCTGAGATAGGAGGATCGTGAGTTCAAAACCAGCCTCAGCAAAAGCGAGGCACTAAGCAACTCAGTGAGACCCTGTCTCTAAATAAAATTTAAAAAATAGGGCTGGGGATATGGCTAAGTGGTCAAGTGCCCCTGGGTTCAATCCCCAATATAAAAAAAAAAAAAAAAAAAAATTCAATGGAATATTTTAGTGACATTCAAAAATATATAATGAACAAACTGCATTTGCTCATTTAAAACTTCTGTGATCATTTCACCATAGTAGCACACTACCTGCTGAGTTAACTGTACTATTTGAGTTGTCCCAGGCTTGTCATAACATGTGGGAATCCGTACCTTAAAGAGAAAGAAATTATCTTTGGCTATGAAAAACAAGAATGAGAAGTACCCTATCTTGATACTTAAAGGTGTATTCGGCAATGTCTAAAAAGCTATAAATATTAAGTATTCATATCAGATTTTAAAACTAAGGTCATATTAATTGTAGCTACAGTAGAAAGAAATTGAACCAAGGACTCCATAACCACATGCACAGAGAAATCACTAACCCACTGAGAAGCACAACTGTTGAAAAACAGAAAAAGGACATCAATCTCATACTGCTTCCTGTTTATCATACAAATCTTTGGTTCATTAATATACACCCACCCAAACACACCCTCTTAATCTTGCCAAATTTTTGAGTAAATCCCACAGGAAACTATCAGTATTATTTTTCATGATTTCCCATGGAAAAAAAGAATACACATTTAAAAAAAAAAAAGCACATCTAAGAAGAGAACATTGTCAAAAGTAAGTCCAACTTGATAGTGAGTTGCAAAGCCTGAGAGTAAAATGCTAATTAATTTTTTTTAAAAAATCATCTTAACAGAGAATACTTAGGGATAGACATGTTTGGTCAACACTACATGTTAAGAAGATCATTTAGGACTGAGAACTAATAGGTTTCCAAATTTCTCTTAAATATTCAATTCAAAAAATGAACTGTTTCTGCTTACCACTGGAGGCATTAGTGGAAACATGGAGTTGTAAACTTCTAGGAAGCAACATTTATGTTTACATATATTACACAGGAATGATACTCCTGTGAAAACTCCACAGGATGCAATGGGACTGGAGCTGCAGAGTTGTGTGACTGATGATTCTGTCAAGCAGGATAAACTCTAGTTTCTTTGTAATGCCTCACAACAAACAAGTAAAAACAATGACACTACAAAATATTATGAGGAAGTTAGTAAGTAAAACCCATGTGTTAACTTCCTACCAAGTTCTTTAAAAAGGAGACAAATGAGCTAAAAGCTATTACCTTCATCACTACCCCCATAATGGGCAGATGTAATGTTTTCCCTGGCACTGGAGCAGGCCATCGATCAACATCATTACAAGCTGGAAAATATTTTCAAACAAAATGTTTTCTTGGTGTTAAGTAGAAATATTAAAATGGGGTGTTAAAAATTAGAACTCTACTTTCTATAAAGCAGGAAAAATATACTGGGAAGAATGGAAGAGAAATAAAAGTATAAGTGATGAAAATATCTTAACATTTCACTTAGAAACATGTTCCAGGATATAAACTGATTATTTATATATATGTATGTATGTATGTATGTATACAGATATATAGATATACAGATATAGATAGATAGCTTTTATTGTTGTTGTTGTTGTTATTATTGTTGTTGTTTAGCATTAGGACTTGAAACCAGGGGCACTTTACCACTGAGTTATATCCCCATCCCTTTTTATTTTTTATTCTGAGACAGGGTCTCACTAAATTGCTTAGGGCCTCACTAAATTGTTGAGGCTGGCCTTGAATTTGTAATCCTCCTGCCTCAGCCTCCTGAGTTGCTGGGATTACAGGCACCACTGGGCCTGGTTAATAATTTTTTGAAAGCAACAAATTAACTTAAAGGAAGTTCTCCTGTTCATTTATTTCTTTATGGTATTGGGGATTGCTTTACCACTGAGCTATATCCCAGGCCCCCTTCCCCATTTTTTTAGACAGGATCTAGCTAAATTACTGAAGCTAGGCCCAAACTGGCAATTCTGCTTCAGTCTCTAGAGCTGCTAGGATTACAGATGTTTGCCACCGCACCTGACTCCTGTTCACTCATTACTATTAAAGTTGGCTACAAATACACACCACACTCCAACTGTATCAAGTTACTAAGGATTCTGTTCAATGATAATGAGAACTGTCAACTCAAAATTCATTTATTATTATCCTAATAAATAGACATTGTCTATGTTGTTAGAGGAAATAACAACAGATACCATTTTTGGTGTTTGTGGGGGAAAAAGTGCCAAATAATTTTGTTTCTCTCTCCCACCATATAACCCTTAAATTCTTCTGATTTTTTCAGAAGGTCAACTTCATTTCTATCATATATTTTCAGTGGTCTTTTAGACTCCTTCATAAAGGTACATAACTCTTGCAATGATTAGCTTACCTGCTTCCAAATAAGGTTCATTCTTTTCAAAATACTCTGGTGCTATCTGTTTGAGCACGGTGTGAAAAAAATGAATATAAGGTAGTTTGCTGATCAAAACCAAAGACTGGAGGGGAAAAAGAAACAATGTTTCTTTTAAATGTCTAATGATTATAATTTAAATTTGCCATTCATGTCTCACAAGAACAATTACTAACAAATTGAATTCATCAAAAAATATGAATTTTGAAATAAAAAGGCTTTTATAGCAGATAGTTTAAAGGAAATACAAAAATATAGCTACGGAATGCATAAAGTTTAAGCTTACTATCACACTTGAAAAGCATAAAGAAATAACTCAGATGTTCCTGTACTTTAAGAACAATTTACAATAAACAGATTAAGGTCATGGATAATTTCCAAAGTCTAGCTACTGTTGTCCATAGCATAAGGACATTAGGAATTAGCCATATGAAATCATCCTATTAAGGAAAGAACAAACTGTGATGCTTTCCCCAGAGACCTATGACTACTGTGTTCTATAGTTCAATTGTCATAGCTATCTAATTAGAAATTGTGACCCTCTACTTAGATCACTTCAGATTTGGATTATGCTGATTTTTTTTTTTTTAATGAAGTTTTCCTAGAAAAACACTCTAGCTTTCTATACAGCATCCAATGGTGGTAAGGGCAAATTTTGGTTACAAATGGAAAAGGTGTGTCCTGCTAGCTGGGATTAAATAAAAAAATTGAATTGTTTTTTTCTTTTTTTAAGGAACAAAAAGACTAAGTTTACAAGAAACAACAGTAGCTAAGAAGTTGCTAAAATTTACTTATTGGCTCTTAAAAAAAAAAAAAGATACACAAGCTTTTATTAGTTGTAACAATATTATAATCTGTTTATTCTTTCTCTTATTCTAAAATATCAAAATCAAGCAGACTCCTCCATATTAACAAACATTATCAGGAGCCTAACACAGAGATAGCAAAAATTCAACAGCTGTTCAAAATCTAGGTACAGGTATCTATAATCTAAAAAGTATAAAGTCCAGTATGTTTAAAGATAAAATACCAAAAATTGAAAATTATTAAGCATAATCATTTCTATTTTACTAATCACAGTATAAAAATATTTGTACTGGTGTATATGAAAATTACCTTCTGAAAGTAGCCTCTTTTAAGTGTTTTATCTCGAACTTGCCGAAAGTATACATATCCATAAAAATAAGCAGGATCTTTCTAAGAAAGAATTGAGCAAAAAATAAATAGCCATCTTTTAACATTAACATCAGCTTCCTTTATAAACCCAAATAGAGATGTTAGGTATATACACAAAGGGCTATTAGTGCTTATCTAACAACACAATTCATGATAGCAAATTACCAGATAAAAACCTTCTAACCTGTCCAAATTACAAAACAATCTGTAACTTAGCTTACGTTCTTCATTCCCATCAATATTAGTTAAACTGAAGATATTTAAAAATCTATATTTTCCCCAAAGCTATAGTAAGTTTTATTTTTTAATTCTGATTAAAATTTTGAGTTTATCAAGACTAAGGGACCAGTCTTTTTCCAAACATGAGATGCCCTGATATAAAATCTTGAAAGAGAAAATAAAAGGAGTTAATGCAATCTGAACCTTACATAGCCAGATATATGTTAATCCAGTAATAAAGAATCATTAGAATGTTATAACACATGATCTGAAAGGTGATTACATTCCAAAACCTTTAGTGCTTTTATATCCTAATGGAATATTTTGACTCAGTTCCTTATTTGACTGTTATTTCTTAAAAAAAAAAAAAAAAAATTCATTGACCACCTACTTTAAACAATGTATTGTGTTAGAAAAGAAAAAGATACATAAGACACAGTTCCTTTAGGAGAATACAATTTAGGATTGATAAGAAAAGTAAAAAAATTATTATTATATAATAGGAGGAGGGTTACCATGCAAAGCACAAAGTATTACAGGAAGGGCAAGAGAGAAGGATATGATTTTTTAACTGGACATTGAAGAATGGATTAAACAAAAACAAACACATTCTAGGTTTAGAGGGCCAGGAGTATGAGCAAAAAATAGAGACCAAAAACCACAAGCTATCTCAGGAAAAAGTACATAGTTCGGTTTTGCTAAAATATGGCACATGTATAGAAGGGAGATGAGGACGAAAACCGAAAAGGTAAAGGGTTTTATTTTATTTTATTTTTAAATCTTTATTTTTTAGTTGAAAGTGGACACACAATATCTATTTCATTTTTATGTGGTGCTGAGGATCGAACCCAGTACCTCACCCATGCTAAGCAAGCACTCTACCACTGAGCCACAACCCCAGCCCCAAGGGTTTTATTTTATTTTTTAAAAATATTTATTTTTTAAGTGTAGCTGTACACAATATCTTTATTTATTTATTTTTATGTGGTGCTTAGGATAGAACCCAGGGCCTCGCATGTACTAGACAATCGCTCTACCGCTGAGCCACAATCCCAGTCCAGGGTTTTATTTTTAATGGTCCAAAAAGAAAGGCCCCCCCCCCCCGCAAAAAAAAAGTACTATTATTAGCTCTTTCTTTTCATTCAGCAATTGGTAGTCATTTTAGATTCTATTTTTATAATATATATGTATACTTCAGCTGGCAACAGCATGTAAGATGTAGTGTGTTAGAAAAAACAGCCACATCAATGTTTAGAGCAGCACAATTCACAATAGCTAAACTGTGGAGCCAACCTAGATGTCCTTCAGTGGATGAAGGGATTAAAAAATGTGGCATTGGGCTGAGGATGTGGCTCAAGCAGTAATACGCTCGCCTGGCACGTGCAGGGCGCTGGGTTCAATCCTCAGCACCACATAAAAATAAAATAAAGATGTTGTGTCCACCGAAAATTAAAAAATAAATATTAAAAAATTCTCTCTCGGAGAGAGAAGATGGCGGCGAGGGGAGTGCATTACCCCCGTGTGCTGCTTCACTGTGTGGGAGTATGACAAGTCAGGACGGCTAAAGGATATCTTGTTAGGAATTTCCAGCAATAGTGGGGTGCTCCGGAACCTGGAGGAAGGATTTCCATCGCACGAGGATCGGCTACGGGGACTCAAACGCGAGAGGTTTGTCGCACGGAGGGTAACTGCTTATTCAGCAAATCGCCCCGCGCGGCGAAAGTCTGCAGTGTGCGCTGGGATAGAGACGCAGGGTTACAGCGCTGCAGTTTCTGCCAGCCGCGCAAGCACCGTACTCAGGGCTGAATTCTGGGTTCCAGACGGGGGAAGGAAGCGGTCCTTCTCGGTTGTACACACCGGTCAGTCCACAGAGGAGGCCAGCAGCCACCATCTTGGTAAACTGACGTCACCATACCTGTTTTCGACTGACGGCAGCTCATTCAGCCATAGATCAGGTAATTCCAGGCTACAATTCGCCTGTGGCTTGCAAACAGATTGCTAGGGTTCTGCGCCTGGGTGCTTCTAAGAACCTGAGCCTATCGGAGCGAACGCCGAGCGCGGGGCGCCCGAGTTCCGGCTCCC
>NW_025999941.1:6168089-6181367 GCF_001458135.2 Marmota marmota marmota | reverse complement strand
AAAAAAAAAAAAAAAATTCTCTCTCAAAAAAATGTGGCATTTATACATAATGGACTATTACTCAGCATTAAAAAAGAACAAAATCATGGCATTTGCAGGTAAATGAATGGCATTGAAGAAGATAATGCTAAGTCAGCAAATCCCAAAAAAACAAATGCCGAATGTTTTCTCTGATGTAAGGGGGGTGACTCATAGTGGGGTAGGGAGGGAGAACTTGGAAGGATTAGATTAATTCTAGATAGGGAAGAGAGGTAGGAAGGAAAGGGAGTGGGAAAGAGATTAGCATGGATGGTGGAATGTGATGGTCATCATTATACAAAGTACATGTATGAAAACCTGAATTGGGTGTCAACATACCTTATATACAGAGATATGAAAAACTGTGATATACATGTGTATTAAGAATTGTAATGCAAAAAGAAGTACATGAATAATGGCATAAATTGATGTGAACATACTTTATATACAGAGATACAAAAAATTGTGCTCTATATGTGTAATAAGGATTGTAATGCATTCCACTATTGTTGTGTATTAAAAAAAATAATAAAATCAATTTAAAAAAATAAAAATTAAAATTAAAAAAATTAAAATTAAAAAAACAAGAGGTAAATGTCCTGGTAGTAAATTTCTTACTCTCACGGGTGCTCAATTTCCTCATCTGTAAAAAGAACCCTTTCAGAGGACTGTAGGTAGTAAATAAGTTAATCAGTGTTTCTTAATACAGTGCCTAGAACATAAAGAGCTTTAGTACATATTAGCTATTATTATCATCAGGTGGAAGAGCATGTTGATTGTGGTAGCAACAGACAATGGAAATGGAGTAACTAATGACTCTAAGACTCAACATTTCAAAAGGTATTATCCGTGCTGAGAGCGGGTTCCTGCTCTTAGTAGAAACAGGAAGGTCAATTTGTAAGTTTATTTTAGGCAAATGATATTAAGTTCATATTTATTGTGCTGACAGGATATCCAAATGGGAATGTTTTTTATCTAACCAGACATACAAGCATGGAGTACTCAAAGAGAGAAACTTACAGATTCCGAAATCATGAATTACTAAGATTGTTTTAATAAACAGTAACTGCAAAAAAATTCATTAAAAATATAAAAGAAACAACTATATGTATGATGGACAACTTGGGGAACAACTACTTCAACATTAGATGATACTGACTACCTAGTACCACTCCACCCCCCCATTCAAACAAATAATTATTAATGAAAGAAAATTATTTCAGCATTCTAATTCACTTTTATAATTCACAATGCCATTATGTTTCCAGAACATATTATAACTTATAATTTTATAAGGTCTCTTTCACTCAAACGCTGAATTCTTATCAATTAGACTCAAATTCAGCTATATAATAAATAAAAGCAAAAGCAAATTTCTGAAAGCTATCAGAGGTAATGGAATAAATTGAGTTCTACAGTAATAAGCTCTTCAGTTTCTTCTCACATAGACACTTTTCTATGACTACTTTTCCAACCTTTAAGTAAACTGGTAAATCTTTGTCAAATTGATCCAGGAGACAATGCAGTGACACCTTCCTCCCAGAAGACTGTCGAAATCTAAAACAAAACTGGGTATCTCCAAGACAACCTAATAAAAACAAAAATGAAAGAAATTAAGGATAGCATAGCATAATATTTATTTATCCAGTTTCATCAATTTTAAAGAAACCATATGAATCATTTTTTAAAATGTTTTTAGTTGTAGATGGACATAATACCTTTATTTATTTATTTTTATGTGGTGCTGAGGATCAAACCCGGTGCCTCACATGTGCTAGGCAAGCACTCTACCACTGAGCCACAGCCTCAGCCCTTGTATGAATAATTTTAACACATTCTGTCATGTTTTTAAAAAGAAAAAGGAGATCCTAAAACTTCACGTGCCTCAAAAGATGGCTCAAGACCTGGAATTGTGGCTCAATGGTAGAGCGCTTGCCTAGCATGTGTGAGGCACTGGGTTCAATTCTCAGCACTGCAAATAAATAAGTAATAAAATAAAGATCCATCAACAACTAATTAAAAAAAAAAGATGACTCAAACCATCTTTGCTGGTTAGAGGCAAATCCATAAGTAAATGCATAGCATAGCATAATATTTATTTATCCAAGTTTCATCAATTTTAAAGGAACCATTTTTTAAAATGGTTTATGTGAAGGAACCATGTTTTTTTTAAAGAGAGAGGGAGAGAAAGAGAGAATTTTAATATTTATTTTTTAGTATTTGGCGGACACAACATCTTTGTTTGAATGTGGTGCTGAGGATCGAACCCGGGCCGCACCCATGCCAGGCGAGCGCACTACCGCTTGAGCCACATCCCCAGCCCACCATTTTTTAAAATGTTTTTAGTTGTAGATGGACATAATACCTTTGTTTATTTATTTTTATGTGGTGCTGAGGATCAAACCCAGGGCCCCACACGTGTCAGGCAAGCGCTCTACCACTGAGCCACAACCCTAGCCCCTAAAGCATATCTTAACTCTAAAGTATCTTTAATTTTTCTATTCCATTTCCCACATGTAATTAAAAAAAATTCTGAAAACTGCTGCTATTGAGCAAAAGAAGCCAAGCACAAAATAATACATATTGTTCAAATCCATGTATATAAAAAAGTTCAAAGCAAAACTATAATGATAAGGAGTACATGATTGGGGTCTGGGGTGGTGGCTCAGCGATAGAGGACTTGCCTCACACGTGTAAGGCACTGGGTTCGATCCTTAGCACCACACAGAAATAAATAAAGAAAGAAAGAAACAAATAAAACAAAGGTATTGTGTCCATCTACAACTAAAAAAAATATTTAAAAAAGGAGTACTTAATTGGTTGATAAAAGTATAAAGAAAAGCAAAAAATTTAGTGGTTACATTTGAAGGTAAGGGGAAATAATATTGGAGGTGGCATGAAGAAGTTTCTGAGATGTTAGCCAAGTTCTGTTCCTCAATCTTGGATGTGTTTTATATTTCACAATAAAAGCTCTTTCCTACACCACCCCATCCAGTACTGGGGATTGAACCCGTGGCTTCACATAAACTAGGCAAGCACTCTACCACTGAACTCAACCTCAGCCCAAGCAGCTTTTTAAAAAAGATATACTACAGAAGATTCAGAGCTCAAGTAATTGATTTACTACTGAATTTAAAATGAAGTTAATTATATTAGCCAATCTCTTTAAATGCAAACTTTAAGCTGTCAGGTATTAACTTTTTTAAAAACTATAGATACTCTAAAAAAAAAAAAACATGAAATAACTTGTCACTCAAATTTTCCAAGTTACTATATTTAGAATTAGTAACATTGTAATAAATGTGAAATGTGCTCAATATATTCCACCCGTGGGGTGATAAAACTGTTTTAAAGTTGATTATGGCAACAGTTGCACAGTTCTGTGAATATACTAAAAATTACTGAATTATGTGGGACTGCAGCTATAGCTTAGTGGTAAAGTACTTGCCTAGCATACACAAAATCTTAGTTTGATAACCAGCCAATCGAAACTCAATGGATTGCATACTTTATATGGGTAAATTTATGTTATGTAAATTATATCTCAACAAAGCTATTATTTTTTAATTCATTTCACTGCCAATTGGAGAAAAAAAATGAAACTTTTCTTCATTTAAATACAAAAGCCCCTCTGAAAAAGGCCCCTCAGATCACAGAGCTCTAGAAATCAATGGTCTCTGGGCCATACTGTTCATTCAAGGAACCAATTCTTTCAATCATGGCTCCTCCTTCATGAACAGGTAATATGGCAGAAAGAGATCTCCCATTTTAAAACTATCGTAGGCACAGGGTATTCTGTAAGTTTTCTTTCCATCTGATACTCAAACTGAGACTGCAAAGTAAACGTAAACAGATGGAATCTTCCTATACACCCCCAAAAAAAGTTTTTTTGAGAAAAAAAAAGATTAAATATTTTACCTAAAGGTAATACATAACTTAAAAATATTATTTCTATATTATCACAACACAGCTACAGAGTGGGTTAGAATATGTATGACTAAGAAAAAATTTCTAGAGCCATCCCCATTCCTGGGCCCTCAATTTTACATAGTCACTCCCCCTGTGATTAGCATGGCTAAGTTGGAATTCCTGAGAAAAAGTACATTAGATTAGAGATTCTCAAAGTGTAGTTGTTAGAATGATGCCAGTCCGCAAACTTTTGTTACTTATCCAAGACCAAATAAATAAGGACAGTGAGAATAAACATTTGAAAGGTTTATAGCAATTGGACATTGCTGTGACAAACTGAGATTTTTGTTTTGCATTCCTTGTTTTTTTCATTTTGTGTCATTAGATTATTTATTATTAGATAATTATTCATTATTAAATAATCCATTTAAATTGCATTTTACAAAAGTGTTGGTCCACAACAGACTGAACATTTAAAAAACCCCAAATGATCCTTCAATATAAATGTGCAAAATGTAACATATGTAATAATGTCACTGCTGTATATAGACAAGAAATCATGAGACAAATATTATCAAGTCCACCCAGAGCAAAAACTGATTTTTCCCTTAGATTCATCAATGCTTCAAATTCTCTCTACTAATGCTGAGTTTTCTCTCTGGACATGTTATATAATACAGTGTGTACTGTACTTGGGTAGCCAATATAGCTTAAGCTGCAAGAACACCTAAATACAAATGATGTTAATGATAAACAATAAGGAGGAAAAGAATCTGACAAGAATGTATCAGAGGGAAAGCACATTTAAACTTACATCTCTGAAGATAAAAGCTACTCAAATGGAATAAGGAATTGAACCCTAAAAACAAACCAAAGTTTTTTCTCAAGTCTTTAGGATCTAAAGTAAGTGTTTGTGGGTTCAATCCTCAACACCACATAAAAATAAATAAATAAATAAACAAATAAAATGTGTGTGTGTGTGTGTGTGTGTGTGTGTTCGTGTGTGAGTGAGTGAGAGACAAACAGAAAAGAAGGATTGTGAGACTGGCAAACCATTCCACTGAGAATTCCAAAATCATTTTATCAATATAGCCTTCATATTGTCTAAAATGCTGCTTTAGTTTTTCTTCTGTATATCCACAAACACAAAACCTTGATTTATGATACTTTCCTAAAGTCTGCTCCACCATGTCCTTCCATAGCACTATAAAATCCATTCCAAAGTTGGCACAGTAATTTCAGCTTCCTTTTAATAGACACAGAAGAGAAGCAAACTGTTTGGAAATCATAACTGGGACCAATGATCTTAAATATGTACAAAATACATAGTCTCTTGCTATCTAGTTAATGTTCATCAATTCAGATGGCAAGGTGACTACTTTCAAAATCTTTTATCAATTCCACTTGAAGTGCCAATGATACTTTGGATAAAATGATGTGCAGGTTATTAAAAAAAGGCATTAGGGCTGGGGGTATAGCTCAGTGGAAGAGAGCTTGCCTACATGCGTGAGGCACTGGGTTCAATCCTCAACACCACAGAAAAATAAATAAATAAATAAACAAATAAAATAAAGGCATTTTGTCCATCTACAACTACAAAAAAAAATTTTTTTTAAAGGCATTAAAAAGCATCTTTAAGGCCAGACATGGTGGTGAATGCCTGTAATCCCAATGACTCAGAAAGATAAAGCAGAAGAATCACAAGTTTAAGGTCAACCTAGCCTTAGCAATTTATTGAGAGCCTCAGCAACTTACCAAGACCCTATCTCAAAATAAAAATAAACAAATAAATAGGGCTTGGAATGTAGCTCAGTGGTAAAGTGAACGTGGGTTCAATTCCCAGTACCAGAAAAAAAAAAATGTGGGTCATTTATATGCCTAAAATATTGGAAAAATGTTTTTTATTTACATAGATATACAATTGAGTTTAACTTCCAAAAAGAAAATGATACATGCAGAGGCTAACTATAAAACTAGATATTAAAACAGCTACTCAAACACCAAGGTATCTTCTTGAGAAATTAACTTCTAGGACTGGGGCTGTACTCAGTGGTAGAGCACTTGCTTCACACTGAGTACAATTCTCAGCACCACATAAAAATAAGTAAATAAAATAAAGATACTGTGTCTATCAACAACTAAAAAAAAATATTTACCAAAAAAAAAAGAATTAACTTATATGCTTGCTGGGGTGGAGTGAAGTTTCTTCTCCACTCTCTTAGGTTTAGTAGCTAGGACCCGTGTATTAAATCGACCAAAACAGATTAACAAGAGAAAATATTTATTTCACATGCACATGAACACTTCACAGAAAAAAGTAATGACCCCAAAAGTTAATTAGATCTGGGAGCTTATGTAACATTTTAGCAAAGGGGATAAACTGCAGAGAAATGATTAGACTTGGGGTTTGGCTTCTCGAAACCAGTAAATTGTGGAACAAAAAATATATGTGGAAAAACAACTAATGGAGGATAAGGTTATTTTAGTAAGACCTATTTATACAAACTGAAGCTAATACCATTCCAAGGAAGAGTCTTTTTCTTTTGTCTTTATTTTTTATTTACTTTTTTATTTTTTGCATTACTGGGGATTGCACCCAGAGCCTGGCACACGCTAAACAAGCATTCTACCACTGAGTAACATCTCCAGCCCTGTTTTTCAGTTTGAGACAAGGTCTTGCTAAATTGCCCAGGCTGGCCTCCTACTCATGATCCTCCTGCCTCAGCCTCCCAACTACCTAGGATTACAGCATGTGAAACCATGCCCACCTAAGATAAGAGTCTTCTACAATGATTCAGAATCTTTCTACCCTTCTCAGTATGACAAAGGAGCAAGTAAACACCTTCATAAATTTATGTCCTGCTTTTTGGAACACAATGAGAAGGGAGAGGGATCTTTGCAACTGCTGTTTCCCAACTGCCTTCAGCTCAAAATAATCCTGAGACCAAGTAGCACGAAGAGAAGGGGGTCTCTGATCCCCTTATGCTCATGTATAGATATGAAAAAAAGAGAGAGCTATGACAACTAGCTGTGGTCTGAAAGAGAAGAGCATAATACAATCCACTGGATTTCAATCTCAGAAATTTAATTCATCCTATAAACCACACAACTCAGTTGGAGTCCTAGAAATCCACTCCAATACCAACTACAATTCAGAACTGAATGTGTAGATTTTATAAGAATAATATTGACTTAAACAAGGACAGATCCTAGAAGACCACTATGTAATTATTTCATTAATAGGCAAAAATTAACTGGGTGCTGTGGCGCACACCTAATCCCAGAAGCTCAGGAGGCTGAGTCAAGAGGATAAGGAGTTCAAAGCCAGCCTCAGCAACTTAGCAAGGCCCTAAGCAATTTAGGGAGACCCTGTCTCTAAATAAAATACAAAATAGGGCTGGGGATGTGGCTCAGTGGTTGAGTGCCCATTAGTTCAATCCTCAGAACCCCCCCAAAAAAGGGCAAAAATTACTAAAAATTCTAATAATTACAGGTCAGAACAAAAGACCTACTATAATCTCCCAAAGGCAAATATCTAATTTACTGAGATATCTATCATTTTTCTTCCACATATTTCACCAAGGCTGCAAATTCCAAATGTATTGAAAAAAAAAAAACTCTAGAAACATTTATACAGAAAAGAGAAAAATGCTTAAAATTTTTAAATGTTAAATCTCCCAAATCAGATCAACTGAACTAAATTAACAGGATATTAGAAGTAACCACAAAAGGAAAGGGAAATGGAGTGATTCTGCTTTATAGAGTTCTAATTGTGTGTGGCCTAAGAATCTGAATGTTCTGGTCACTGTAAGCCTAAAAAGTTGTTTTGAAAGTAAAATATATCAGGCAACCTGAAAGATGTCAACAATTAGGACCACACAAATGATACTTTGAAAGAGACTAGCAAAGTGAAGTTTAACAATAAGCAAACACATGATTTTTATACACCAAGCACTACTGCAAGTACTTGTCATATTAATCCATATAAAAATAAATGATAGTCATGTTTCTTCTTTAACTCACTGTTATTGTTTCTTCTTTAACTCACTGTTTTTACAGTTAGGCAAGCTCATAAATTCTGAACTCAAAGTAAACTACATACTCTAAGTCCCCAAACATACCAATGTTGTTAATTTTCAATCTCACTATTTCAACAGTTTATTGTCCCCTGATGTATTATTACCTCAGCACACTGTAAAAGTTCCTTTAAGAAATGAACCAACTAAACTCAACTATGACATGATTAGGCAACATTAAACCAGGAATCAAAATCACTGATTTGTTGGGCTAAAATTGAGACTTCGTTCTAATATGCCATTTCAATTAACTTTCACAGATTAAAATTGTAACCAGTATTCTTAGTATATAATTCAACAGAACACCACATAAAAAATAATTACCTGAATTTGAATCTGGAAAAGACAAATAGCAAATATTGGTTTTCTGAAAAAGAAAACAAAAGCTATATATGCTGACATACACACATCAATAAAAACAAACAGAAATATAACAATAGATATACGGAGCAATAGTTCTACTTACTTCTTTATCAGTAAGTTTAGAATGTTGAGGATAAATTACCTGGAAGAAAATAATTAATTTTGTTAGGCATAAACATTAAAGAAAACTTCTAAAATTCTAGTTAACTGTGGTAAAAGAGCTGTAGGAAATACTTCAAAGCTAGTTGTGGTGGCACATACATGCAGTCCCAGCTACTCAGGAGGCTGAGGGAGGAAGATCACTTGAGCCCAGGAATTCAAGGCCAGCCTGGCAAACTTAGAGAGACCTGTTTCAAAATTTAAAAAAACATAGGTTGGGGCTGTAGCTCAGTGGCAGAGCACTTGCCTAGCATGTATGAGGCACTGGGTTCAAACCTCAGCACCACATAAAAATAAATAAATAAATAAACAAATAAAGGTATTCGGTTTACAACTACAAAAAAAATTATTTTTTAATATTAAAAATATGGGACTGGGGTTGTGGCTCAGTGGTAGGATGCTCGCCTAACATACGTGAGGCACTGGGTTCAAACCTCAGCACCACATAAAGATGAAATAAAGATATTTTGTCCACTTACAACTAAAAAAATTTAAAAATATAAAACAAAAAGGTAGCTTAATGACAGAGCCCTGGATTTGTCCAAATAAAGAAAAAGAAAAGAAAGGATGAAAGGAAGGAAAGACAGAAAGATAAGAAAAAAAGAAAGAAGGAAAAAAAAGAATACAACAGGAAGAGAGAGAGGAAAAAAGAAAGAAAAGAAAAAAATCTAAGCCAGGCACAATGGCTCACACCTGTAATCCCAGTAATTTGGGAGGCTAAAGCAGGAGGATCCCAAGTTCAAGGACAGCTTTGGCAATTTACCCTATAAAGAAGGAAACCTATCTTTCCACAGGGATCAACGTTTAAGAAAGAATTTGATTGCTTATAAGAAGTAATATACATCATTAATTACATATTAAGAGAAAAACGAAAAGAAACAGAAGAATTACCTGAAGTTTAAAAAGTTTTCCCTTCATTTCCCTTAAATAATCATTATACATTTCCCAAGACTGGTTAGTTTAGTACCTTCAGTGATCACAGCACCTTCTGAGAACTACTGCCCCTTGGATCCTTTGAAAGAAGGAGGATTAAGGCAGAGCATCTGCTGTCAGAAAAAACACTATTCAACACCAAACCCAAAGGGCATCTGTTCTATAGAACAATCCACTGCCACGTTATGACCATCCTGATCTTCTTAGAAGATGAGCAATAGTTTACTAAAGTGACAAAAAGTGGGTACTCAATACTTGTTAACTAGCTGACTGACCCTATACATTCTTGAAGTACAAAAGGCATATTTTGGAACTGTCAGTAATACCTCTTCGTCATGGTATCAATTATCATAAGACTGATTTTTCAAACAGGACATGAGACGTTTGGTGCTGAAGGGCAATCTAAGGTTGAATGTTAGGCCCACAACACAAACATACATACACAATTTAGTCTTCCCTGTATAACAGACAATGTTATAAATTTTTCAAGCTGTAAACTTTTCAATTCACAGTAAACATTTTGTAGTTCAGTTTTGGTTATTTGATGGAAAGAAACTTTAAATTCATACGCAGTCAAATCTACAGACTATGATTTACTATTATTCTTACTCTTAGAAAGTTCTTTCTTCAACCTTTATATATTAAATCCTTGTTTTCTAAATAATCAGACAATTTAAAAATTTTAATAGTTATTTGTATTTTAAGTGTACAGAGAAAAAAAACCTAACATTCAAAAAATCAAAATAGCCTAGATACAAATGCTTGAGGCATAGCAAAGTAAAAGCAGCAGGTAGAGGTGGGGTGATGAGTCCAGTTAAATATATTCAATAGTAGTACAAATAATATGATAGGGAATTGAAATTTGGAAAACAACTATGAATATTAGCACATTTTCCTCTAGTATTTTGTGGACTTCTTCTTATTTAATTCTGAGCTGTCTCTCAAACTGGGTCTTTTTTCCCCCCTTCAAATTGTGAATATTCCCAAAACTATTTGCTCCAAACAAAAATTCTATTTTCCCATTGAGGCTGAAGGTAGAGCTCAGGGGTAGAGTGCTTATCTAGTTTGCACAAGGCCAAAGGTTCAATTCCCAGAAGTACCACCAAAAATTTTTTAAAATAATTAAATTACAAAGCTATTTCTTCCAGGCACAGTAGCACATGCCTAAATTCTAGCTACTTGGGAGGCTGAGGCAAGAGAATCACAAGTTCAAGTTTAGCCTCAGCAACTTAGCAAGACCCTGACTCAAAATAAATGTCTTCAGGCATTTTTATTTCTCAGTGAAAGAGCACATCATGGTTCAAACCCCAGTGCAGAACAGGGGGCTGAGAATATTTGCCATTGATGTGTGATGCTCTATTGTTATCTTTCAATAACTGTTTCCACCTGCTATTAATATATTTAATAATGATATTTCATATCATTTAAATATAAAATATTTATCAGACCTCTACAGTGAAACAGCAGAAAGATAAGAGAAACCAAATTCTTACCACATATTTAAACCATAAATTCAACTGTCCTTTGGATCAGGCATACCTGAGGACTTTATAATAACATGAATAAATTCTATTTTCTTATTCCAGTTTGGGCTGTTTTTGTCACTTTTAACAGAAAGAAGCACGGCTGACTTCTTTCCTTGAGAGAAAAAGGTACTGCTAGACTTTAATTTTCTAGACTTTAAGTTTTCTTTGCATTAGAAAGGCATTTAAGGGAAGTCTGATTCTTTTCCCTATTGGCTATAATCCTTCTTGGTCCCTAAATAGAGACATTTGCTAAGGGTTAAATGTATCCTTTATAAAATGCTATGCCATTCTTAATTTCCAACTATATAAATCCCGAACTATTTATCCATTTTTGTCAAAAATTGTTATTCATCACAATAAAACAGTCCAACATATCTCATTTAGCCATTCCTATACAAAATGACTGCTAAAAGGAAAGGACTTAACCCACTTAAATATAACACTAAAATCTAACTCTCACATCAAGTTGTGGTTCTTTTGGTTTTGGTACTGGGGGTTGAACCCAGGGGCGCTTTACCACTGAGCCACATCCCCAGACCTTTTTATTTTTTATTTTGAGACAGGGTCTAGGTTGCTAAATTTGGCCTCAGACTTTCAGTCCTCCTGCCTCATCCTCCCAAGTTGCTGGAATTACAGGTATGTGTCACTGTGCCTGGCTTAATATCATGTTCTTTATTTATTTTTTTAGTTGTAGATGGACACAATACCTTTATTCACTTATTTTAATGTGGTGCTAAGGATCGAACTCAATGCCTCACATGTGCTAAGCAAGCACTATCACTGAGCCACAACCCCAGCATTCAAGTTCTTTTAACAGTCTTAGAATCATTTCTCTAATTCTTTTTTCCAGAATAAATACAGCTTTATAGAATACCTTCTCCCTTCCTTTCCACAAGTGCTGTCGATCCAACCCTCATATACTAGGTAAACTCCCTAACACTAAGCTATACATCTAATCCTAGAATATCTTCTTGATGTTAATTTTTAAAGAAGTATCCCTTCAGTTCAGAAATCAATAGGAAATTCTCCCACAACATAAATGCCTTGATAAATAGTTACTGTTTCTTCTGAGAAACATATTCTTCCAAACCCATAAAGAGTATCTCACACAAAATTCCCCTCTGAGGTCACATGAAACTGTGGTTGGCTTCTAAAATGAGAATAAATTTAGTTTTAAGAATCATTTTCAGGGTTGGGGTTGTGGCTCAGTGGTAGAGTGCTCACCTAGCATGCACAAGGCAATGGGTTCAAGCCTCAGCACTATTTAAATGTAAAATAAAGATATTTTGTCCATGTAAAACTTAAAAGAATCTATTTTCTCAGGAAATCTGGGGATAAATTTGGATTCCAATTCTGAAATGTCTAGTCCATTTGGATGGTACTATAACTGAATTGCCTCCCTAAAATTCTGATGTTGAAAGCCCTGAGCCCCATTGTAATGAAACTTGGAGATGCAGACTTTGGGACATAAGAATAATTAGGACATAAGAACAGAGCCTACATAAGGCTATGTTCCTTATAATAAGAAACATGAGGGGTTGGGGTTGTGGCTCAGCAGTAGAGCACTCGCCTAGCACGTGTGAGGCGCTGGGCTCGATCCTTAGCACCACATAAAAATAAATAAATAAAATAAAGGTGAGGAAGATGGCGGCGAGGGGAGTGCATTGCCCCCGTGTGCTGCTTCACTGTGTGGGAGTATGACAAGTCAGGACGGCTAAAGGATATCTTGTTAGGAATTTCCAGCAATAGTGGGGTGCTCCGGAACCTGGAGGAAGGATTTCCATCGCACGAGGATCGGCTACGGGGACTCAAACGCGAGAGGTTTGTCGCACGGAGGGTAACACTGCTTATTCAGCAAATCGCCCCGCGGCTAGAATCTGCAGCGCGCGCTGGGATAGAGACGCAGGATTACAGCGCTGCAGTTTCTGCCAGCCGCGCAAGCACCGTACTCAGGGCTGAATTCTGGGTTCGAGACAGGGGAAGGAAGCGGTCCATCTCGGTTCTCCACACCGGTCAGACCACAGAGGAGGCCAGCAGCCACCATGTTGGTAAACTGACGTCACCTTCCCTGTTTTCGACTGACCGCAGCTCATTCAGCCATAGATCAGGTAATTTCAGGCTGCAATTCGCCTGCGGCTTGCAGACAGATTGCTAGGGTTCAGCGCCTGGGTGCTTCTTAGAACCTGAGCTTATCAGAGCGAACACCGAGCGCGGGGCGGCTGAGTTCCGGCTCCCGGAACCGTCCCGGAACCGCCCTGGCCCAGGGCCGCGGAGCCTGTGGAGGCTGCTTCTTG
>NW_025999941.1:6155882-6164567 GCF_001458135.2 Marmota marmota marmota | reverse complement strand
GGTAGAGAGAGAGGAGGGGAGGGGAGGGGAGAGGTGGGGAGGGGGGAGGGTGGAGGATGGGAAAGGCAGGGGAGCACAACAGACACTAGGATGGCAATTTGTAAATCAATGGATGTGTAACTGATGTGATTCTGCAATCTGTGTATGGGGTGAAGGTGGGAGTTCATAACCCACTTGAATCAAAGTGTTGAATATGATATGTCAAGAAATTTGTAATGTTTTGAACAACCCACAATAAAAAATTAAAAAAAAATAAAAAAATAAAAAAATAAAGGTATTGTGTCCAACTACAACTAAAAAAAATTTTAAAAAAAACATCAGAAAAATTTCTTTTTATTACACCATGTAAGGACATAGTAAGAAGATGGCTGTTTGAAAGCCATAAAGAGAGATCTTAGCAGAAACAGAATTGACTGGCACCTTGTTCTTGAACTTCCCAGTCATATTAAACACAATATCTATCTATCTCTCCCTCTCTTTTCAGTGCTGGGTATCAAAACCAGGGCTTTGACCACCCTAGCTCAACATAACACCTCTCTTTAAAAAGAGACCTAAAAGATACTGCTAGTCACATACTGACCTTCTTCAAGATTCTGCTGTCCTTGGTCTAATTCTGAAAACTGAAGGCTCTCCAAATGACTCAAAATAAAGTCCAAGTCTGGGAAGAGGTGGTTCAGACTTGAACTTAATTGATTTAGTGAAAATAATGACTTAAACACTTGAATTGGAAGAATGGAATTCATATTTCCTTTAAATCTTTCTTCCCTATTTTATGTTCAAGATTATACTGAACATATTATGAAACATTTTTTAATTTAATAATAAAATGAACATTTTCATTGATTTAAAAATAAGAGAGAGAGAGAGAAAGAGAAACCTAAAATAATCTACTATGTTTTGGATATGATTTGGGCATGTCCACTAAAGGTTCACATGCAGGGAACTTAGTCCCAGTGTGGGGGTTTTGAGGTGGTGGAAAATATCAGAGGTGGGGCCTGGTGTAAGATAATTAGGTCATGGGAGCCCTACCCTGAGAAGAGATTAATGCTGGTCTTGAGGAGCAGATTAGTTCCTTGGACAGGAAGTTGTTATAAAAAAGCAGCCTGGGGTTGGAAATGTAGTTCAATGATAGAACACTTGCCTAACATGTGCAAGGCCCTGGGTTTGAGTTCCAGCACTGCAAACAAACAAAAAAAGAGCAGCATAGCTCCCTGACCCCACTATGGTCACTTTTTTTTTTTAATTTTTTAGTTACAGATGGACACAATATCTTTATTTTATTTATTTATTTTTACATGGTACTGAGGATCAAACCCAGTGCCTCACACGTGCGAGACAGACCCTTTGCCACTTGCTTTTTATCTTAATCTGCCCTAATATGTGCTTCCACCAAGATGCCATCTACCCTGTTGTCAAGTAGCTAGAAAGCCCTCACAAGATTAAGTACACGCCAGTGCCAGGTTGTTGAACCTCTAAAACTATAAGCTAAATAAACCTAGTGTTGGATATTTCGCTACAATATCAGAAAACACACTAATATAGAATTCTCTCTGGTGCTATATAAAAAAAAAAAAAATTATTTTGGCCTATCCAAACAGCCTTAGTACATCTTACAACAGGTACCCATCAAAAATTAACAATACACGAAAATTGACCCTTTATAACTTATAAAAAAGACTCTAGAGTTAGGCAGGAATTCATTAAATGAGTAATACGGATATAATTCCTGCTGGAGAGAGTGGTGCACACCTGTATTACCAGTAACTCAGAACGCTGAGGCAGAAAGATTGCAAGTTCAAGGCCAGCCTCAGCAACTTAGTGAGACCCCGTCTGTCTCAAAATGAAAAAAAATTAAAAGGGCTGGGGATGTAACAAAGGGAAAGCACTCCTGAGTTCAATTCCCAGTACCAAAAAAAGAAACAACATAAAAAAAGAAAAGTATGCTTGAATGCCCTATAATATCAAGTTAACTATGCAGTATAGAAAAACTGAAATCTATTTATTCAGCTAATTCTAGCATAAAACTAGATAAGGAGGGGTTGGAGTTGTAGCTCACTGGTAGAGCACTCGCCTAGCATGTGTGAAGCACTGGGTTTAATTCTGAGCACTGCATATAAGTAAATAAAATAAAGGTCTATCAACAACTAAAAAAAAATTTTTTTTACACTAGATAAGGATAATGGTTACCCTTGGGGAGGGGGAAGTGAGTGGTCATGATTGAAAGAGGACTTAGGGAAATTTCTGGGGCAATAGTAATATTCCGTTTCTTGATCTACATGGTAGTTATATGGGTACTCTCACTTTATGAAAATTCACCAAATTACAGACTAAGGATTTGTGTGGTTTTCTCTATGCATGTTATAGTTCGATAGAAAAGTTCGTTTTCTTTTCAAAAGTGGAAAAATGCTCTAATATTTCAGTATCAGAAAAGGCTGGGCCTCAGACTCCAGCTCACTAAAAATCTAAGCTAAATTACACTACTGGAAAACTAATACTTTAAACATGGAATGAACAGTTAAGCACTTCCCTCAAAACAGGGTAAAATTTAGAAGCAATTGTCAATGTTTCACATCACTCATTCTTACAGTAAATAGAAAAAGCATAAAGCATTTGTGCAAAGGCTAACTGGATAAGAGGATGTCTCAGATTATCTCCAAGATGGGATTATATAATTTCATAACAGAATCATTAGTTATTAAAACTAAAGAAGACTTTGTTAAAAAAAAAATCTGGGGTGTATAAGTGGCTCAGGAAGTCACTTGAGGCTTTATCTTCCAAATCAAAGAATTATATCAAGCTACTTACGAAGTACGACCAGGTTGTGAGGAAATTTAAAGGCCATTAATACCCTGCATTTCCTCCTATTATAATGGCCCACTTTTTCTGATACTATAAAACTCCAAGAAGTGAGCAATGATTAAGGCTACATCTCCAGAACACATCTGTATTAGGACATGGTAGTTGTTCGCTAAATATCTGAAGAGAGGGCTCAGTGAGACATCCTAGCAACATACCATTTCAATTAAAACAGTAAACTTCTGAGGATCAAATAGAGAGCATGGACACTCCGATGAAAAGGGCAAGAAACACGCAACTGCCTTTATTCTCTTCAAAAGAATAAACAAAGCACTGACATGTAATTCTTCTCTATTGTAAGCTTTCAATTTAGTTTGCTTCTGATGATTAAATCTAAGTCATGTGGAGGGAAAAAAAAAAAAAAGAATCAACAGAAACTTTGCTAAGATAAAAAAAAATGTGGTGACACTCCAGGATCTACCTTTTTACCAGATAAGGAAGGAACAGGCAGTAATTCAAAAAAGCAGGAGAGGGAGAGTCAATTCTGCTAACTGCTCTTCTAAAAATGGCATAAGTTTCTCTTTACTGGAGACCAGAGCTGGAACAGTCCATCTATACCCAAGGCTATTTTATGACCCAAAATATTAAAAAGTGTTTATCTTTAGGGACTGGGGGAATAGCCCAGTGGTAGAGTATGTATTTACCATCCAGGAGATCCTGGGTTCAATCCCCAACACCAAAAGGGGAAAAGAAGAAAAAGATTTATTCTTCAGTTTACAGGGAAATTAAAAATATAGGACGAGGGATAGTATCTCATTATAACTTAGTGGTAGAGTGCTCACCTGGCATGCATGACACCCTGGGTTTATTTCCCAATACAGCAGTCAAAAAAAAAAAGGAAGAGACCAATAATCATAATAAAGTCTATAAATAAATTAATGATACTTTCCTGTTTTATATGGATAATTTAAGTGGTTAAAAATTCTTTTCAACAAGAAGTAGAATGCAAAATTTATGTACATATAAATAGGCTGTATCGTAAACTATCAGCAAAATGAAATCTAATAAACTTGATTCCAGGAAAGGCTTTTAATATTGATGATATACATGCATTCCAGGAAATTGTGTATCTTAAAAAAAAAAAAAATCACTTGACCATGCTTGTATATCAAAATAGATTCTACTGTTGTGTATAACTAAAAAGAATTTTAAAACATATTTGTAGGCAAAATATTGGGAATGGGTGATTAGCCAAGAAGAGTCCCATTCTGATTATTCAATTAGTCTATAAAATAGACTAATATATTGAGCAGGCATTCAATGATAGTCATCAGTTCTTACATGCATTCTCTCTTTACCTTCAACAGTACTCGCAGGATAATATTTTCTCATTTTATAGTTAAGGAAAATGAGAGCTGATGAAATGAGAGCTGATGAAACTGGCTATTAATCAAGACAACTAGAAAATATTCAAAACCCCAAAGGTTGGGCTCTTTTCACTAGCTTGAAATTCTGTCCAAGAATTTGATAATTTGCCTTCAAGACAGAGAGAGCTGAGTGATGTTTTAATTCTTACAAAATCTGGGAACCAGAGTAGATCAGGCAGCAATCCCAAATTATGGAAACATCAACCTTCTGTGAAGTGCCATATATTCCTAAAACATAAAGAACCTGAAAAATGGAGAACATCTCCAACATGTATACGAAGGAAGCAAACAACCCCCTACATTGTGTAGATAATATTAATAACTAAATATTAAAATTCTATGAAGAGTCTCTAATGATCCAGCAAATTGTTTATGAAAATGTTTATCAGGGGGCTGGGGATGTGGCTCAAGCGGTAGCGCGCTCGCCTGGCATGCGTGTGGCCCGGGTTCGATCCTCAGCACCACATACAAACAAAGATGTTGTATCCGCCAAAAACTAAAAAATAAATATTAAAAAAGAAAAGAAAAGAAAATGTTTATCAGGTACATGTTTGTGGGACTGCTGCCCAACCCATGCAATTGAAGTGTCCCCTTCTCCTATTGCAGAGGTAAGCCTAGGTGGCCTCTATTACTACTAACACTCTTATCTCCTGACCACAGCTGACTGAACCAAAGAGGGTACTGACCTTTGCTGAGTCAACTGGATATTCTAGTATTTGCATTATGCTTCATACTAGTTTCAAAAGAAAAGTGTAGATTTTGGCTAAAATTAATACCAGGTACCTAAAGTAAGGCATAAGTTATGAAGGAGTAGCAATTGAGGCTCTGTTTACAGAGAAAAGGGGCATCAGGATGGCATATGGAACAGACATCCAAAGAGGAGCAGATACAAAAGACTCAGAGACAAAGGCAAAAGCCTGGGCTTTCAAAATCCCATGAGGGTGGGCTGGGGTTGTGGCTCAGCAGTAGAGCCCTTGCCTAGCATGTGTGAGGCCCTGGGTTCAATCCTCAACACCACATAAAAATAAATAAGTAAAATAAAGGTATTGTGTCCAACTACAACTAAAAAATAAATAAATAAATAAATAAATAAATAAATAAATAAAAGAACAACAACAAAAAAAATTCCATGAGGTTCATCCTTGCTTCCTGCACCTGGGTTTTGAGACTGCCTAGAAGCTTCTCAATCAATCTCCCTTTACTTTTAAATGAGATTTTTGTTCATAACAATCACATTGATCCTTAATTAATGTAAAATTTTATAAAGAGAAAAAAGCATAAACATAAATGCCAAATATTAACAGAAGTTTCCTCTTAGTAGTGGAATTAGGAGGGATATTTTCCAGTGTTTATGATTTTCTTTTTGTGTCAAGTTTTCAACAAGGAGCATGTTACTATCATTCAAGAAAAAAACATTTTTTAATAAACTAGACAGCTCTGGATTCAGATAATTCAGCCCTTACTATATAATCAGATAATTTCAAAGCTAGAAGTGCAAGAGTTGGGCTGGGGATGTGGCTCAAGCGGTAGCGCGCTCGCCTGGTATGCGTGCGGCCCGGGTTCGATCCTCAGCACCACATACAAAGATGTTGTGTCCGCCGAAAATTAAACAATAAAAATTATAAAAAAAAAAAAAAAAGTGCAAGAGTCTATAAAATCCTGGGAGTTTCAAATCTTATTTCAGAGGACAAGGATTTTGTGATGCTATCACTTCAGGGGAAAAGGTAAGTGCATCTCCTATAGTCAACACAATTTTCAATCTTACCCTAAAAGATCTCCTTAACATCTCCCTTACCTAGAACAGAGCCTTCCACGGACATTTAATATAAGGTGAACCACTCTCCCACCCAGCCAGGTCTTCAGCCAATTGTATCTCAGTGGAAACCTGCTCAAAACATGGCTACCTTCCTCTGGTGTTTGGAAGATTCCAAGTATAAAAGATTCACTCTTCAATTATACAGTTAAAAAGGGCAACTTCCACACCATAAAGAAGAGAGAAGCAGAAGTCAGTCTGTAGGAAGAAGGTAGCATGAAAAAGATGCACAAAAGAGAAAAAAAAAGAACAAGATTTCTTTTTTTTTTTTTTTTTCCTGGCTCTGGGCTCTAGCTATTTTCTGAAGCTCCACTTGAATACCACTTGAATACCTTTTAACACTCCTTTACTCCAAGGTCCCCTTTTCTGTTTGAACTACCTTAAGTTAGTTTCTGTAGGGGCTGGGGTAGTAGCTCAGTGGTAGAGCATGTGCGAGGCACTGGGTTCTATTCTCAGCACCACATATAAATAAATGAATGAAATAAAAAGATCTATCAACATGTAAAAAATATATATATTTTTTAAAAAGTTAGTTTCTGTAGTCCACAACCAAATACACACATGCAAGCCCAATTTTACAAGTGATAAAACTAGGGCCCAACTTCAGAATGCAAAAGTCAGGAATTCTCTTCACTGAAAAAGGGAATTTCTAGGAAATACATGTTTCCCAAATAAAAACTTACATAGATTTGTTTCCCAGGCACTGTTCCAAATGCTTTACAAACATTACTTTGCCTTACCCGCACAAGAATGCCATGATATAGGTAGTTGTCCTATTGTAAAGAGGAGGAATGTGAGGCTCAGGAAAAAAAGCTAAGTAACTTATTCACATGGATTTTGGCAGTTCAGCTCTAGAGACTAGGTTCTTGATCACTATTCCATATTATCATTTTAGTAGGGATTTAAGCTCAGTTAAGTGTCACTGTATTTTTTAAATATTTATTTTAAAGTTTTAGGTGGATACATATCTTTATTCTACATTTATATGGTGCTGAGGATTGAACCCAGTTCCCTGTGCATGCTATGGGAGCACTCTACCACTGAGCCACAACCCCCACCAAATGTCACAGTTTATGCAATTGTAAGAAATCTACCAATATATGCTGTCAGGGCAGAACAGTCGCCTCAGTCTCTCTCGGGCCAAGGTTCAATGACTGCCTTTTTGATAACACAGGTGGGTTCCAGGATATTACTTTCCAAATTTTCTTTACACCTATTCTTTAATTAGTATTCCTCTTGAGCCCCTTTGGTTGTACATTATAGGATGTAGGGTTATAGCTACTCTATGTCACTTCTCCAACACAAGTCTACACATTTCCATTCCAGTCACCCCTTTTATCCATTTCAACATGGATATATGGTCTTAATACAAAAGTGAAGCATTTTTTAACTAGTTTTTATACTAGTTACTAATTTGTGTTCATTTTCTGGTTTTTGTTTGCTTGGGTAGGGGGGTTATTTTGTTGTTGTTGTTTTGTTTTGTTTTTTTAATATTGGGGATGGAACCCAGAGGCCCTTTAACACTGAGGTACATCCCCAGTCCTTTTTATTTTGAGACAGGGTCTTGTTAAATTGCTTAGGGCCTCACTAAACTGCAGAAGCTAGTCTTGAATTTGTGAGCCTCCTGTCTCAGCCTCCCAGTCACTGGGATTACAAATATACACCATTGGCTCGGTCCATTTTCATTTTAAAAGAGGCAAGGTACAATATTCCACATTCCTCCTTTAGAAACAAATAAAGCAAAATTGTTTTGTATCTCATTTAATGTGCTAATCTTTCTTTATTAGAAAATCTTTCCCACCCTCATCCTACACCTTCTAATATCAGTGATACTCAATCTGGAATAGAAGGTTCATGAATAAATTCAAACAGTCCATCAAAGCATATACATAATTTTGTCTTAATAAGACATTTTGTAATAGAGAATTCATGGTGTTCACATTTTTTGAAGGTTCAGCACAAAAGAAGTTCAGAACTACTGACCTAAAGGAAACCCTGTTCAGTTTGGGGAAATGAAATTAAAAATAAGTACTTTAATAATTCACATTTTTGCAGAACCTCAACTATGATAACCATCTTATTTCATTAAAAAAAAAAGCAAAAGCAAATATTCATATTGTAAAGAATGTTCCAAATGATGAGAATCCAAAAAGATCTCATTTAAAATGCAGTCAACTACAAACACCCAATCCTATGCTTTCCGGCTAAATTCTACTTTACTGTACCTATAACTTCAGGTTAACATGTCAATGTAAACATACATGGTCTATCAATGTCTTGCTCATATATTCACTCATTCTGTCAACAAGTATTTACTGAATGCCACTGTGTCTGGCCCTGAATTAATTCTTGAATATACAAGAATATACAAGTTAAAGTATATCATTATACTTTAACTTGAATATACAAGTTAAAGTATATCTAGCATATTGCCTAGATCTTAGCAAAAACTCAATGCTTATTGAACTGTATAATGATAAAACATCAAGAAGACAGGTTAAATATAAAAGCAGTAGTTCTGGTCAATTTTTTTTTCTCCGTCCATTTAGACCACCAAAGTCATAATGAGATTAAAAACTGTCATTACCACCAAAAGAAAAAACAACAACAACATTTCTAAATATATGACCTTTTGATAACTTTTTTTTT
>NW_025999941.1:6143062-6155464 GCF_001458135.2 Marmota marmota marmota | reverse complement strand
ATCGTCCTCCAGCGTAGCTCCCGCCGCCACAAGGGCCGGCGCCTCGCGCCCCTCGGCCGCCGCCACAGCCTCGTCCAACGGCCCGCGGGATCCGGGCCCCAAGCCAGCTGGGCCCCGCAGAGCCATCGGCCGCCCCTTCGCTGTTCGCACCGCCTCCACCGTGGATCGCGCCGTGGATCGCGCCGCAGAGCGCGCGGCTCGGCGCACGCGCAGCAGCCGCTACGGCAGCCGCCGGGAACCCGCTTGGTAGGGGCGGGGCCTCAGGCCACCAGACCCTGGGAGCCGGGTTCGGCTTGGGTCTTCCAGAGCCAGCGCGCGGACCTGGAGACCTCACGATGCTGCCTGTCTCGGTCTGTGAAGCTGGCCTCGTCTTAAAGCTCCTGAAGACTGAACCCGTGGCGTATGAATCTTTGCCACTCTCGTTCTCCGTCCAACGACCAGGCAATGACTTATTCTTGGAATGACAGCATTGACCATCACAGTAAGGTAGTATTAAATTATTTAAACGGCATTAACAATGGCAAACATTATTAAACTCTTAGCCTGTGCCATTTGATGTGCCCGGTTCAAGTACCAATATTTACACATATTATTTACACCCCTCCACACTGAGGACTGGACCCACCGGCGCTCTAACACTAAACTACATCTCCAGCCCTTTTTATTTTATTTTTTGTAATTTTTTTTTTTAGTCTTCAGTGGACCTTTATTTTATTTTATTTATATGTGATGCTGAGAATCGAACTCATTGCCACACACATACTAGGCAAGCTCCCTACCACTAAGCTATAAACCCAGCCCCTTATTTTTTATATTTTATATATAGGATCCTCCCACATTAGCCTCCCCAATAGCTGAGGTTATAGACGTGAGCCACTGCACCTAGCCGTATATTACTTTTGAATCCTCACATCCTCGTAAGTTGGTAGGCATTATTTATTTCTCTTTAAAGATAAGGAAATTCAGGTTTTGAGAGGTTACATTACTGGCCCAACAAGTATGACAACTCCAGTGACTGCTTGAGCTGTACCTTCCCTCAGCTGTTCCCTCTCTACTGAGGCCTCTCCCACCTTTGTTGGTCTACAGGTTGACTTTCACAGCAACTTGTGGATCATGCTGTCTGCACACTGGGACAAGGGCTGGTCTCAGGCTTTTTTGTATTTTCTGAGATCAGCACTAGGCTGCACCCAGAGGCACTTGTTCTGTTGAATTATTACTGATTATTGCTACAGCACCTACAGCACCTACTATGCTGGCAATAAACAGGAGTGAAAGTAAAGAGAAAATACAATAATACCCCAAGAGAAAAATGGGTAGAAAACAATTGATGAGAATATACAATAAACATATTTTTTTAAAACAGCATAATGTTTATACTCTTATACTTACTATCATATCTAATATTCCCAACTACCCCAAAAGTCCTATATAACTTTTAGGAAATTGAAGCCCCACGTGAAGAATGTGTCACATTAATAGGCAGCAAGGTAACAAAACAAACTTAAACCCAGGTTTTCTGACTCATTCTGATCTCATAAGTATTTTTGCTGCACTACCCAGTTAAATCTACTCCATTGGACAAACACTACCCTCTCCACATCCTTGTAATTTTTATTTGGAGTAAGTGTTGGAATCTTTATTTTTAAAGAGATGGTCAAGTGTTCTCAGACGTCAGTATTGGTGTCTGCTAGAAACTTTCTTTAGGATAAAAGATGAACTAAAGACATTATTTAAGTTAGAGACCAAGTCTTTGATCAAGTCAACCTGCCAGCCTACTCCACAGAACCACTATCATTAAGAGAGGAAAATGTGGACTGGGGTTGTGGCTCAGTGGTAGAGCACTTGCCTCGAATGTGTGAGGCCCTGGGTTCAATCCTCAGCACCACATAAAAATAAATAAATAAAGGTATTGTATTCAACTACAACTAAAAAAAATATTCTTAAAAAAAGAAGAGAGGAAAATTATATTCTGCCTTCATGAAAGGTTCTAAACATACTATATAGAAGAAAATAGTCAATATAAGAAAGAGGATTGGACAAAAAGTCAGTCTGGATACTAATGCCAGCCCCATGCATGATCATGGTGGGCAAGAAGCTCTGGGCCCCAGTTTGTGCATTGGTAAATGAGAATGACCATTACTTCATTAACTGTTGGGGAGAGTCAAGCTATCCTAACACACACATTTTACTGGATGCTACTTCATTATTAATGATTAATGACCTCCAAAGACCAGTTGCTCCACAGGGCTAGTTCTTTGACATTTGGCCACAAACTGCCATTCTCTGAAATGCTGCTTTATAATATTGGGCTAAAGGTAATCTTATCAGAGCTGGAGTCATAGCTTATCGATAGAGCACACATAAGGCACTGGGTTCAATCCTCAGCACCACATAAAAATAAATAAATAAAGATATGTGCCCATCTTTAAAAAAATTATTTTAAAAAAAGTTAATCTTATCACAATATTGTACCCTTGAAACAACATATTAAGGAGCTGGGGCTGTAGCTCAGTGGTACCGTGCTTGCCTGGCATGGGTAAGGCCCTGGGTTCGATACTCAGCACCACATAAAAAATAAAGGAAATAAAGTTATAAAAAATATATTTATTTTTTAAAAACAACATATTAAGAGGATCAGACATTTTATGAGAAATCAAGCTCACCAAGAATATAGAGAGGGTTTTTTTATATTTATTTTTTGGTTAGACACAATACTTTTATTTTGATTATTTATTTATTTTTATGTGATGTTGAGGATCGAACCCAAGGCCTCACACACAATAGGCGAGTGCTCTACCGCTGAGCCACAACCTCAGCCCAAGAGTTTTTTAATGGAAAAAAAACCTTCAGTCTATTTTGGAAAACATGCACATTTTATTACTTAAACCTTCATACACAGAATCCTTAGAGTCTATTTTAACAGTTTCTAAGGTTAATACTTGTATGGAACCTGGGAGGAAAAAAGAGTAACACCTTCTTAAGTTTTTGTCATTAGAATCTTTGACTCTGGAAGGATTTTGGATCAGGTCATCTCTTCAAACTTCCTCTCCTATCCTTTCATCTTCTGATGTTCAGTCAACCTCTTTTCTTACACCCCCCAAGTTAAAGTTAAGTCACTACCTTTCAGAGCTGCTGTTTTCAAATGTTCATAAGGTCTAGAAATTTCTTCCTTTTATGGAGAAAAGAGATCAGACACTTTGTAATGTACACCCATCAGTCTAAGTTGGGCTTGCTGAGATTACACAGAACAGTCCAACTCTTCTACATGATAGTCCTGTGAATGTTCCAAAATAGTTATCCCACGTCACCATGTCTTCTAGTTTCCATGTCTTCTACCCCAGATCCTCCAACTGTTCCTCAAAGGATGTAGTTTCTAGGCCATTCATCATCCTATTGCCCAACTTGGGCATACTCCAACTTCTTAGCATGGCTGTTAAAATATAGAGGAAATACCATCCTCCAGGTATGACCTGGCTACCGAAGAATATAACATGGGACTATTACTTTGCTTGTCCCAGCCACTAACCTTCTATTAATGGCAATTCAGATCAGATCACATTTGCTTGTTTTGGCAGTTAGGTCACATTGTTGGCTTAGGTTGTGTTTATCATCAGCTAAAGCCCTAAGTCTTTTTTTCATGTGAGGAGCACTAAAGTCAGGGTAGGCTGCTTTAGCCAAGAGCATGACTGGATTCATGGCTCTACTGCTCTTCTTTTTTTTTTTTTTTTTTTTTTTTTAAATATTTATTTATTTATTTTTTGGCGGACACAACATCTTTGTTTGTATGTGGTGCTGAGGATTGAACCCGGGCTGCACGCATGCCAGGCGAGCGCGCTACCGCTTGAGCCACATCCCCAGCCCCAACTGCTCTTCTAATATTACCAAGAACACTGAACACAGGATTAAAAACATTCCTGACTTCTCTATCACCCCTAACCAAACTCCTGGCATTTCAGTAATTTTCATAGGAGAGAAAGGGTAGGAATGTGGGGAGGGAGGAAGGAATTGCAATGTCAGATTTCTGGGCTTGGTTTTACCAAAAGGACCTGCAGGGAGAATAAATGCCTTAGGTATCCATCTGGTTGGACAACAAGGGGATTTCCCTCTTGCTTCTGAGCCAAATGTGACCAAGGCTCCTGGGACATAACTACAATGCAGTGGCAAGAAAATATGTAGAGAAATGCACAAAGGCCAGTATTGTGTTATCTCTGAAAGACAAAATGTTCTAATGCAGATTTTGAAGGTAAGGCCGAACCAAAGACTATTAGGTGCTTCCTCAACAGTGTTCATGAAATCTTTAAAAAATTGGAAGAGCTTTGTATTTTTTCATCTTTACATTTTAAATATGTTTACAGTACCTCGCACATGGCAGATACTTTAGTAAATATCTACTGGGAATGAAAAAGTACACACACACACACATAAATATATATACACATCTCATATAACATATATCACTGTTCACTTGTTCTACAGAATTTCCCTTCATGGTCAGTTGTGTAAACACATGAAAAGTTAATATAAAATCTTTTTGTATGTGTGTGTGGTACCGAGGATTTAATCTAGGGGTGATGTACCTCTGAGCCACATCCCCAGCCCTGTTTCACTAAGGTCTCACTAAGTTCCCAAGTCTAGTCTCCAACTTGTGATGCTCCTACTTCTGCCTCATGTGCATCACCACAACTGGCTTTAGATTTTCTTAAATGTAGTGCACCCTTAGCTAATGAAAAGTAAATGTATTAACACTTTACTTATTTGAAGGTTACTTTTCCAACTGTCTGACACAGTACCAGGAAGTAGATTTCACAGACCTAATAGCAGCTGAAATTCGAAGCAGAAAAGGTAATCAGTAAACTTCATGCTTTTTAATTAGAGAGATGTGAGGCGTTCTCTCATGTATTTTTTTGTCTGAATTTTACATATAATTCTAACAAATATGTTTGTCTGATATCCCAAACTAAGCAGAAGAGCAAAGAGGCTACTTGAGGCTGAGAATGAAAAACAAAACAAAAGATTTACAGGTTATAGAATAAATGTAAAAGAAAAAAAGCAGGAAGCAAAAAGAGAAAGATACACAGTAAACCATTAGAAGTAGTTGTATTATTTGCCTCATGGAGAATAGAAGTGTTGGAAAATACAAGTACAGGTGAATAAAATAGGGAATTTTGCTTTTTATTTTACCAACTTCCATATTATTTTAGTTAGAGAGGGCCTATATTGCTTTCATAATTAAAACATTAAGAGATACTAAACTAATATACCAATAAAAATGTGTAAAGAAAAAAAAAGAAATATTAAGAGTATAAAAGAGTTGTTTATAGGGCTGGGGTTGTGGCTTAGTGGTAGAATGCTTGCCTAGCATGCATGAGGCACTGGGTTTGATCCCTGGCACCACATAAAAATAAACAAATAAAATAAAGGTATTGTGTCCACCTACAACTAAAAAAATATTTTTAAAAAGAGTTGTTTATAATACTGAAGAATTGGAAACCACCTATTTATTCAACAATGAGGACTGGGTATGATGGTGTACCCCTATAATCCTAGTGACTCAGGAGGCTGAGGCAAGAGGATCACAAGTTCAAAGCCAGCCTCAGCAATTTAGCAAGACCTCAGCAACTTAGTGATACACTGTTTCAAAATAAAAAGTGGACTGGGAATGTTCCTTAGGACTCCTTCTTTCAATCCCCAGGACCAAAAATTAAATAGATAAATAAATGTTCGGTAAAAGGAAATTGATTGAAAAATATATATCCATTTAAAAGACTATTATGCAGTGAATAAAAATGTCACAGATTAATATTTTAGAAAGTGTTTGAATTATATATATATATATATATATCAAATACTTGTATTTTAGTTGTAGTTGGATGCAATACCTCTATTTTATTTAATTATTGTCATGTGGTGCTGAGGATCGAACCCAGGGCCTCACATGTGCAAGGCAAGCGCTCTGCCGCTGCGCCACAGCCCCAGTCCTCCTTGTATATTTTGTGTACAATATCTTGTATATAATGNTTTATTTTTTTATTTTTTATTTTTTTTGTTTTTATTTAAGGTGCTGGGGATTGAACCCAGAGGTGTTCCACCACTGAGCTACATCCTCATCTCTCTTTTTTATTTTTAGTCTTTTTTCTTTTTCCAGAGTGCTGGGGATTCAACCCAGCGCTTCACACATTCTGGGTAAGAACTCTATTAGTAAACTGTACCTCTAGCCCCTTATTTTTTTATTTTGAGAGAGGGTCTTGCTAAATTATGGAGACTGGCCTCAAACTTGTGATTGTCCTGCCTTGACCTCCTGAATAGCTGGGATTACAGGCATCCACCATCAAAGCATGTATTTTAAGTTGAAAATAGTAGGTTACAAACAAAATATAAGAAATGGTACTGTTTTTATAGACTATATGCAAAAAATTTAAAAGGCCACTGGAGTAGGAAAAAAAAGTCCTGGTATAGAGGGAATTTTTTTCTTGGAATTAAACATTTCATTTACTTTATCTGTGTAACATCTTTGAAATTAAACAAGTTTTTTATATCAAGAAAAAACTCTCAGCTAAAACAGAAGGAAAATAAAATTTAATGTTTTCACCAATATTTCTTGTGATAGAAACTGCTAGCCCAGAGCTGGGGTTGTGGCTCAGTGGTAGAGCGCTCGCCTCGCACGTGAGAGACCCTGGGTTAGATCCTCAGCACCACATAAAAAAAAAAATAATAATAAGTAAAAAAAAGGTATTGTGTCCAACTATAACTAAAAAATAAAATATTTAAAAAAGAAAGAAATTGCTAGTCCACTATGATAATTAATTTTATGTATCAATTTGGCTGGACCATGAAGTGCACAAATATTTGGTTAAACATTTTTCTGGGTGTGTCTACAAGGCATTTTGGATGAGATTAACATTAGAAAATATGTACACTGAATAAAGCAGTTTCCCTTCCCCAGTGTGAGTGGGCCTGAACAGGAAAAAAAAAAAAAATGCTGAGTAAGGGAGAATTTGCTCTCTGCCTGACTGCCTTTGAGCTTGGACATTGGTCATCAGCCTTCTGACTCAGACTTGGTCTGGAACTTGTACCATCAGTTCTCAGGCCTTTGGACTTAGAGTAGAACTCTTATCTTAGGCTTTGCTCGGTCTCCAGTTTACCAACTAAAGACCAGCCTCAATAACTGTGAGCTGATTCCTTATTTTATATGGGTTTGCCTATGTAAATTATTAGTAGTTCTGTTTCTCTGGGGAACTCAGACTAATATAGATTTTGAATCTGAGAGTAAGATGCTACTATAACAATATCTAAGAATGTAGAAGCAACTTTGGAATTGAATAATGGGTAAGGGCAGGGGGGATTTTGAGGTGCATATTAGAAATATAGGTATTAAGGATGATGGTTTTGATGAGGTCTTAGAAAGCTAAATATCCAACTGAATATTTAACTGGAGATTGTAAGCAAAGTGTTGAAGCAGTGCCTTAGTGCTTCTTCACTGTTTATAGTAAAAGGCATGAAGAAAAAAAACAATTAAAAGAGGAATTGTTAGGGCTGGGGTTGTGGCTCAGCGGTAGAGCGCTCGCCTAGGTGTGCAAGTTGCTGGGTTTGATCCTCAGCACCACATAAAATTAAATAAATAAAATAAAGGTATTGTGTCCAACTACAACTAAAAAAAAATATTTAAAAAAAAAGAAAGTGGAATTGTTAAGCAAGAAGGAACCAGAACTCAAAGATTTGGAAAAATTTCTCAACCTATTCATAATTTTAAAAAATGAAAAAGAAAAAAGCTTATTTTGAAGAGAACACTGAATGTGGCTGAACAGTCATTTGATAAGGAGATTAGTACATATGAAACACAGACCTAATCAGCCATTCTTTTTTTTTTTAGAGAAAGAGAGAGAGAGAATTTTTAAATATTTATTATTTATATTTTTTAGTTCTTGGCGGACACAACTTTGTTTGTATGTGGTGCTAAGGATGGAACCCGGGCCACACGCATGCCAGGCGAGCACACTACCGCTTGAGCCACATCCCCAGCCCCATCAGCCATTCTTTAACTGAAGGGGATAGAGATGGGCAAAATGCAGGAAGGCAATGGGACTTCTTAGAGCCATAATGTAATCATTATCACTGAGCTAAAAAATATTTATCTCACAAGAAACAAGACTTCTTGAAAAATAATCTTTAAAACAAAAATAGATAATTGAATTCATTCTCTCTTCTTTCAAATATTTATTTAACTTATGAAAGATATAGTGCTAGCCAGGCATAGTGGCTCATGCCTGTAATCCCAACTACTTGGGAGGCTGTGGCAGGAGGATCTCAAATTCAAGGACAGCCTCTGCAACTTATGCAACTTAGTGAGATTCTTTTTTTTTTTTTCCTTAGTGAGACTGTGTCTTAAAACAAAATAGCTGGGGATGTAGTTCAGTGGTAGAATTCCCTGGGTTAAATCCCCAGCACTGCTAAAAAAGGAAAAATAAAAAAGAAAGATAAAGTGAACTGTGAGGAATAAGCTGAATAAGATATGTTTTCCTTTTTTCCATATTTTTATTGCTGCATTATAATCATATGTAATAGTGGGATTCATTGTTACATATTCATACATGCACACAATATAAGATACACACACACGCACATAGAGAGAGAGAGTATATTTCTAGGAAATAATAATTTAGCAGGGCAGATAAAAAAGAAACCTATGTATATAGATGGGTTTTACATAATTCTCTGAGAATTAGGGAATTAAAGAAATAATATTTAGAAAACGTTAAAAATCTTATAATATTATTAGAGCTATTGTCACATTCCTCACGACTAAAACACTCAGGGTCACTCCGGGGGAACTGGGCTACACGAAATAACCACACAAGAGACAGAGATACCTTTTTCTTTGGGTTCCTGTGATGGCTCCTCTGACCATAAAGGTCCACAGAAAGAGAGAGAGAGCATACATGCTAAATCCTTTTATTGAGGAGAAGCCATTCAAATGAGGCATGTGGTCAGGCTTCAGGAGGTTGAGTCTAGCTTCCTGATGTCTGCTGCCAGCAGGTTGACTGACATTTAGGAAAGCCACACCCAAAGGCAGAGCAAGAGAAAGAGACACACAAAGGGCGTTTCCATGGAACATTCTATCCCAAACAGGGCAAAGGGGTAATATCACAAAGGAACAGGTGAGTGTAGCTCAATCCATGGGGCGACATGCCTACATATGAAGAGGCGTCCTCAATCTCCGAGACTGGGGCAATGTCCAGGTCACTACAAGATGTAGTGACAATCAGAAGCCTCTCCATTCAGGGAAGGAGAATGCAAATCATTCAGACTGGCTCCCCACAAGCTATTAGAGTTCTTGGAAATGTATTGATTGTCTCAACACATGGTAAAGGAATTTGTAGCTTAGCAAACCAATGCCTTTGTTCTCATATAGAGTCAGTACAAAATGCCTTCAGACATACCTCTTAGACATAACCCAACATTCTTTTTCACTGTCTCACGCTGTTAGGAGAAAAGCAAAATACGAAGAAGTATCTCAAACTATGATTTTTCTTCAGCACAACCTATAATGGAAAGAGAATCTCAAAGGTCACACAAAAATATCCTTGATTCTCCTTTTATCATTTAAAACAACCAAGGCTCCTCTTCAGTTACCAGAGTCTGGCTTCAGCTTTCTGTCATGATTTTTCCCTCATTGATTTTTGTTTTTTATTAGTCTAACCTTGCCTGAGAAAAATCCCAAGCAACTTGTTTTGAATATGTTTATTCTCTTCTCTATTCTAGGAAAACTAATAGAATCTGTACAAAGTAAGAGAATTACCTAAATGAAACTGAATCCAGGAAGTCTTCTTTGGCGGATTTCCCAGTACAGCAGTGCCAGCCTGAACAGAAGACTAGGATACTGCAAATTCTAATTCAATCGTGAGTAAGAGCTTTGTCTAGGAAGAATAAAGGAAATACAAAGATGCCAACCTAAGACTGCTGTTCCTGGACACTGTCCTGTTAAGAATTTACAAAGAGGATTAGTTCTCATTATAAATAACAGATATGAACAGGTATTTTTACATTGTCACTGAGATGACAACTCCTATGAATGATTTAAGATGGTGGATTAACATCACACTATAGTGACACAGCCACATCAATGTTTGTAGCAGATCAATTCACAATAGCTAAGCAATGGAACTAGCCTAGGTGACCATCAACAGATGAATGGATACAGAAAATGTGGTGTATACACAGTGGAATATTACTCAGCCATAAAGAAGAATGAAAGTATGGTATTTGCCAGTAAATGAATGGAACTGAGACTATCATGCTGAGATAAGGCAATCCCAAAAAACCAAAGGCCAAACATTCTCTCTAATATGCAGATGCTAATACCCAATAAGGGGGTTGGGAGGGAAGAATAGAAGTTCATTGGATTAGACAAAGGGGGATGAAGAGAAGGAAGAGGGAACAGGAATTGGAAAGACAGTAGAATGAATCAGACATAACTTTTCTGTGTTTATATGCAAATGCACAACCAGTGTAACTCCACATCATGTACAATCACAAGAATGGGAAGTTATACTCCATATATGTATAATATATCAAAATACTCTCTACTGTCATGTCTATCTAAAAAGAACAAATTTTAAAAAGATGGTGGATTAAAAATTTAGTTTCAATAATGAAGTTGGAAGACTCATACTCCCTGATTTTAAAACTTACTATAAAGCTACAATAATCAAAACAGTGCAGGAGTGGCATAAAGACAGAGAGTCCAGAAATAAACTGTTGCATACATGTTCAAATGATTTTTTTTTCAAATGATTTTTAATATGAGTGTAAGACCAGTCAATGGAGAAAGGACAGACATTTCAACAATAATTCTGGGAAAACTGAATATCAACATGGAAAACAATGAAGTTGCATTCTTACAACATCAATATCTGACATCATATTCAATTTATAATTCAAAATGGGTCAAAGATCTAAGCATTAAGATCAAAACTACAAAATTCTTAGGAGAAAACACTGAATAAAACTTTATGACATTGTATGTGGCAATAATTTCTTAGATATACACCAAAAGCACAGACAGCAAAGGAAAAAAATCAATAAAACTGGACTTAATCAAAATTAAATTTTTGTGTATCAAAGGATACCTCCAATAGAGTGAAAAAGCAACTCATAGAATGGGAGGCAATATTAGCCAACATTTATCTGATAAGATAATAATAGCTAGAATATATATAAAGAATTTCTACAACATAAAAACAACCCAATTCAAAAACAGAAAAAGGACTTGAATTTATTCAAAGAGAATAAACAGATAGTCAAATCACCACATGAAAAGATGCTCAAAATCACTAATCATTAGAGATTGCAAATCAAAGCCATGATTACATACAATTTCATATCTATTAGGGTAGCTATCATTAAGAATGAGAGAAGGAAGGCGAGGTGCAGTGCAGTGATGGACACCTGTAATCCCAGCGGCTCAAGAAGCCAAAGCAGGAGGATTGCAAGTTCAAAGCCAGCCTCAGCAAAAGTGAGGCGCTAAACAACTCAGTGAGACCCTGTCTCTAAATAAAATACACACACACACAAAAAAAAAAATAGGTCTGGGGATGTGGCTCAGTGGTTGAGTGCCCCTGAGCTGAATCCCGGATAGCCCCTCACCCCCCAAAAAAAGAAGAGAGAGAAGCAAGGCAGGAGCAAGTAAGGGAGGAATGGCAAGAACAAGGAAGATCCAATTTCAACAAGGATGTGGAGAAATAGAACACTTATGCATTGTTGGTTGTAATGTAAAATGATGCCACTGCTATAGAAAATAGTATGGAGGTTCCTCAAAAAATTTAATATATTGGGGCTGTGGTAGAGTGCCGCAGTCTGGCTGGGCACAAATCACGAGCCACTGAAGCAGGAACAAACTTTATTTTTGAACTGCAGGAAAACACTTCACACAGCTCCCGGGGAATCCTCCCAAACGCCACGCGGCTCGTCCAGGAACCCCCAGCCGGAAATATCTCTCCCGGAAATCCCTCCTCCTGCACTTCCCCAACCAATGGGAACTCTCAGGGAATCCCCGGAAATCCCCACGAGAACTCCAAAATAGTGCGAGAACTCAAAAGTTGCGACAGAGGCGGATAGTAATGCCTCGCCTGTCAATCAATACTGTTGGCAAAATGCCAGGGGCCATACAGACTCAGCCGTGGCTCTCAGCATCTCCCCCTTTTTGTTTAATTAAACAACAAGCAATGTGGCTTAGGGACCGTGCCTGTTAGGCAGTCCAATTCAACGTATGGTCCTTACCCGTCATCGGATGAACTGACCTCTAGGCGTCAGCCTCCTGTCTTAGGTTGGTACCACTGCAATTGGATCATACCCATCACTCACTACCGGTCCAGCATACAGCCATACTTGTGGATAGGCCTTTGC
>NW_025999941.1:6069670-6140574 GCF_001458135.2 Marmota marmota marmota | reverse complement strand
CAACCATTTTTCCCAATCTGCCTGAGAAAATTCTAGGGATAGGCAGCTTGAAACAAACACAAAACAAATCAAAACAAGAACACATTGTTTTTTAAAATGGTCACCCATTCTCTCGCCTTCCCTTAGGGGCAAGCAATTTCACTTACCCCGAAGCTTCAGACGTTCCCCGCACGGGCCGGGCCGCCAAATGCCGCAGTCTGGCTGGGCACAAATCACGAGCCACTGAAGCAGGAACAAACTTTATTTTTGAACTGCAGGAAAACACTTCACACAGCTCCTGGGGAATCCTCCCGAATGCCACGCGGCTCATCCAGGAACCCCCAGCCAGAAATATCTCTCCCGGAAATCCCTCCTCCTGCACTTCCCCAACCAATGGGAACTCTCGGGGAATCCCCGGAAATCCCCACGAGAACTCAAAAGTTGCGACAGAGGCAGATAGTAATGCCTCGCCTGTCAATCAATACTGTTGGCAAAATGCCAGGGGCCATACAGACTCGGCCATGGCTCTCAGCAGCAGAGCACTTGCCTAGTATGATTCCACCATGAATTTTGAAACCTCCATAAAACTCCAAGAGGACAGGATTCAGAGATCTTCCAGGTTGGTGAACATATCAGTGCTTAGAGAGGGCATAGAAGCTCCACTCCCCACTTCTATGGCTGTTTACCTTATCCATTTCTTCCACTTGGCTATTCCTGAGTTATAGTCTTCATAATAGACTTCATAATAGCAAATAAAATGTTTCCCTGATTACCATGAACCATTCTAGCAAATTATCAAACCTGAAGAGGAAATAATGGGAACACCTAAGTTATAGCTGGTTGATCAGAAGTATAGATAGCAATCAGGACTTGAGCTGGCATCAGAAATGGGAGAGCAGTTTTGAGGTTTGAGTCTTTAATTCGTAGAATATGCTGCTGAATCCAGACAGATTGGGTCAGAAGTCAATTGAATTATTTGATAACCCGTTGGTATATGAAGAGTTCAAGAATTGGTTAGTGTGAGGGAAAAAACCCACATTTTTGGTTTCAGAAATAATGTAAGTAAAAGCAACATGGAGGCTGCTGTGGTGAGCCGTTCTAATTGGACCGTGGCCGCCATTAGAAGATGGCGCCGGCTTCCACTGTGGCCTGTGATAAACAACTCCTAATATGGAGAATTGGCACGCAATCCCTTACCACCCTATGAGAAAGGTCCACGTGGCAGCTTAAGATTGGTATGCTGGAGGCTTTATTAGGCTGTGCTTGGGCGCTCGGCGACGGGTCACTAGAAGATGATACATGAATCAAGGCCTGAATAAACTGCTGAAAGAAGAATCCTGTGTCGTGTTTTCCCTTGCCGGTGAGGGGTTGCGGCAGGCTGCCATAACAATAGATCACTGACTGGGTGGTTTAAATGACAAAAACTTATTTTCTCATCATTCTAGAGGTTAGAAGGTCAAGATCAGTTAGCTTTCTGGTGAGGCCTTTCTTCCTGGTTTGTAGACAGCTGATTTCTTGCTATATTTTCTCATGAAATGTCTTAAGTGTAGAGAGACAGAGATACAGATAGACAAACTGAGAGAGGTCTGATGTCTTGTCCTCTTCTTATAAGGACATCAATTCTATTGAATTGGGAAGGCCTTATACAGTCACATTGGGGGTTAGGGCTTCAACATAAGAACTTGATGAGGATTAAATTTAATCTATAACTCACAGGGAGGGCCTCAGAAGAAGGGACATTTTCATTGAGACCTAATGAATCTATAGGAGCTTATTATGGGATGAGCCAGATAAAGGTCACTTTACAGAGAAGAAATATGTGTAGAGGTGTAAAGTGCATTTGTTATATTGTTTGAGAATAGTAAATTATGCTACAGGTGAAAATTAAAAAAACAAAGTAGATAGATGAAACTCAAATGTATTAAGTAATTAGTGGATGGAGCATATGTATGTTAAATGTAGATGGAAATAAAAGGATTAACATTAATATTAATGCAATTAATATTAATGAGGCATAAATATACACAAAACACCTAGGCACTAAGTATTCATAACAAATTAAACGTATACCAAATAGTTAATGTCCAGGATAGACTGACTATATGTGAGTGTTTAATATTTATAAGGTTAAACATTTTTTTTAGTTGTTGATAGACCTTTATTTTATTTATTTATATGTGGTGCTGAGAACCAAACCCAGTGCCTCACACATGCCAGGCAAGTGCGCTACCCTGAGCCCAAGCCCCAGCCCCTATTTATAAGGTTTTAACCATTCATTGGTAATAACTATTCTGGTTCATGTGTCTTCTGACCAAAACATGTAAACTTATGGCCCAAATAAAACCCATATTTGTAGAGTTGGGGATGTAGTTCAGTAGTTTAGTGCTTTTCTAGCATGTGTGAGGCCCTGTGTTCAACCAGCACCACAAAAACAAACAAAAGCCATGTTTTGTTCAACACGTCCATTTGCGAGTTGACCTAGAAGTCGTGTGTACTTGTCTCTCCTGAGTCCTTCTGGTAGAACAAATGTCCATACATGACCCCAGGCAAACTTCTCACTGTGACCCCTTTCTTTGAACCTCACTCTGGCCCATCAGCTGAGAAGACTGATGCAACACAGAAATTCTAATATTTCCACCTTCCTTGTATACTTTCATCATAATATTTGAAATTATCCCATTTCTTTCCCCCTTGCTTTACACTGTATTTTAAGTTGATTTAATAAACTGTGTGTGTGGTTCAAGCATTTTAATTTAGTCTGTTAGCCCTCCTGTTCTTCAATATTTGGGATAACTTGTCTGATAATATAATTGAAGTCTACCATTGCATTAATTTCCTACATACACAAAGAAAGGTCTTAAAATGGGACAATTTTGATGTCTTCTAGAATTGCCCTGCTCAATATGATAGCCACTAATCATATGTGGCTATTTAAATTTAAAATTAAAATTAGAAAGTCAGTTCCTCACATTTTACATGCTCAATAGGTACATGTGATTGGTGGGCGCCAATGGACACCTGGACAGTGTAGAAGAACATTCTCATCATCATGGAACATTCTATCTGGTGGTGATGTTCTAGAAACTTAGAGGCCAGTGTGGCTTGAGGGTAATGCTGAGGACAGTGGCAAGAGTTTAGAGAGGAATGCTGTTTTGATGCTAAATGGGGACTTGTGCACCATGGGAAAGAATTTGAATTTTAGTCTAAGTATATGATGCACATACTCTGATTTATATTTTAAGAAGATTCCTGCTAGCAATTGACAGAAGAATAGGTTGGAAGATGTGCAGAAGAGAATTACATAGCAGGCTTGATTATTATCCTTTGAAAGCCCAGCTTACATGTCGGTCCTTGGCTGGAACTTAGATTTGGGGAGGGTTCCTATCACCCAACTGATAAGAATGACTCATTGTATGTAAATTGTACAATATACGTTATGATTATCTTATTAGTCTTTGTGGGCTGATGTAAGAAAATATCATAAATTAAGAGGCTTATAAGCAACAAAAGTTTCTCACAATTTTTGAGGCTGGGAAGTCGAAGACCAAAGCATTGGCAGATTCTTTATCAATTAGGGGTCTGGCTCTGTTACTCATAGATGGCACTTTCTTGCTGTGTCCTTGCATGGTGGGAAGGATGAGGAGTCTCTTGCCTGTTTAATAAGGACACAAATCCCATTCATGAGGACTCTGCCGCTAAGACCTTAATCACCTCACAAAGGCCACACCTCCTAATACCACCGCCTTGTGAGTTAGGCTTTCAACACATGAATTTTGGGAGGACAAAAACATTCAAGTCACAGCAATTCAGAACCATCTGCTTTCCTTTGAGGAATCTGGAATTTTGGCACATGCCAGGCAGTGATTAAGAGACTAGTTTCCAATAAAATTCCTGGGGGCAGAGTCATTCATAAGCTTCCATAGTTAGCAACATTTCACTTAATGTTGTCACAGTGCAATGTTGACTCCAGTGGGAGAGGACCCTTGGTAGTTTGGGCCTGATTTCCTCTGGACTTTGCCCCACATGTCTTTTCTTTTTGTTGATTTTGCTTTGGATCATTTTGCTATCATAAATCATAGCTGCATGATTATATTCTGAGCCCTGAGTCTTCCTTGCAATTCGCTAAAACTGTGCTTGGTCTTGGGGACCCCTGATATGGAGGGGGAGGAGATTTCAATAAAATGGGAAGATCATTTAATAGTAAATTTTAATTCAGGTGAGAGAAAATGATGGCTTGGACTATAATGGTAGCAATTAAGATCAAGAGAAACAAACAGATAAATATTTCCAAACTATTATCTTTGTTGTAGAAATACAACACAGAAATAGAATGGGAATCCCCATCTGAAATGGTGATGGGAAATTTTTTTTTCTCCCCAAGTCCCCACCTCTTCCAGTGTGTTAACTTTGATTAATTGTACTAAGTATTTACCTGCCTGCTTATTAACTTCAAAGGGTGAGGTCAGCTATGTGTAACTTGCCTTCATTATCCATAACCACGCAAACCTGTTTCCCCGACTTACACTGCTCTCATTTCTATCCCTTCCATCTCTTCTTTACCGTTGCTGGCCCCACTGTTGTATGTCTTATGATCTGTATTAATGTATCAATTTAGAAAGTCAGTCTTTCTAATCAGGTTCTTCCATCCTTAACCACTCTCAACATGATCTAATCTTCCTTGACTATCAATCTGTTCCTATTTGGGGCACATTAAATTCCTTTACCCCAGTTTCAAGACTCTCTCAAAATCTCATCCTATTTAGCTTAACTTCCCATCTTTGTCCTCCCTGGCACTTATCCTCCTCTCCCTAGGGCTCCACTGACAAAATGTGCTCATTCCTACCCCCAAGGTTTTAGTTATGTACTTCCCCCCTCACCCCCAATTTTCTCTCTCCTTGTCTCTTTCCAATTCATTCAAGACCCATTTTACTCATAAAAGCTTTCCCTGACTGGCCTTTCCTTAACTATATTTAGTTAATCCCACTCAACCAAAACATTTAGAGTAGATACCATACAATTTAGGATTTAAGTATGTATCAATTAGGACTCTTTGGGTTTCAAGGGACAGAAAACTCAATTCTGAATATATTAAACAATAAGAGGTAACAATGATTCATATATCTTAAAAGTTCAGAGAATATCTTCCTTTATTGCAGCTCTATCCAAAGTCTCCAACAATGTCATCAAGATTTTTCTTATTTCTTCTTTTGTTGTTGTTGTTGTCATTGAGGATTGAACCTAGGACCTTGCACATACCAGGTAAGCACTCTATAACTGAGGTATATTCCTTTCCCCTACTATTGGGATGCTGTTTCTGGGTTCTTCCTCTCACCAAGTTGTTTTATTCTCAGAGAAGCTCTATGTGATTCCTCTTTTCTTCTCCCCCACCCAACAGCTTCAACTTCATAAACATCCAGATTCAAATCCAATGGAAAAATAAAGAGCACTTCCTCATGGAAATTTTCAAGAAACTCCTGGAATTCTATCTTTCAAATTGAGCCTGTCACCATAAACACTGGAAGGCAAAAACATTCTATAATCACTATAATTTATGCAGCCTTAAGAACTGCTTCATAACCTGCAGAAACTTCACCTGTTATCTTTTTTATTTTTAATTTAATTTAAAATTTTTCACTCATCTTTATTTTAATTTTTTAAGAGAGAGAGAGAGAATTTTAATATTTATTTTTTAGTTTTCGGCGGACACAACATCTTTGTTTGTATGTGGTGCTGAGGATCAAACCCAGGCTGCACACATGCCAGGGGAGCGCGCTACCGCTTGAGCCACATCCCCAGCCCTCTTTATTTTAATTTGATCTTTTAAAATCAAGTTAAATGTGGCACTAGCTTCATCTGCTTAATTAATGCAATGACCACTGTTCAAGTACCTCTTACCCTTGAAGCATACAGGAATTCTTGTAAATTATGGAATCCAGGAAAGTTGAACCAAGATCTTTACTGGAGATATTTACTGAGCTTGTTTTGCTTTTGAATATGAGCAGCTCTGCAGACATGATCTTCTTTCTCTCTCTCTCTCTCTCTCACTCTCTCCCTCCCTCCCTCCCCCCCCTCCCTGTTTGGTTTGGGGGATTAAACCCCAGGGTGGGTGCTTATCACTGAGCTATATCCTACATCCCCAGTCCTTTTTTTTTTTTTTAATTGAGACAGTCTTGTTAAGTTGTTGAGGTTAGCTTCAAACTTGCAATCCTGCCTCCATCTCCTAATTGCTGGAATTACAGATGTGTGCCATAATGGTTGGCTTAAGGTCATCTAATCTTTGTAGATTCACTGGGACTTTTATTATAGATTCCAAAGCAAATTTTCTTAGTATTGAGGGGCCCAGGTACCCATATACATCTTCATTGGTTTTGTACCTCCCCAGGACAGTTCAGAGGATCAGGACTCACATCTACATTAGTCATATACTTAAATCCCCTTTAAAGTAACTACTACACTTGTTCATGGGTTAGGTTTTTTTCCAAGCCAAACCGTTTCATAATTTGTCTTTGTATGTCTCACTATGCTGAGCATACATAATCCAATAAATACTTGTTGATATGTACAAAGAAAAGAATACACAGTTTCTGTCTAAGGGAATTTACAACTTCCCAAGGAAGCAAAACAAAAAGGGTAAGGCCCAGAAATGGCCACAAATCAAGGAAAAGAACAGGAAAATGAGAATAAATAGGAAGGTAGCACAACAGAAGATTTTAAAAGAAGAGATTTTGCTGAGAGTTCAGAAGGACATATAAAGACGGACACATTTAAGAATATCCATGAAGCCTTTAACCTTTTCAAGAATAAAAACAAAAAAAGAGGGAGACTTTTTTTGATTTTCTAATTTTTTTGAAAGCAGTATTAATAAATCTAAAACAATACTATTGGGGGGGATGCAGAAGTCTGGAATACATTCTGTTGTCTCTCCCTCTTGAACTCTCTTTATTAAGATTAGGGCTTCATTTAAATTTAATTTCCAAGAAGAATCATTTTATTAATTTAACATTTAATATCTGTTAATTCAAAGTTGAACTATGTAATTTAATTTCTTAACTAGTAGGTATGCTATGAGTTTTACCTTTCTGTTACCCATTCTTCTCTGCCTTCATGTCAGCAGTGGGAACCCTCCTCAATGGCAGTCTGTAGTGACAAAGAGGTTAACCAGCAGTTTAGGCATCAAGCACTTATTTCGTCACTTACCCTGCCACCAATTCCCAAGCCCAGAATAATGGTATAATAAAGTCAAATTTACCTATGCAGGGCTGGGTTGTAGCTCAGTGGTAGAGCACTTACCTAACATGTGTGAGGCACTAGGCTTGATTCTCAGCAGCACATATAAATAAAATAAAGGTACATTGACAACTTAAAAATATTTTTTAAAATTTACCTATGCAACATCACAAACTTACAAATACCATAACTGCCATGATTCCCTTCCTCTTTCCAGGGACTTTTCCAATAAGCCTGACAATAAAACTGGCTGATATGATGTGAGATACTGGTAAAGGAGATCATGGTGACTTAAAGAAAGCATCAAAGAGAAAAAAGCATTCTCTTTTATTACATAAGAAAATGTTAAGAAGCAGAGAAATAAACATTTAATTACTGATTTATATTTCATTTGTATATTAGTGATGAATAACTAATCAAAAATGAAATTCTAGAATGCTACTACCATATTTTTGAAAAAGAAATGTGAGTATAGCATTTAGCACAATCTCTCGAAAAAAACAGTACTATAGGCTGGGGATATAGCTTAGTAGAGTGCTTGCCTCACATGCACAAGGCCCTGGGCTCAATTCCCAGCTCCACAAAAACAAAACAGTACTACATAACAATAGGGTCATAACTAAACTACTGTATTTCAAATAACTCTCTGCAGGACAGGCTAAGGAAGTGGGATCAGAGTTGGAAAGATAATGCAATATCAAGAAAACCAGCATTGGGCTGGGATTGTGTTCAGTGGTAGAGCACTCGTGTAGCACGTGCAAGGCCCTGGGTTCGATCCTCAGCACCACATTAAAAAATAAATAAATAAAAAGGTATAAAAATTTTTTAAAAATAGTTAAACCTTTAAATAAATAAATAAATAAATAAATAAATAAATAAATAAACAAAATAAAGGTATTAAAAAAAAGAAAGTTTAAAAAACTGAATTAAAAAAAAAAGAAAAGAAAAGCAGTATTAAGGATAGAAACTGCCTTTCAGGAGCCAAGAGTTCTCTGATGGTTCTTTGAAGATTAGTATATATCAAGTATTAATTGAAAAAAATGGCTTGTAGAGTCCTTTAAGAGAATCACATTCAATAGATGCAAGGTGGGGGCTAGGAATCTGCATTTTTAACAAACCCTCTAGATTATTCAAATGGGAGTGATCTAAGGATTCTACCTTGAGAAACATTGCACCTTTAGAGCAGTCATTCCTTTATATTGTCTACACACAAGGTAGAAAGTGGAAAGCTCTCTAGTTGGAGAAGGTGGCTAGGTGACTTGCCCAGAAAGTTGTTTTAGAAAGAAAATATGTTGTATGTTTATTTAAGTTACTGAGGGGCTCCTGAGGGAGACTGGGACAGCCATTGGTTAAGGGATGCTCAAATGCAGTTCTTCTTAAGTTTTAAGGTACACATAAATCACCAGGGATCTTATTAAAATGTAGATTTTAATTCAGTGGAACTGGCTGAATTCTGAGAATTCTGTATTTCTAATAAGCTCTCAAGTGATGCTAATGCTACTGGACTTGGCACCTAGATAAGCAGGACTTTAGACTGAAAGTGAGGTATATTAAAAGAGAGATATGATCAGAAATTGCATGTGAAATGGAAAACCAAGACATGAAGTATAGCCAGGGTCTGAAATAGACTTAATCCAAAGGTTAAGCAATTTTGAATCATGAAAGGAGAAATGGCTGAGTTAGAACCCCATTCAACCCAGATTGGTTAAAAATAGATCACCAAGATTTTCAGTCTTTCCCACACTCATTTTGCTCTCCCACCATGGAGCATGTTTGAGGCCTACCTGAAAAGAGAGGATCATATACATAGGCCAGGTCCTATCAGCCTGTATGTGGAAAATGTCTTTCAAAGTTTCTTAAAGTAACTCACTATTTTCTCTAATTAACAAATACACTCCACCCTAGAAAATGTAACTTTTAAACACAAGGCAAGTAATAATCCCCACAGAAGATCCCCCAAGTGAAGATATTACCATATCTTCCTCTGCTGAAAATCCTGACTAGTTCCTGACTGTATTTTTTTTATTTTTTATTTTTTTAATATTTTTTTTAGTTTTCGGCAGACACAACATCTTTGTTTGTATGTGGTGCTGAGGATCGAACCTGGGCCACAGGCATGCCAGGCGAGCGCGCTACCGCTTGAGCCACATCCCCAGCCCATAGTTCCTGACTGTTAAGAACAAACTTCGGAATTCTGAACTTTGAATTCAGTTTCCACCTTCTGTTCTATTGCTGTTTCCAGTCCTTTCTCTTACCAAACAAGTGCAAAGACTGGAATACCCTTTTTTCTAATATGTTCTCCAAAGCCTATCTTAAATACCATAATAATGGTTCAAAAACAACCTATATGTAGAGAGTCCTTCCTGTTCACTAGACACTGTTACCTCACTGAATTTTCATTCCAACCATGAAAGATAGGGATTATGATTGTCTATTTGTTCATTTGACAAATATTTGTTGAGCCCTTGATAGTGGCTGAGAACCACTCTAAACATTGAAAAACTGAAGAGGCAAGTCCCTTCCTCCGATGGCCTGGCATTCCAGTTCTAAGAAACAAATAACAAACAAATAATTAAGCTAAACATACAATATGACTATGATAAGTGTTATCAAGAAATATGAGGATGTGGGCTGGGGTTGTGGCTCAGTGGTAGAGCGCTTGCCTACACATCAACGTGTAAGGCACTGGGTTCGATCCTCACCATCACATGAATGAATAAATAAATTAAATAAAGTTATTATGTCCATCTACAACTAAAAATATTTTTAAAAAGAAATATAAGGATGTGATAAAGGTAATATTTTCAACAAATACTTTTTTTATTTGTTGGCCTTTAAGAACAGCTGGAGGCACAGAAAACAGCAAATGCAAGGGGCATATGTTTGGCAAGGGTAGAATGATTGAAAAGGAAGATGGTTAGATCAGAGAAGTGGGAGAGATGGATAAATCACACAGGGAGGTTTTTTGCTTTTTCCTCTAAATTAGAGAAAAAGCCATTATCTATTTTAAAAGTCAGAGGCTATTGTCTTGAAAATCGATCACAGGAAAACAAGAATAATTAGGGAGACCTGTTAGGGGCTACTGTAAAGTCCCAGATAAGACATGATGGAGGTCTGGCCCAAAGCCAAAGCTGTAGAGGTGGGGAGAAGTGGTCAGATTTTGGATTTATTTTGAAGGTTCAACAGGCAGAATGTGATGGCGTGAAGGCAAGAGAATGAAAAGGGCAAAAAACAACTGAGTTTTTTAGCCTCCGCAACTGGAAGGATAGAGTTGCTATTTGTTGCTATCTTATAGACAAAGAATTTGAAGTTTAAGGAAGTTAAGTAACTCCTCAAAGGCAACTGTCTAGTTTTCTGTTACAGGATTATCTGGAAAGATTGAGTGGCAATTCCCTTTCTCCCCATCTCCTCAAGAAAAGTGCACTGGAGTCCTCCCCTTCCTTTGACCCAGCAGGGAATTAATAGGCCTTTGTTCTCCAAGAACTCTTCGCTAATATAAAGACAAGAAAAACTGCACTGAGACTGGGGAAGTATTGTGGGATTTGGAGTTTTCCAAGTGTCTGCCTCCCTTAGAGGATCCTGCAAAGGACAGAACTCAGGTCAGGATGCCTGAAGGAGGCCTGGGAAACATGTTACAGGGTGGCAAAGGCTTATAATCCCAGCTATTTGGGAGGTCGAGGCAGAAGGATTGCAAGTTCAAGGACAGCCTTGGCAACTTAATGAGAACTTGTCACACACACACACACACATAAAATAGAATATACCTCATTGGTAGAGTGCCCCTGGGTTCAATCCCCAGTATGACAAGAAAAAACTAAACACCTTGGGAATAATCTGATTGATAAATGTTCAATGTTGTAGGAAAGGTTGATTAAATTGTATTTATATAGAGTATGATGCCATGTACCCATTTAGAAAGCTAGAATAAATCCATATTTATAAGTATGAAAAGATGTCCACAGTGTGTAGCAGAAGGAAGGATCAGTGTATGTAGAGTATGATTCTACATATGATATACCCTGTGCATAAATATACATACACAAACATGAAGGAACCATTAAACGCACGTTCACAAAATATTAACAGTGTTTATCTGTGGCTAATAGGTTTATGTAATTTATTTCCTGCTTTTCTGTATTAACTGACTTTAAAAAAATGAACATGTCAATTATGTAATCAGAAAAAAAAACAATATTTTGTTTTAGAAAAAATGTCTTCTACTTAGGATTTTGTGGTTTTACCTTTAATTCTGTTATAAAACTGTTTAAAATATTCATTAGATATTTTACACCTTAGAAAATTTTTATTAAGCCTCCTTTTTCATCATTTTAATGTTGAAAAAGTTAAATACATTACGTGGTGTCTCTTTATGCTTGAGTTCTTTCCAGTAGGCACTCTGATAAAAAACACAGCTCCATTTACTGTTTTTTTTTTTTTTTCCTTGGTCCCAGGAATTGAACCCAGGGGCTCTTAACCACTGAGCACAGCCCCAGCTCTTTTTTAATTTTTTTATTTTGAGACAGTGTCTCACTAAGTTTCTGAGGCTGCCTTTGAACTTGTAATCCTCCTGCCTCCGCCTCCTTCCTGCCTCAGTCTTCCCAAGTGGCTGTAATTACACCACCACATTAGGCTCATTTACTCATTTTTTACATCACTTTCCTTTGTACTGACAAAGATTAAATGGCTACTTTTTAAAAACCACAGCTATTTCCACAAATAAGATGGCATAAATTTTATTGGTAGTAATTTTTTTACTGAGGCAAAACTTTTAAAACAATCAAAAGTTCTGTTCAAAGTCTGGCCCATTTACTGCTGTGATTCTCTTTCCCAGCTTCATAAAACTATGACTTATAAATAACTTTTCCTTCAATCCTTGAAATACTAATGCTGTGCACACCACATTATCCATATGGTATTATTTCTGAATACATAATTCTTGGGTAAGTAGAAATCAAGTGAACTGATTGAACTCCAAGTCTTGCAGTATTGGGTACTAGACCATACTTAGAGGTTAAAATCACTCTGTTATTTAGAAAATAATTTCAAAGAATTAGATGGCTGTGGACAATGAAATCAAGAACAATGATATCCTCTCCAGTACTCAATAAAGGAAATTAAGATCCCTGCCACACCTATTATGTATTTAATAAGGGGGAAGGATTTGTTTTGTTTTGTTCACAAAGAGCAGGAAGAGGAAAAAGAAAAAAAAACAGGAGGAAGTATCAGATTATGAAGCTGATGCAAATTAACTGGAAAATAGGTGAAGTAAACAGAAGCAAAATTTAATTAATTTTTTAAAAAATTGGTGATAGAAAAATGGGTCATAGAGCCTAAAAAATTAGAGGTGATGAAATAAGCATATCAAAAGTTCAGTCTCTACATTTAATTAACCACCAGGTTCAAATGATGTGTTTAATCCTCAGCAAAACTGAAAGATATTAAAAAGTAGTCTTTGAGTTACTCTCACTACCTCTATTTGGTTCTAACCTAATTTTATCCCAGTTCGTATTTAAATCTTATTTTTAAGTGGCTTTACTGTTACCAGTTCAAGATAAATCTAGAACTCTAAATTTTATTTAGATTTTATTTTGCTCATGAAATTATTTACATTTTAATAAGGCATGCATGCATGAAAAAGCCTTCAAATACTTAAATCTTACTGGGCGTGCTGGCCCACGCCTATAATCCCAGCAGCTGGGGAGGCTGAGGCAGGAGGATCAAGAGTTCAAAGCCAGCCTCAGCAAAAGTGAGGCACTAAGCAACTCGGTGAGACCCTGTCTCTAAATAAAATACAAAATAGGGCTGGGGATGTGGTTCAGTGGTTGAGTGCTCCTGAGTTCAATCCCCTGTACCAAAAAACAAAACAAAACCCTTAAGTCTCCTTCAATCTGACCTCACTTCCTCCTGGTCCTACCCCAGAATAGTGTTTCTAGTTGCCTGCCCACTGTACACATCTACTTAAAAGTACCATTCAAACTCACCCCATTACCCCAAAAAACTTTCTTCTCCTCCTGGTTCTCACATCTTCCCTTTCGTTTGTTTCTCATATTCTAAAAATATATCTCCTTTAACCCTCCAAGTCTATTTGTTCTTCCCTATTCACATTGATAAGGCCTTAATCATTTTTCATCTGAATGTGCAAGAGTTTCTAAGTGATCTTTCTGCCTCCAATCCATTTTCCATTTGACCATCGTTCTAAAATTTACTGTTGATTTATGTCAGTTGCTTGTTTTAAAATTCTTTAATGGCTCCTCATTGCCTTCAGGATAAAACAACGGATACAAGGAGATGGCACAGAAGGTCCTTTGTGAACTGTATCCAGTCTGCTCTTCTAATCTCTCTCTACTTCATTCTTTAACCATGCACCCCAGCCATGTCGAACTAACTGCTGTTTTTCAAATAAGTCATGTCTTCCTACTTGTGGCGGTATGGTCAAGTTTTTCTTTCAGCCTGAAATGACTCCCCTTGCTCCACCTGCAAGCTCCTAGTCATCGCTGAAGACTTAACCAATAGTCATTTTTTTTAATTTTCTCTTTTTTTCTGAAGACTTTCTTGACCTATGTAGGCAGAGTTTTACATAGACATGATTTCTATAGAATCTACAATGTACATTTTTTATTATCTATTACTGCATAACATATTATCCCCAAACTTAGTAGCTTAACAAAAATTTATTTATTATCTCTCAGTTTCTATTGGTAAGGAAGTTAGGAGCTACTTGGCTGGACAGCTCAGGCTAGGAATTCTCATGGGGTTCAGTAAAATGTTAGCTAGGACTACAGTTATTTGAGGGCTTGAATGGGCTAGCAGATCCACTTCCCGGGGCTTACTCACATGGCTGGCAAATTGGTGCAAGCCTTGGCTCCTTCCCTGGTGAGTCTCTCCACAGAGCTTCTTGAGAGTCCTCATGAGATATGAGATGACTGCTGGCCTCCTCCATATCAAGCAACCCAAGAGACCAAAGCAGAGGCTGCAACTTACTCCTCAAAGTCACTAACTATAACCTCCGCCATACTTATTTCATTTAAACTAATCCTAATTCATCATGAAAGAAGACTACATTAAGGACAAGAAAACCAAAAAGTGAGGATCACTGGGAGCCATCTTGGAGACTGGCTCTCACATACAAAGTAACTCAATTATACATCAGATCTCACCAGTTAGTGACTATAAAATAAAATTATACTTAATTAAATTTTTTGACAAATAATAATTATATATAATGGAGTTCAATGTGATAGATACACTATGGAATGATTATATCCATCATCTCACATTATTTTCTAGTGTGAATACTTAAAATCTATCGCCTTAGCAATTTTGAAATATATGTTACATTATTTTTTTTTTAAATAATTTTTTTTAATATTTTTTTTTTTTTTAGTTTTCAGCAGACACAACATCTTTGTTTGTATGTGGTGCTGAGGATCGAACCTGGGCCGCACGCATGCCAGGCGAGCACGCTACCACTTGAGCCACATCCCCAGCCATATATGTTACATTATTATTAACTGTAGTCATTATATAGTGCAATTGATTTCAAAAACTTATTCCTTCTGTCTAACTGAAACTTTAAACCTATTAACTAAGCCTCATGTAACCACCATTCTATTCTTCCCTATTATGAGTTTGACTTTTTTAGATTCCACATATAGGTACCTGGTTTATTTTAATTACCATAATGACTGTCCTTCAGGTTCATTCATGTTGTTGCAAAAGGAAATTTCTTTTTTTAAGTAGTATTCCATTGTGTGTGTGTATGTGTGTATATATATATAAACAGATAAAGAAAACATTATATATATATATATATATACATATATATCCATTGCTAGATACTTAGATTGATTCCCTGTCTTGGCTCTTATGAATAATATACTTCAATGAATATGGGAGTACAGATATGTCTCTTTGACATACTGATTTCAAATCCTTTAGCTGTGTTCCCAAAGTGGGATTGCTGGATCATTTGGTAGTTTATTTTTAGTTTTTTTGAGGAACCTCCATACAATTTTCTATAGTGCCTGTCCCAATTTAAATTCCCACCAACCGTGTGCAAGTGTTCTCTCCATATCCTTAGCAACCCTTATCTTTCATCTTTTTGATGACAGATGCAAAGTGGTTTGTGGTTTTAATTTGCATTTCTCTGATGATAAGAGATGTTGAACTATTTTTTTTCATATACTTGGAAGCCATTTGTGTGTCTTCTTTTGAGAAAAATATCTACTTAGGTCATTTGCCCATTTTTAAATTGGGCTATTTGTTTTCTTGTTACAGAGTTATTATGGTTTGGATATGAAATCTCTCCCCAATATCTCATGTGTTGAAAACATGGTTTCCAGTGCAACAGGGTTCAGAGGTGGGGCATTTAGGCAGTGACTGGATCATAACAGCTTGGACCTCATCATTGGACCTCCACCATTTGCTGGATTAATCCACTGACAGCTGACTGGACTATTGGGAGTGAGGACCTAGTTAGAAGAAGAAGATCACTTGGGCCATGTCCTGGAAGGGTTTATCTTCTCCCAGTCACACACCTCTGTTTTCTAACTGCAAAGAGCCAAACAGCTTTCTCCTCTTATGACCTTCTGCCATGAAGCCTTGGAGCTGGCTGACCATGCACTCAATTCTTTGCAGCCATAAGTCAAAATAATCTTTCCTCCTCTAATTTGTTCTTGTCAGGTAATTTGGTCACAGTGATGAAAAGTTAACTAACCTAAGAGTTCTTTAAGTTCCTTATATTTCTCTCTCTCTCTCTCTCTCTCTCTCTCTCTCTCTCTCTCTCTTATTGTGGTACTAGGGATTGAACCCAGTGGTATTTTACCACTGAGCTACATTCCCAGCCCAGTTTACTTTTTGTTTTGAGACAAGGTCTCACTACATTTCCCAGGCTGGCCTTGAACTTGCACTCCTCCTGCCACCGCCTCCCAAATAGCTGGGATTATAGGCACGCATCACCATGCCTGGCAATAGTTTTATATTAAGGTTATATTTAAACTTACTGTTCAAATTACAATGGCTTAACTCTCATTGCTCATATCCTAGAAATAGCAACCTCTTCCTCTCCCCACATGTCTGATAACATCCCAGGATATAGCTCTCGTGTTTTCTGGAGCAGTCCCTCCTATTCCGTCCCTAGCCTTATAGATCTGCTGCAGCTCTGCTATCTTTAACCTTGTGAGTATGCAAATCCACTAGGCACCACTGTATTGATGATTGTCCCATTGCTCCCATCACTGACTTTGAGAAGTGCTGATGTTCCTGCAAGAAACTGAAACAAGACAAATAGCACAACTGAAGCCAGGCTGTGACTTTTGACAAGTCTTTAGACTTGTTTATAGGAAGTAGACAGGGCAATTTATACGGCCATTAGCAGTGGCTTCTCTGAGAGGTTCATAGTCTGGACTCACCCTCAGAATGGCACAAACCTAGGTCCTCTAGAAGTTCTACAACCACCAGATGGTGTCCTCTTGATTTACCCTACAGAAGAATAAGTACAGCACAGTCTGTCATCACTCTAATTCCCAAGGTCTGGGATTTTCAGTCTTTAATATCACAGGTGGAACTCAATAATCCATGCCACACAATATTGAGCTGAGCACCTTTCCTCCAGCATTGGCTGAAAAAACAAGTCTTCACTGTCTGTTAACATTCCTCCATCCCACTTCCACAACTCTCATAAATAATTGCCCAAAGAACGAACAGTCCTCTTAACTCTGCGAAGATATACAGTAATGCACAAGCATAGGTCAGTCTTAATCCAACCTTAGAGAAAGACATAGAGGAGGGAAACTACTAAGAAATCCTCTATGAGCCTGAAATATCTAACTTAATTAAGCTTTACCTTAATTTTTTCAGGCCTTCACCTTGAGCTAGACATGGGTGATTGCTTTGCATTTACATAACACTTGAGGTTATTTCCCAGGACTAAGGAAGAATCAGTACCAAAAAGAAATTGATCCTTTGGTTTTAGAAGTTAATGTTTCTAGCTGCTTCACTCACCAAGGTTAAAAAACAAAATCGTGATTTGGCCCAACTCAGTTATGATATCAACTGCTGTAATTACTTGCTGGAAAGCATGTCTCTTTTTCATTAGAGGTTGGAGGTCAGATAGCAAAAATAGAAGCTGGAAGAGATATTAAAGAAATAAGTGGTGCCTACTGATAGAAAATGATGTCAAACAGGTTGTCACGTGAGAACAGTGGTCTGTGGTGAAATTATGAGAGATTTTGGACTTGAACAGATGTAAGTCTACATTTTGGTGGGCCACTTCCTCCAAGGTAGGATGACTTGTATTTAACTTCTCCGAGCCTTAGTTTCTTTACATGTAAAGTGATGGTGATAATCTTACTTCATAGGATTGAAGACTAAATGAGAAAACATAATCAAACTCTGGCAGACAGGCAGTCAGTCTATGCTCAAGGTCCAGCACAGATGCTGGGAATAAAGTGGTGAACAGATGAAAATGAGCTACTATCAACTGGGCATTGTGGCATATACCTATAGTCTCAGCTACTTGTGAGACTGAAATGAGAAGATCACTTGAACCCAGGAGTTCAAGACCAACCTGGACAACATTTTGAGATTCCATCTAAAATATATATATATGAAAAATATAAAAAATATAAGGAGCCACTATCCTGTCCAGAAGAAAAGACAAGCATTAAACAAAGATCTAATTACAATTATGATGAATACTATAATGAGGCCTAGAGTATCATAAGAAGAGGACTGACCTAATTTAGGATGGCAGGGAATGTTGTCTTGAGGAAGTGATACAAAAGCTGAGGAATCTAAGTTACATATGTAAAATTTCAGTTAAAGCATTCTAGGTTCACCAAAGGTGCTCAATAAATGGGAGCTGCTATTATTATAATTTATCCCAATAAACATTTATTGTCTATTATGTATACTCCACTACTATGCATACTGAGGTACAATAAAAATGTGAATTTGAGCAAATAGCTTAAAACTTATGAGCCTCAGTTTGCCCATCTATAAAATGAGAATATTAATAGTATATATGTGAGCCATGCACAATGATAATTAAGGAGGCTGAGAGGGGACAATTACTTAAGCCCAGGGTTTTGAGGCCAGCCTGAACAACACAGTGAGATCTATCACAACACACATTCACAAACATACACACACACACAAGTACATATTTAGTCTTTTTTTAAAGAATCAATGAGATAATGTATGTGAAATATTTAACATAGTGCCTGGCATAGAGAGAACATAATATATGTCAGTAATATTATTATTGTTCATAATAATATTATGTAATATTATTACATAATAATATTATGTAATATTATTATAGTAATATTATTATTGTTCAATAATAATATTATTATTATTATCAGGACTGGCTACATAATTTGCAAAGCTTAGTACAAAATGAAAATGTAGAGTTCCTTGTTAAAAAAAAATCCAGAATTTCAAAATGGCAATAGAAGAACATTTAATCAAAGGAAGCCCAAGTCACTACATAGTTACCATACTCATGAAGACAGCTATGTTAGTCTTTTCTTTTTTTCTTGGCAGTGCTGGGTGTCTAACCCAAGGCATTATACATGATAGGCAGATCCTCTGCCACTGTCCACACTCCCAATCCCAGCTTTCTGTTACTGTAACAATCATGCCTGAGATAATCAACTTAAAAGATGAAAGGTTTATTTTGGCTCACAGTTTTGGAGGTTTCAGTCCAGGACCAATTATCCCTGTTGCTTTAGGCCTGTGGAGCACAGTATGTCATGGAAGGAATGCTCGGTAGAGGGGGACTATTCACTTATTGCTAGGTTCAAAAGAGAGAGGAAGAGGAAGAGATGGGGTTCTACTAGTCTCTTAAGTGAATATCCCCAGTGACTGGAAATCCTTCCACTAGCCCTCACCTCTTTTTTTTTTTTAATTTTTTAAAATTGTTGATAGATCTTTATCTTTTTTATTTATTTATATGTGATGCTGAGAATTGAACCCAGTGCCTCACACATGCCAGGCAAGTGCGCTACCACTGAGCCCTAGCCCCAGCCCCTAGGCCTCACCTCTTAAAGGTACAATCATCTTCCAATAGTGCCACATGATGGAGAACCAATCCTTTAAAACATGGACCTTTGGAAGAACTGATCCAAACCACAGCAGCAACCCTGTCACTATTATGTCTATACATATATGTATTTATATAGCTTACCTATTCAAAGAAGTTGAATTTTTCTTGGGGGCAAATAGATTGGTACTTCTATTTTTCTCAACATTCTATTAAGAAAAAATTTAAATAGCCAAATTCCAAGAATTTTATAATGAGCACACGTATAGACACCACCTAGATTCCACCTCTAATATTTATTATATTTCCTTATTATATATACATGGATACTCCTTTATCCATCCCATTAGTCAATCTATATTGTTTTTGATGCATTTCAAAGTAAATTCCAGATATCAAGATCACTAACTACATTTCCATTTGTTGTTTTTTCCCTTTTAATGTAAAATTGTCATACAGAGGAATACACAAATCTTAAAAACAAATGACAAATGCATACTGAGTTCTGACAGATGCATACACCTTTTGTAACCAAAGCCTCTATAAAGATGTTGAGCATTGCTGTCACCCTAACAAGTTCCTTCATAATGTAAATTTCTAATAAATCCTCACCCCAGGTGCCAATAAAAGACCTTTCTTTGTGTGTATGTGTGTGTGTGTGTGTGTGTGTCTGTGTCTGTGTGTGTCTATGTGCACGTGCACACGTGCAAGCTTACATTTTTCAAAAGGAACCTTGATAAGTACTTAACTCCAATGCCTTCTTATAAGGGTACATAGAAAATCCTGTAGCCTGTAAACTAGGAGAGATAAATCTAGGAGGGTGAAATCATCAAATATTTGTTGAGTCAAGCAGTAAAACTAGTGAAATCACTTGAATGGTTTTTCTTTTTTAATGTTTTATTCTTTGGTAAAAGTAATACAATGAGCATTCTAGAAAAAAATAACATGAAAAAATACAGAGGAAATTAAAAATCAACCATCACGGAAAGATAATATTTTGATGGAAAAATAGTGATTCTGTGTATGAAATTTGACATAAATGGAATCACATACATGTTATTGTGCAACCTAATTTCATCATTTAGTAATATATTATATATATTTTTCATCAATAAATACGGGTTGAAGCTATACCACTCCTTGATATCTATCCAAAAGAATTGAAATTAGCATATTGTATATGCATTGCCATATTTAGAGCAGCACAATTCACAATAGCCAAATTATGAAGCCAGGTTAGGTGTCTGTCAACAGATGAATGAATTAAGAAAATGTGCCATAAAGAAGAAAAAATTTGGGGCTGGGGCTGGGGCTGGGGCTGGGGCTCAGTGGTAGCACACGTGCCTGGTATGTGTGAGGCACTGGGTTCGATTCTCAGCACCACATATTAAAAAAATAAAGTTCTATCAGCAACTAAAAAAAATTAACAATTAAAAAACAAGAAGAACAAAATTGAGCTGGGGTTGTGGCTCAGTAGTCGAGCGCTTGCCTAGCATGTGTGAGGCACTGGGTTCAATTCTCAGCACTGCATATAAATAAATATAGTCTACTGACAACTAAAAATATTTTTAAAAGAACAAAATTATGTCATTTACTGAAAAATGAGTGGAACCCTAGAGCATTATGTTAAGTGAAATGAGTCAGACTCAGAAAGTCAATGGTCATTTTTTTTTCTCATATATGGGAGCTAGGGAGAAAAAAAGTGGGGAGATCTCATGAAATTAGAAAGGATACCAGTAGAATAAGGGAGGGGGTCAATGGGAGGGAAAGGAGAGGTAATGGATAATGAAATTGAGCAAATTATGTCATGTGCATGTACAAATACGTCACAATTAATCCAACTATTATGTTTAATTATAATACACAAATTAAAACATTAACTAAAGAAAATCAATTGACCTTAAAAAATATGGCTTGAAATAACCATTTTAAGAAGTAACCTAGCAGATGGTTTCCGTAGTGTAGTGGTTATCACGTTCGCCTCACACATGTAAAGGTCCCCGGTTCGAAACTGGGCGGAAACAGTGTCTGGGTTTCTTCTGGGGCTGGGGATGTGGCTCAAGCGCTCGCCTGGCATGCATGCGGCCCGGGTTCGATCCTCAGCACCACATACAGACAAAGATGTTGTGTCTGCCAAATACTAAAAAATAAATATTAAAATTCTCAAAAAAAAAAAAAAGAAGTAACCTAGATGACTATACCCTTCTTAAATTAACCTACCCAAAAACATTTAGACTGTTTCCAAAATTTCAATATTATCAGCAACATTGCAATGAGGATCCTTTTACATGTATCTTTTTCTGAAGCATGTAATTATTTCATTAGGATAAATTGCTAGGGGTACACAAATCATGAGTACATTTTACACATTTCCAAAAAAATAAGCACTAGCTTACATCCACTGATTGTTTTACATTCTTCAGAAAAGAAAAGAAAATGTTTGTTTCATATTTTTCCATTAGGCTAGAAAAGAAAGAAACCTATATGGCTAATAAGAGTATTAAAACCAGCAAGCAAAGTTGTATGTAGATGCGCCCCTTAAATCACTCAGTGATAGAGAGCTTGCCTAGCAAGTGTGAGGCACTGGGTTAGATCCTCAGCACCACATAAAAATAAACAAATAAAATAAAGGCATTCTGTCCATCTACAACTACAAATAAATAAATACGGCAAATTAATCCAGTTGATTAATTGAATTAAACACTTATTAAACACCTACCATATGAAAAGATAGGGCTACCTACTAGGAAAGGTGAGAAGCCACAGAACCAGTTTAAAATATTCATAGCCTTATAGGACAACTTCCCTAGTTATAGTGATTTATTCTACTTAAGCCTACATGGTAGGAATAGACTTCAAGGAGTTGTTCCTAAAGGAACAATGACTCCTAGGTTGTTTTTGGTACAAATTTCAAAAGACATAAATATAAAGCAGTCTCCCTCCCTTCCTTGTCGTCCAGCTCCATACTTGTATTTGTAGGTCCCCTCTTCAAAAGTTATCACTATTGTCGATTTCCTGTATATATTCCCAGAAAATACTCTGTATATCTGTATATGGGCATGTACTAACCAGACAAAAATACTGATTGTCTACTTGTTACTTACTCATTCATGCAATCTTTTAATATGACAGCATTATAGTTACATATGATTTTGCAGATCACTCTTAAAAATACATATTGGAGATTTATCTGTATCCATTCATACAGATCTTTATTTCTTCCTTCCTCCCTATTTTTTAAAATATTTATTCTTAAGTTTTAGGTGAACAAAATATCTTTATTTTACACATATGTGGTGCAGAGGATCAAATCCAGTGCCTCGTGTATGCTAGGTGAGCCCTCTACCAATGAGCCACAACCCCAGCCTATCTCTCTCTCTCTCTCTCTCTCTCTCTGTATATATATATATATATATATATATATATATATATATATATATATATTAGTTGTAGTTGGAACAATACCTTTATTTTATTTATTTATTTATTTTTATGTGGTGCTGAGACTTGAACCCAGCACCTCACACGTGTTAGTGAGCACCATACCACTGAACCACAACCCTGGCCCTTTCTCCCTCTTTTCCTCCCTCCTTCTCTCTCTTTCTTGAGGTCCTGCTATGTTATCCATATTGATCTTGAATTCCTGCACTCAAGCAATCATTCTGCCTCAGCCTCCCAACTAGATAGGACTACAGATGTGTACCACTGTTCCTAGCTTCATTAATTTTTTTCCCTTGGAGTTTATTTCATCCCCACTCTTGTAAATCTGCTTCATTTTTTTCTTACTATCCTCACAATATTGCAATATGCAATATTTATGCAATACAAACATTGCATGAATATTTTTAACCATTATTCTATGATTGATTGGTCCAAAATTTTGCTAATACAAAGGCTTCTATGATTATCCTAGACTGAAATATTTTTGTAGTAAGAAATGACTGTGAAGTTAGTAATATTTGACTTCAATTTGGTAAGTACTTGGCAGAGAAAATTTGGGGTTATAAACAAGTACTTAAAAATACAAAGCAGTAACTATATACACTGTGTCTGAAATACATCTCCCCAAACAATTGTTTTTAAAACAAAAGTATAAAAGCCAAAGGAAATCTCCACCCATTTAGTCAGACTCCTCAAGAAGAGTAAATAGATAGGCCTTATCCAGTGTCTTACAGGCCCATAGTGGAGCTCTGTCACACAAATAGCAATAATTCATCAGAGTACATGCCTTGGCACTAAGAACTTCCCCTAGAGTTTGGATCTAGCGGTAGAACACACAAATGTTCATTTGTCACATAATAATTCATCAAATGACCCTTGGACATGCTAGTGGAAGAGCACATTTCCTCTGTCCTGCCCATTGACATTCTTTTCAATTTCATTTTGAAATAATTATAAACTTAGAGACAACTTTCAAGAATAGCACAAAGAACTTTTACATACCCTGTATCCAAATACACAATTGTAAAAGCATTTTGCCAGTTCCCTCTCCAACTCTATAAATGCATACACATTTTTCCTCTGAATTTTTTGAGAGTAAGCTGTATAATATCATGCCCCTTTATCCTTTAATACTTCAGTGTGTATTTCCTAAAAACCAAGATTTCTTATTAATTTTGGGGATGAGAAATTAACCTGGCCACTTTCCTGTTACTCTTTTTTTTAATATTTATTTTTTAGTTGTAGTTGGACACAATACCTTTATTTTATTTTCTTATTTTTGTGTGGTGCTTAGGATCGAACCTAAGGCCGCGCACATGCTAGGTGAGTGCTCTATCGCCACACCATAACCGCAGCCCCTTTCCTCTACTCTTTTATAGAATCATGGAATGGTTTCCAGAGGCAACTATATCTCATTTTTAAGGGGTTCAGGAGAAGACTAATTTTCCTGAATGCATACTAAGTGGGCTGGTGAGTGGACATCTAATGTTTTTTGCCTGCCCAGATACCCTTCTCCCATCCCCTCTGAAAACAGCTTTAAGAAATCATTATTTTTCCATTAGATATAGAGTTAATGGGACTGTCCTTCAAAGTACCTTGTTCTCCTGGCCATGAAACAGGCATATGACTCAACCTAGGTCAATCAGCTTCCTTAGGCCACTGGAATCTTGAAGAGACTCAAAAGATTGAAAAAGTTTAAGCCAATTGCCCCTAAAGATGATGTCCTGAAGAGGCTCTTATCTCTCATCAACTCTCTCATCCTTCCTCAGATGGGTTTCTTCAGCATTTCTTTCCATCTTCTGAGCTACCCCATGTCTTTCAGATAATTTTCAAACATTTAGGATGGACAGGGTCCCCTTTTGTTGATTGGAAATAGGGCCCTGCTCAATAACAGCTGACTTTAAAACTTTTTGCTTTCAAAAACACTTTCCCAAATGGAACTTTGATTTAGACTATACCAAAAAAATTATCCCTGAGTATACCCTTCCCTGATCTGCCACTTGGTCTAATGACATCCTATTTTCACACTCCCCAAAGTGACCATTACTGAAAAAGCAGAGCAGCCCTTCTGTGAGTTGTAACACTTAGAAATGTCTCCAGCAAAGGGGCACTGTTTTAGTGGTTATTTTAACTCCACTGCCCCCAAACTGCTCCATGTGAGAGCCAGTGTGATGAAATACAATCTAACTTGAGCACGACAGCCCAGGGCAGACTCCCAGTCTGATTAACTCCAGAGTCCACTGCCAGGAGGAAGTGAAGACACTGCTCATTGTTTTTCTTGACAATCTGTTCCTGACCTACTGTGACAACTTTTAGTAGGAACTCACACATGCAATAATACACTAATTTCTCAAAAAGGACATTTAGTGTAATCTGAATTTACATCCTGGGGGTGAAAATCTCCATAAAAGTATGATCATGGACTGGGAATTATAGTTCAGGGTGAGAATGATTGTCTATCATGTAAAATCCTAAATTCAATCCCCAGTACTGCAAAGAAAAATGAAGAAGGGGCTGGGGCTGGGGCTGGGGCTCAGTGGTCGAGCACTTGCCTAGCATGTGTGAGGCACTGGTTTTAATTCTCAGCACCATGTGTTAAAAAATGAATAAAATAAAGGTCCATCAACATCTAAAAAAAAGAAATAAAGAAGACAAAAAGCATAATCATCCACAAAGGGGTCCCCAAGTTCATTTTGAAAACAGCCTTTTCTTTTCTTCCTTAAAAAAAAATTATTGTGAGCTGGGGTTGTAGCTCAGTGGCAGAGTGCTTGCCTAGCACATATAATGCACTGGGTTTGATCCTCAGCACCACATAACAATAAATTAAAAATAAAAATAAATAAATAAAGGTATTGTGTTCATCTACATATATATGTGAAAGAATTCCCCACGCAAAGACACTTCGCCGGGAGAATTCCAATTTTATTGCAAAAAGCAGTGTGCTTATATAGAACTAAGGGGGAGATGGTAGGGCTTAGATAAATGGCAGGCAACCCGTTTATTGGCAAGTTCTTTTAGATATCAGCTCCGGAGCCCAGGAATTAGTTCTCATTGGGGCTAAGGTTCCCCGCCAGCGAGATTTGAAATTGGCGCCGGCGGGAGAGTTCACACGGGTGGGAACTTTTCGCGCCACTGCAGAAAAGAAGAAGGTAGGAAGAAGAGGTGTTAGGCGCCATGTTGGGGTTTTTTCTCTGGGGTATAGCTGCCGTTTATACTTTTCCCAACATTCCTCCCTTTTTGTTTTCTTAGGAAGTGGGGCGTCGTTGGTCAGATCCGGCTGCTTCCTGCTGTGTGGGGGCACTGTGGGGCCTAGAAAGGGAAGTGGAGGAATGCTCGGGGGGCAGGTCTGGGGATATCATGGCAGCCAGAAATAAAACCCAGTGGCTATAGACCTGTCTCTTATNTCCGAGCATAGACAGCAAACTCAACATTTAGTCCCAACGTTTGGCCTTGGGGTCAGGTATATCTAAAGTATACCATCCATTGTTATCGGATGAAGAGCCTTTATGCCACTTTAGGTAACTAGAAGTCCACCCTTCAGGGTAACCAAGTGAGTGGTAAGAATAGCTACCACGTTCATCATGGAACCTGCATGACCAATAGGGGCACCCATTATATATCTCAGGCCACCAATGACAATAGTCTTTGGTTTGATCAAAAAGGAAGCAAATGAAAGGCCAGTTCCAGCTACCAGGGACGAAGGTCCTTGAAGGTGACAATTTTAGGGAAATAGAGGTGCAGTTGTGGATGAAGCAAGTAGTTGCATCCACTGAGCGGACCTTCTGCATGCCATGTTCTGAGTATCGTTCAGATGTATAATACTATACAGGCAAAGCAAGAGGTACAAGGTGATGTCATTTTTCTGTATGGCACCAAACTACTTACAGTGATTACCCCTAAGCAATGTAATTATGAGTAATTTTTCATTTTATTCTTTAAGCTTCTCTGTTTTCTATTTTAAAAATAAAATACTTTTTAAAAACTCCATATATTGTGATTATTTAAGAGAATGTTCCCATTGGTAAATGTACACTGATCTATTTCTGGATGAATTGTCTGCAATTTACCATCAAAGAATTAGAAAAAACATACATTGATAGTTAATATGACAAAGTGGTAGCAGCTTTGAATCAAGAAGTTATATATTTTGCATTCGTTGTAATTTTTATTTTAAAGTTTCTGTACATTTGAAATTTTTATTATAGTAAGTTTGGGAAAATCTTTCCAAATGCAAATTTTTAATGGACAGAGATTCTATATTGATGCTATATTATTCTCATTATCATTTTCAGGAGTAACTTCAGAGTCTAAGCTAGAATGAGAAGTTACAAAAATCAAACAGGCTGGGTACAGTGTCACCTGTCTGTAATCCCAGCAACTCAGGAGGTTGAGGTGGGAAGGCCTCAGCAACTTAACAAGACCCTCAGCGACTTAGCAAGACCCTAACTCAAAATTTTAAAAAAGTAATAAATAGGATGTGAAGAAAAAAGGATGAGTTTTACACTGTCTGTGGGATTGTAAATTAGCACAACCACTATGGAAATCAGTGTGGAGGTTCTGCAAAAGACTAGGCATAGAACCACTGTATGACCTAGCTATACCACTCCTCAGTATTTATCCTTAGGAATTAAAGTTATACAACCACAGTGATACATGCACACCAATGTTTATAGCAGCATAATTCACATAAGCCAAACTATGGAACCAGCGTAGGTGTCCATAAATAGATGAATGGATAAAGAAAATGTGTATGTATGTGTACACACACACACACACACACACACAATGGAGTTTTATTCAGCCATAAAGAGGAATGAAATCATGTCATGTCATTTGCAGAAAAATGGATGGAATTGGATAACATCATGTTAAGAGAAAAAAGGCAAATTCAGAAATTCAAGAGTCATTATTTTCTTTCCTATGTGGAAGTTAGAGAGGCAAAAGGAAAAGAAAGGTAGCGGGAGGGGAATCTTATGAAAATCAAAGAGATCAGTAGAGGAAAGGGACCAGGGAATGATATTGACTAAATTATATTGTGTGCATGTATCAGTATGTAACAACAAATCCCATTATTATGTACAACAATAATTCACTAATAAAAAAATGGAAAAAATAAAATAAATTTAAACAAAAAAAGATAAAAAGGACTGGGGATGGGGATGTAGCTCAGTAGTAAAGAACCAAAACCAAACAAAAAAATCAAGGTAAGTTTTTTTCTGCTATTGCTTATCCCACTGGTTCTAACTTACCATATAATTAGATACTGTGAAATGGGGAAATGGGCCTGTCTGATTTCATTTAAAGGGTCTAATTTCTCTAGGGTTACAGCTTCACTGTCAATAGCTCGCTAATTTCTTTCTCCTACAGCATTTCCCAGATCATGCTGGTCAACATGCTTGCCTTGTACAGAGAAAAGAAGGCTGGGGTCTTGAAGTGGTTTATTTGAGGTAGGACCAGCTGTATAATTTAAGGGAGCCCGTGTGAATGAAAATGAAAATTATTGTTAAAAAGTTGAGAATTTTAAAACAGTGCAATCCTTCCACGCATGTGCTCGGATGTTGACCATTATCTGTGAGAATGCTATATAGTAGCAACCATGCTTTATCTGAAACAAAAGCTCTAAGGGAGCTTATTTAAAAGAAACACAAATAATTACATTTAAGAATGATTATTCCAATGTCATAGTTTTCCAAAATGAAGAATACACTTTAAAATTCTTTTTTAAACCACTAGACTGAACAAAACCACCACATATAAATGGGGCCTCTATTTTAATTGCTAACTAAGAAACAAACCCATATATATCAATAAAAATTCAGAAAGAAAATGTCTGGTATGGCTTTTTGACTAGGCCCTTTTATCTTAAGCATATACTACATTCCAAGTAACATTCTTAAATTAGGAAGAGCACAAGGACACTTTCAGTTATCAAAGGAGACCAATATAAGAGTGACAAAAATAAACATAATTTCTCTCCTTTTTTTCCCGCAACACAGGCCTTTTGCTGTCAATATAAATTATTTATCACTTTTAAGAATAAGGCTCTTGGTATTGACTTTCTTATTTCTATTAAATAATGTGGCAGTTTTTTTAAAATTTTTTTTTTAGTTGTAGTTGGACACAACACCTTTATTTCACTTGCTTATTTTTGTATGTGGTGCTGAGGATCGAACCCAGGGTGAGGATTGAGCACGATACCGCTGAGCCACAACCCCAGCCCCTATAATGTGGCAGTTTTAAAAGGGCATGCCTCATGTGGCTTGGAAAATATATCTGGAAGGATATAGCTGTTAAACTTAACAGCCCTAGACTGGGTATATATAACTGGGCTAGAGAGGACCTTTTAATTCCTTTTGATTATTTGAATATATGCAAGGAGCATGCATTCCTATCAATAAAAAAAAACCAATAAAGCTATTTTTTAGAAAGAAAAAAACCCCAACATGTATTTGGGTATAGTATGGTAATTTAGGATCAGTCATATTGAAAATCTTAACCTTCGGGCATTGGCCTCAGTTTCCCTAACTATAAAATAGAGCTAATACTAACCACATGGAGATTTTACAAGAAAATGCTTACCACATGATAAATACATATTTAATGAAGTTTCTTTCTCTGAGCCTCAGTGTCCTTCCCTATAAAATGAGGAAGATGGATTAGTTGTCTGTGATATTTTCTAGAGTTAATATTCTGATATCCTGATTCCCTCTTTTTATATTCACAGAAAAAGATTCCTAACTTAAAAAAAAATGTCTTTACTTGTCTTCAGGTAATTATTTTTCTTTCATTTCCTGAAGAACCAGGAAGCCAAAAACAGATGAGCAGTGCTTCTGGAATGTCTGAGCAACTCCCCCTGGGCACCTGGGAAATGACAGGGTATTTCCACTCATTAGAATCTCCCATTTGAGGAGAGCCTTCTTTAGTGGGAAAAGGATCAACTTCATTTTTAATAAGCAAGTATGTGACATTAAAAATATTATATACCCTCAGTTTTTGTCTTTGAGTTCTTCTACTTTACTCTTTTAATTGGTCTGCTTACCTACACAGTATTTCAATCCAGATATCTGCTTAAACAGTTATGCAAGCATTCCATAATTTATTATATCCAGTGTCATTAGTTAAAGTCCAATTAACTATTATCAGTTAAGGAGGGGTGCATATTAATTGAGCTTACAGAGTTGTCTCTTGTATATCTGAAATGTTTAATACCACCCATCTTTGAGGGTACTAGTATAATAAGCTTAAAGTTATCTGCTTTTCTAAGGTTGAAAAGTAGCCTGAATCACAGAAATCATAGTACTTATCAGTCTATACAAGGATAAAAAATTTAAAAGGGAGAGAGCAAGCTACAACGACAGGAAATATTGCCATTCCAATTTCTCAAAACATGACATATTTTTTATTTAATTAAAATTTTGTATGGATACAGAACCATAGAGGGGAACACCCACATGGCTTAGAATTCAAAATATCTCATGTATGAGATTTCTTAATTTAAGCCTTTTCTGTGCCTGCCAAATAACAGTGGGTGAAGAACGCCTTCAATGCCATTTTGGCATTTCTAGCACCCTGTGTGTAAGCTTGGTAGGATTCTTTACCCTGCCAGGTTATAGTAGCCTCAACTTTTCTTATAGAAGAAAGCCCACTACATTAGTTTGAAATTAATTTTAAGAGATGTAGTAGTACTAAACACAAGGAGACAGTTTTTATTTTTATGACCAAGTTATACAAATTAGAGACAAAAAACAAACAAACAATTTGCTTCTTACTATATGTGGGAGGATGTGAGAATTTTATTAGCAATAATAATAAAAAATAACATTCTCAGACTTTCTACTATTTTCTAGGCATTATGGTTGGCATTTTATTTTGCATCACCTATTTAATTCCAACAAGATTCTGTGAGGTATTATCTACTTTTTTTTTTCCAAAAAGAGGAAACTGAGACTTAGAGACACTAAATAATTCACCAGTTACAGTGTTGGTAAATGGCCACATCATATCTGATTCTGAAATTTGGACTTTTATTACTCCATTTTGACCTTTTAGAAGGAAGATTAAATGTTCTGAAGTCTGTTGTATTGCCTACAGGTTTTTTAGCAACAGAAGCCACCTTTCTTTTATTGGGGGAGCGGGTACTGGGGATTTAACCCAGGGGCACTTAACCACTATGCCACAATCCCAGCTCTTTTTTATTTTTTATTTCGAGACAGGGTCTTTCTAAGTTGCTGAGGCTGGCTTTGAACTTGAGATCCTCCTGCCTCAGTCTCCTGAGTCACTGTGATTACAAGTGTGTACCACCACGCCTGGCGGAAGCCACACTTCTGACCCCTCCCACACCTTCCCTTTCCTCTTATGTGCCATTAATACAGATCTTCTTGTAATTCCCTTAAAAGTCCTGTTCTCTCAAGTCTCTGGGCTTTTGTGGACGATATCTTCTTGGCTTAAAATGTCTTTATCTCACTAATATTGGACTAATTAACCTACTCCTACTTTTTTTTTTTTTTTTTGTACTGGGAATTTAACCCAAGGTATTCATAGAGCAACATTTTGACTACATTCCAGCATCCCTTTTTTTTTTTTTTTTTTAGCCAGGGTCTCACTAAGTTGTTTAGGGCCTCACTAAATTGCTGAGGCTGGTATTGAACTTGGAAACCTCTAACTCAGCCTCCCAAATTTGTGAGTTGCTAGAATTACAGGTGTGTGCCACCAGGACTTAATTTATTCCAGTAAGTAAGGATCTTACAGTGTCAATATCTAAATTGTGAGCATTGTTGTAGTTCCAGATCCTGTATCTGTTTCTCAGAAGGTACTCAATTCAGTATTTATCAAATGAATGAAAGAATACATAAAGGACTTACAAATTTATGCGCAGAACTCTTTAGGAATGTGTGGAGAGGCTTTCTTTGTTCCATTTAAGTTCAAAAGTTATCAGAAATGAAAAATTTTCATCCTTTTATAATAAAACCTTCCAGCATGTCCTTATGAATCTCTAGAACAAAGTATCTAGGACAGAGTAGTAATGAAACCAAAGTTTTGAGAGAAAACTCAATTCACTGCTTCTACTAGCAGATGGGGTCTGCACAAGTTGTAGACGTCTGCAGCTAAGAAGCCTTCCAGCTCTTAGTGGTGTACCATCCCCTCCAGTGTTGCAGCAGACCCCAGCAGTTCACTGTCAATTTCTTCTTCTTCTAGGAATCTTGTCACGTGAATTCCAAGAATGAAATCCACAAACCAGGATAAGTAAGTGTAAGACTGGGATTAATTGAAGGATAGAAAAGGAATAGAACTTAACCATTAAAACATAATAAGAGTGGGTTCAATAACAGATTTTCTCCATCCACATATGCTAGTCTAGGAGTTTATATAGCACTTGAGTCACTGCTAGTGGTCTAAACTTATACACATTAGGGTTTGAAAAAGTACCAACCAACACCATTGGTTCAAACTTGCTAATTGGGGTTTGGAAGTGTACTGAGGCTATTGGTCAACTCTTGAGTCCATCTTCCTTTCAGGACTGCCCCACTCTATTTTCTCACCACAGGTCAGGAAGTTGAGGTCCTCAGTTGGTCTGTGTTTGCAGATTCTAGGCCACAGTGGGCTTCTGCAATGGGTGTCCACACGATGCCCAGGCCTGGATGCTGAAGGGTGACAGGTTGGCACACTTTGGCTTTGCCTTGTTTTGGTGGTGGTTCGCTGTGCCTTAGGCCTACCATGCTGGTGTGGCAGGCTCCACACAGCTGTTGACTGTGCTTGCCGCCTGCGCTCCAACCCACTCAAGCTGCCACTCTCTGGTCTCAATTATACACTGCTGTTTCTAGGCAGGGACCAGTAGGCCAGCTGCATGACTTGGCAGCTGGGGAACCAAGTCATTCCCACCTCTGAAGAAGTATCCCTAACTGCTGTTAGGGGAAAGGGGTTATGTCTGCTCTGGCTATTTCAGGCTGAAAAGGGGCATTGAAGGGGGAACAGCAGTCAGGGTCTTTCTACAGAGGCCTATCTAAGTGTACCTAGTAGAAGGGGAGCTTGGTTTTGGATTCCATGTGTAAGGCTATTTGGAACTTGTGAATCTCGCACATCAGTGCAATCCAGAGGTTCATGGTGGTGGTTGGTAGATGACAGGACTATGAATACATCAGGCAGATATCATGTTAAGACAACAATATACAAGTAAACAACAGCACAAAAGCAATAAATTATTAGCCAATCCCTGAAAACCATGAAGACGGGTAACTTATTAAAGATTAAGGTGGAGGTCTAACAGTAACTCAATACATATTTGCTGAATTGATGAAGTCTTTTTTTTCCACATTTTTTATTGGTGCATTATAATTGTACATGCTCATGAGATTTGTTGTTAAATATTTATTTGTACATACACACAATACACAATATAACAATATAATTTGGCCAATATCACTCCCTGATGAAGAACCTTTTTGTTTTTAATATATTGTTTTAGTTGTTGATCGACCTTTTATTTTTATTTATTTGTATGTGGTGCTGAGAATTGAACCCAGTGCGCCAAGCATGCTAGGCAAGCACGCTACCACTGAGCCACAACCCCATCCCCTGATAAAGAATCAGGAGGATGTAGCTCAGTTAGAGCATTAGCCTAGCATGCACGGGGGCCCTGGGCTCAGTCCCCAGCATATTAAAAAAAGAAAGAAAAGAAAAAAGAAAGAGCAAAGTACAAAAGTACCTGTCTTAAGCCTATTATCTCCAGACTCATTTTGTGCCACTTCTACTAATCATTAGTAACAGTATGTAATCTTTTCATCAATGCATCAAATATTTATTTAGTCCTGTGCCAGGCATATTGGTGTGCAACTTTGAACAGTCTCATTTCTTTTCTTGCTATCCCTTTTCCTAGAGACTTAGGAAACCATTCAGTAAATACCATATTTATTGTGGTTCTCCTATCTTCCTTCATTCAGTTCGGTTACGTTTCCTAGAATGGTGATCCCTTTAGCATCTACTGCTTGCTTCTATCTTATGTCTGATTACATCAAAGTGAAGTGATACTTGTGTTTGACACCTCCTCCAAGCCCTCACCTTCCCCAATCTCTAACCAACAACACCTACTATCCTCTCAGAGGGAAAGGATTGAGGTTTTATTCACCTACATCACCAGGGCCCGGCACAAAACCTGGGTTGGGGATAAAATTCTATAAATAGGTAGTTTAATGAACAACATGGTTTAACATCTTGAAGTCTCTCTACAACAAATGAGTTAAGTATTATTATCTTCATGATATAAAAGAGAAATAAAGGCTTGAAAAAGCTTTGAAACTTCCTCAAGGTTACACTGCGGTGGAGCCTGTAGTCCCCGGAATTCAAAGAATGAAGTAAACATTGATGCTAAATGATAAAGACCTTAACTATCTTTTCTTGAAGTTTTCATTTAGTTTTTGCTAGGTCTTCTTTAGACCAATGATTCCTTATCTACCTTAGGATTGTGAATGAATTTTTCATATCAGCAATTGGTCGATCCCTCTCTGGAAGTAACACAAAAAACTTTTTTTTAAGTCTCACTCTTCCGGGGTAGAATCCACGTAAGAGCCCTGGGGCACACAGTAGGTCCAGTAAGAAGAACGGTCATTCGAAATCAAAGAACTAAGAAATAGTTTTTCTTCCAGTACGAAATACAACGAACAGTTTAGCAGGAGGAGGGTAGTCTGTCTCACGTTGTCAAATCCTGAGACTTGTGGAATTTGCGGGCTCACACCTAGGGCGGCAGTGGGTGACTGTGTTGCCCACAACTAAGATGGCTGCTGATGAATATCACCTTTGAATGCTTTGTCTTCTTTGCTAGTTAGTATTCTCAGTGATAAATGCACTGAAGAAAAATTAGTAAAAGTTGGTACCTCCTTACTTAGAAGGTAAAATACGAAGTAGTCATGGTTCATTTATGAAACTTTCAACCACTCAAATTCTTTCCTGCCCTCAACCAAAATGGTGGTCAAGGTTTTCCGGGGGGCTGAAGCCTTCAGCCCTTAACTAAGATGGCACCCAGAATTTGGTTAAAAATTAGTTTGCCCTCGACCAACAGGGCCTCCGCAGCGTCGTTCACGTGACATTCCCGGACTACGGCACGGGAGAGGGGGGTAGGAGGGCCCTTGAAAAGGGTGCGCGTTCCCGTGGCGGTGCACCGGGTAGGTTTCAGTCAGAGTCACTATGGCGGCCGGCGCTGGCAAGGTAAGCTGAGGCGGCGGCGACCGCAAGGAAGGCAGGACCGGTCGTGGCGTTCTTGCTCCAAATCCCCGCAGCCTGCTTGCGGAGAGATCCACCGAGGTCGTGGTCAGCGACGGGTTCTGGAGGGGGTCTGGCTGAGAGGGGCGAGGGCTGAGACCGGCGGGCACCGGCTCCTGACGGCCGTTTGTTTTGATGTTTTCCCCACCAGGTCGGAAAGTTTCCTGCCTCGTCAGGCACAGCCTGAGCTTGCCCCACTGGCCGCGAGTGGTGGAGGCTGCGGCAGACCCAACCCGGGGCCTCCAGGCCTCTCCCTCAACCTTCGGGCCAGTCTCCCTCCCCCACCTCCTCGTCCTCCGGGATCTGCGGCTGCCGTCCCTGAGATGCGACCCTCCCGGGGGCGATCCTAAGGGGTTGTGCTGAGCGGCAGCCGAGAGCTCAGGCGTCCAAGAACCAACTTCCCGCCGACCTGGTCGTCCGAGCCTCTCTGGGGTAGCGCCTCGTTCAGTCCGCACCGGCCTGCGGAGCCGGGTCCCCGCCCTGGTCGCGGGGACGTCCTCCAGGTNCGGGGACCCTTGCCCACTCCCGGGCGGCCTCCGCGCAGCAGTGGCAATGCAGACTGTCCCGCTGGCCCTCTAGACCCCCTCGCCGTCGCCTTCGCTTCTCCACCTCCGAGGCCCTTGAGCACCAGCGGTGGCTGCCCAGAGGTGCTTTGGCTACACCTTTCTTTGGCCTCGAAGGACCTTCCTGGCCGCACCAAACCGACCCTTCCTTCATGCTGCAGTGCTGCAACGTTTCCGCCACCAAGGGGGAGAAGCGCCCGCGATCTCAAACAAAACACAAGAATTGGTGTGTGACTCATCTGCTTGGATACCTTCAGTCCCCAAACTGTCTTCCAGGAGTTTTCTTGGCCGAAGCTGCCCGATGTTTGAGCCTTTTCTTCCCAGGGAAGATGGACTGAAAGATGCTGGTTGGGGACTTTTTGTGATCTGGGCGCTGCTGTGTTTTAAAGGAGGTGATGGGACTTGGGCTTGCTTGTCTCCCCACCCAAGTGAAGAGTTGTTGATGTTCACTGGTTATGCTTAGACAATGTGCAGTTTGTTTTAATTTAAAATTTTGGGGGGGATAGGGGTGTTGGCTTGTGAAGAGCATTCCGAATCTAGAGGAACTCCTTGTTGTCCCTGGTAGGAGAGACATCCCCAGTCTGTCCTCGATGCCGTCTGCCTTGGCCATCTTCACTTGCCGCCCGAACTCGCACCCGTTTCAGGAGCGTCATGTCTACCTGGATGAGCCCATCAAAATCGGCCGCTCGGTGGCACGCTGTCGACCAGCACAGAATAATGCCACCTTTGATTGCAAAGTGCTGTCAAGGAACCATGCTCTCGTCTGGTTTGATCACAAGACTGGCAAGGTAATTTCACCACATTGTCTAACAATCTTTTCAGTGTTTCTTTGCTGAGAGCCATAATGTATGCAGGATCCCAGGGTTGCATCCAGAGGACACTGTCAAAAAGGCCATGGAACCAACTTTTTGTGTGCCTTATTCTAGTGGAAATTTAATTGAGGTGGTTGAATGAAAACAGAGAAGGTATTGTAATTAAATGACTCAGGAGGGCGATGGCATCTTGATAACGTGGTCATTCCCAGTGAAATCTCAAACCCTAATTCTTTTCGGAAAACTAGATAGTGAAATTTGGCATCTTGCTTTCAATCTTTTTAGAAAGGTGAATCTGCACTTCAGTGCTTGATTAAGCAAGCAGCCTTTCCCAAAGCAATTCGGGAAATTTGGCCTGTATTACACTGGGGCTCAAGTGTCCCTGTGGTGAAATGTAGTTAACACAGCTTTTAGTTGAGTTCAGATAAGGGCCTTTCTAGTAAGGATAATCTAATCGCTTGTGTAAGCTTAATGTTTTTCAGAGGTCTGTTACATATTTATACTTTTGAAGGAATAATTTGCAATAACCAAAGCAACTTAATTAAGTGTGAACAACTGTAAATTTTTGTTTTCAGAGTTTTGTTTACAAGTTGGGTGAAAAATATACTTATTATTTTTGAAAATCACTTTTTGATATTCTCTGCAGCACTTATTTAGTACATAATGCTTACTTACAGGGTGATATTAAAACATTAGTGTTAGGAAATTAATTTATTTTCTGAAATTATATCCAATGCTATCAATTACAGCATTACAGAATGAGTTCAGTGCATTTCATTTTAAGTGTAAACATTTTGGCATTTTTATGTTGACAGTCTAATTAATGTATGCGTGTGCTTTTAATTTAAGAAATCAAAAGAGTAAGATCCTTTCGTTTTTTAATCTTGTATGCGGGTGGGGTATGTATACCAAAGAGTTCATCTTTGTGCCTAAACCTGAGGTTTTATTTGAACTGAATCAATTTATACTGAATCAATTCCAACTTAAAGTAAGTTATGTAAGGCTAATAGGAATATCTCAGGTTTCATCTCCTGACTTTTTGCCCCCTCTTTGAGTTAAATGATCAAGCTTTTCTTAAAAGAATATAAGTCTTCAAGAGTAGTTTTTTGAAATGAAAGAAACATGAGCCTCATATCGAAGCAAGAAAATACTTCTGTGGCTACTGACTTAAAGAATTATTAAATAAATTACCGTTTAAATAGAGGAGGATGAGATTGCCCAAGTGTGTATGCTTGTATAATACCTATAACCTACTCTGTGTAGGATAAAATCTGAAAAATTATGTCAATTTTTCTGTATTAACACCAGCTGCTCATTTACCTGTGGAACAGACTCCTTTTTCTCCCTGGAAGCTAAAGCTTGGGTGCTTCAAAGACTTCATACATTTTCTGTAATCCTTTAAAATGAGTGTTCTTGGAGCTCATCTTTCCAGCTATTGAACTAAGTATCAGTTAACTAGTGTCTTAATTCAACCAGCTTTTACATTTTTGCCTTTTTGTCCCTGGACAACAGTTTGGTCCAACTTAATCAGATGATAGGTTTGCTCACAGTGTATGCTATTAAATATACTTTCTTTGATTCAACACTAAAAGGAGACTATAGTTTTTCTTTTTTTAAAATAGTGTTGCATGCACAGTGCTTCCCATGGCTATACCAAAAACCTCATAGTAGGTTAATTTATAGATCAATAGGAGCTGGGGGATAGATTGTTTAGTGGTAGAGCACTAGCCTAGCATGCAGCACCACAAAAACAAACAGGCAAACAAAAACCCAACTATTTTGGGATGACCAAAATATATCAGTATTGAGTAGTTATGAATTTAGATGACATGTTGAAATTTAAATGGAATTTGTTATTTAGGAAAACTTTTTATCATTTGGCTGGGAATATAGCTCAGTAGAGTGCTTGCCTAGCATGTGCAAGGCCCTGGGCTTGATCCCCAGTACCCACTCTCCCGCACACATGTAAAAACCCAAACAAACAAAAACCTTATTTTTGAAGGATAGACTTGTTTTATTTCTATCATTTTCACCTGTTTTTTTCTTTTGCCTTATTAGCTAAAATAACATTCAGGATATGAGGCAATTAATGTGTACATAGAATTATTAACTAACTACCACATAGTCTAGTTAAAATAATAACCTCTCAGATCTTGCCATGCTTTCAACTTGTTTAGGAATTAAAGCTTGATTTGACTAGACAGGTTTTTATTGAGCATCTATTATCTGCCAGATGCTGGGAGTTATTGAAAAACCATACCAGTTTGACCAAATATCATCATTTACTGTTTTCTATGTGAACTTTGTAGTTTGGAAATTTATGCTGTGATCAGCTAATAACAAAAATCCTCAGGCCTAATATATATCTCTAGCAAATTATAAAACACAAGAATCCTCTCCTATAAGTATCATTTCAAAGAAGTTTGTTGTTTAAACATTTCTAAGCTTCAATTTTCTTTTCTTTTTGGTGCTTGGGTGCAAAGCAGAAGCTTACCACTGAGCTGTATCCCCAGCCCCCCTCTCATTGTTTTGAGGATTGAGATAATTATGTAAATCACTTAGCACCTTGTGCCTGGCCCTTATTAAGGGCTCAGTACTCAGAGAAGGAGGAGGGTGTTTGTGGGGGAACAGAGAATCCTCTTGACAGAATAGCACTTTGTAATTTCCTATTGTGCTATGCAATTTTAGGAAGCTAATGAAAAATCATTTTTCTTTAATGTGATACACGTTGAAGTAATTTTAAAAATAGAAACTAATGAAGTTGATAACTTTGTCCAAGTAGACATTTTGCTTGGGGGGTTGGAAATGGGAGTAATATGCCCTTTGGTTGACTTGACTTTCAATTTGTGGGTAACTTGGGAGGGCCATTAAAAGTTTGAAGAAATAATAAATACTTGAAACTTTTTTGATTATACAAATAACATTCATTATAGAAAACTGACAAAATGTAGGCAGATGGAAATCTAGCTGACACTTTTTAATGCTAAATCCATGGAATGTTTCATTGTATTTAAACCTGCATGTTGGAGGATGACAGGTTTGCCACAAAGTGTAGTTTTTAATATCTTTCCCAAATCATCTTCTCAGGGATGTAACAATTGTCCTGGCTCTGTGTATCATCCTTCACTCCATTTTGGAGTTCAGACTCTTCAAATTAGGTAACAAAATGATTATTAGTCCTTCAGTTGACTCAAAAGTACTCATGAGCAAGCAAATCAACCCATACGGTAGTTGCACAGAAGGAGTTGATGAAAAGACTTGTGATTTGAATGGTACCTTTTGATTTGAGGCTTTGGGCACTGGTGACAGGCTAGTGGTTGACACAGTAGTCTACCATAGTCTCATTGTAATTTACTTAGTAGTACTGGCTGTCTTGCCATTCTCACTTTGCATATGTTTGAGCACCTGTTCTGTCATGATCTGTTTTAATGAAGGATATGGTATTGAGGTGAGAAGAAATGGCAACTCCTAAGAAGTGATTATTTCTTCTTTGTAGGAGCTTATTATATATTATATAGAGAGGGTGATTATTCACCTTGAAAACAGTTGATTGAGATAATATATGTGTTTAAATCATAAGAAAGTGATGGGGTGGATAAATAAAAGTAAAGCTTTTTTTAGTTGTTTTTGTTTTCAGGGGATGTGGGTAGAATAAAAGAAAAGGAGAAAGGTTTGAATCAGCTTGGCATCTTCGCATTGCTGAGGAAACTGATTTTATTATATTGGAGTGTTCTTTTGGAGAGTTATGGGTAAACATCATCCATTTTATGGGTGAGATGTTGTTTTTATGTTTGTGTCTTTGTAGTTAATTATCAGACCCTGGAGGAGATGTGTCTGTTTCCTACTATTTTGTATAAAGTAGATTTTGAGTAAATAAATCTGAGTAGTGTGGTGTCAGGTTGTGCAGTGCCTTCATTACCAAGCCAAGAATGTGGCACCTTTGTTTTAGTAAAGGTCAAGGAGAGTTCTGAGCAGAGGCACTGACACTAAAACCACCATTTAAGAAAGAATGATGTGGGCTGGGGTTGTGGCTCAATGGTAGAGCGCTTGCTTATCATGTGTGAGGTCCTGGGTTCGATTCTCAGCACCACATAAAAATAAAGAAATAAAATAAAAGGTATTGTGTCCAACTACAACTGAAAAAGAAATATTAAAAAAGAAAGAAAAAATAATGCAAGAACAGTATGTATAGACTGACCTGGAACAGGGAAAAATGAGTAAGTGTTTAACCAACACTTGTGCACTAACTATATGCCAGGCCCTGTACCAGGCCCTGTCCTAAATGCTTCACACATGCCAGGAGCAGTGACAGAAGCCTATAATCCCAGCAACTTGGGAGGCTGAGGCAGGAAAATCACAAGTTTGCGACCAGCCTTAGCAACCTTGCAAGACCTATCTCAAAAGAAAAACTTAAAAAGGGATGGGAATATAGCTCAATGGTAGAGCACCTCTGCGTTCAGTTCCCAGGACCAAGACAAGACAAAAGAGATTCAATTAACTGTTTTACCTTTAACTTATTTATTTAATCCTCAACTCTTTGAGATAGGTGCTTACGTTTCCCACACAAATGAGGAAATCGGGGCACAGAAATTAGGTTAGGTTAACTTGCCCAAGTTAGCCTACCTAGTAAATGGTAGAACTGAGATTTGAGCCCAGATATTTTTACTCTTGACTCTAGAGCCTGAGCTCATAACCAAAGCCATTCCAAGACTTTGTAATATTTTAGCTAGGATGTGATTTTTGTAAGGTCATTTGGAATAAAAAGATTAATTGCCAGAAATGAAATCAGACAAGAGTGTTAAGTTGTCCATTAGAACTTCAGCAAAGAGAGAAACTGTAAGAACTAAAGATTTTATTGACCTTAGGACTGTGTGTGTGAGTGTGTTACTGCAGATTGAATTTAGGGTTTTGCTCTTACTAGGCAAGGTGGCCATTGAGCTTTAAACCCCAGTCTCTAGACCTTAACATTTTTAATAAAGGGCACTCTATTTAGATAGAGTCAATCAAGGAAAGGAGGAATTGCTTAAGCAAAGGCAAGAAGGAGGAAGGATAGGACATGTTCCAATGACATTGCAAGGAAGTCTTTGCAAAGGAAAAAACCAAGATTGGTTCTTTCCTTTTTCTTAGCATGTTTAAACATGACTGCAAAGATCCTGGCAATATCTTTTGAGATGGGTAGATTATACATTCACTGGTTTTGTGTGTTTAACAGATAACTAATTTTTTGTTGTTGTTGTTGTTCACAGAAGTAAAAAGGTCATTAAAAGGTGCTGTTTTTTTTGTGAGAAAATTGTTTGACACACACTATATTTAAGGTTAATGTTAACATGGATAGAAAGCCAGGTTGTATATATAAAGCACATATTTATTTATTTCTATGTTACTTTTTGTGGTCTCACTAAGTTGCTTAGGGCCTGGCTAAGTTTTTTGAGTGGGTGGGTAGGTACTGGGGATTTAACCCAGAGGTGCTTTACCACTGAGCCACATTCCCAGCCCTTTTCATGTTTTATTTTGAGACAGGGTCTTGCTAAATTGCATAGGACCTCACTAAGTTGCTTAGGCTGACTTTGAACTCACAATCCTCTTGTCTCAGCCTCCCTAGTGCTGGGATTACAGGCATGCACAACCACACCGGGCCTGACTAAATTTGTGAGAGTGGCCTCAAACTTGCAGTTCTCCTGCCAGAATTGCTGGGATTATAGGTGTACACCACTGTGCTCAACTCAGTGTTACTTTTTACAATAGTGGGAAATTGATGAACTATTTTCTCTATTATTTCAAGTAGTTAAAAAAGTATGGGTGGTGGGTTGAGAATGTAGCTTAGTGGTATAATGCTTGCTAGCATGCATAGCCTTGGGTTTAATCCCAAATTCTAATAACAAAAACAAAAAAAGTATGAGTGGTAGGTGGGTACATGCCTGTAATCCTAGCCACTTCGGAGACTGAGGCAGGAAGATCACAAGTTAAGGCCAATCTGGACAATTTAGCTAGACCTTGTCACAAAATAAAATGGGCTGGGGATATAGCTCAATGGCAGAGCACTTGCCTAGTGTGTACAAGGCCCTGAGTTCCAAGCTACCACAGGGTGGGGAAAATATACATATGTATAATTTTATGGGTGAGTACACTTAAAACCATTTTTTTCTCCACTTATTTGTAAGTAAGGTTAAATTCACTCTAGCTTCTCAGGCTCTTATTTGGTTTTCTTAAGTGGTATTTATGTTAGAGCTTAGTATCCATTCTCTTTGGTAAATAGAGAGGAGAGTGTCTGTCATTTAGGGTTTAAGTGAAAAGATTGCAAGATTGGTTCTTAGTGTATGTTGGTTACTTGGTGATTATTTGAATCAAGAAAAAGGTTGGCATTTATTAGCTGCTGAAATGTTGTCAGTACTCTTTCCTCTCCTGGGTACCACGCTTCTCTTACTGGTACTTCAGGTAGACGATTTATACCCCTGTTCAAAAATCTTGGTTGTTGCCCCATTAATGTTTAATATTAAAATCTGTTCCTTGTTTTCTTTTTTTCCTCCCAGCTTTATCTTTTATTACAGTTTTTTCTTTATCCCAAACTGTGTACCAGCCCTTTGACAATGCTTACTGTTTCTACAAGTGCCTTTTGCTGTATTCCCTTCCAGAATGACCTCTCTCCTTCATCCCTTGAGGCTTTGTTCCAATGTGAAACTTTTCCTGTCTCCCACTAACTGAAGAATTAATTGCTTCTTTCTCTATATTCCTATAGAACTTTGTATATAATTTCATTATAGGATATAGACAACAAAATAACCGTGATGCAAATGTACTATTTCCCTGAGGCAAACACTTGAGAACAAAGGAGTGGGTACTATATAAATTTTGAGTAAATGAAATATGAACAATGGAGTAGTTGTATTTCTACAAGCCCCTGGAGAGTCAAAGGGCAGAAGGTCATTTAAGTTAGTTCTCAATTTGAGATCATGGACTCAATTACCAGTATATAGTCTTTGTATAAATCATTGTTGATTGAGAATAATAATGTTCAAGACACTTTGCTAAGTGTTTTGGGACTGTAGGTAATCATGTGGTTTATATTAGTTTTGAATATACATACATACACTCATGCAGAATAATACTTTCTTGGGTATTTAAAGGAAGTATTTTAAAGTATTTTCTTATTTTATTTGATCTGTTTAACACTCTTAAAAAGTAAGTAGAACACTTGTTTAACACTCTTAAAAAGTAAGTAAAACACTATAGTCTGGCTCCTTTTATCCAAAAAGAGTTTGTTTAGAATTTATTTGCACAAGGTCGTTTAGTAGTAATTAAAACTAGAATCTAGATTTCTTATCCCCAAAATAAAAACCAAGTACTAGACCCTTATTCTAAATTCTCACTCCCCACCCTGCCTCACCACTGGGGATTAAACCAGGGGCACTTTATCACAAAGCTACATTCCCAGTCTTTTTTATTTTGAGACAGGTTGGTAGGGGCAGGGAGTAATGAGGAGTGTGATTATTAATTTTGGGTCAACTTGGCTAGGTTGTGTTTTTGGTCAAACTCAGTCTAGATGTTGCTGTGAAGGTATTTCTTAGATATGATTAACATACCAATAGACATTGAGTAAAGTGTATTTCCTCTGTAATGTGAGCAGGCCATTATCAGTTGAATCCTAAGGAGAAAAGACTGAGAAAAGACCCCTGCCCCCAAGAAGGAATTCTGTCCCCAGAGAACCAGTGGTTAAAACTGCAATAACAGCTCTTCCTGAACTCTCCAGTCTGACACTGCTGATTTCAGACTTGCCAGGCCCCACAATCACATGAGCCAATTTCTTAAAATTAATCTCTCTGGGGGCTGGGGTTGTGGCTCAGTGGTAGAGCATTTGCCTGGCACATATGAGGCACTGGATTTGAGCCCCAGCACTACATAAGACTAAATAAACAAAATAAAGGTATTTAAAAACATTAATCTCTGTGTGTGTGTTTGTGTTTTCATACACATGTTATTGGTTCTGCTTTTCTAGAACCCTGACTGATATAGAGAAATACTGATAAATGGGTACAGGTTTCTTTTGGAGATGATGAAAATGAAAAATCAACTGTGGTGATAGTTGTGTAACTGTGAATCCTATAATTTATTTACACACATATAAATATATTTATTTACCTTTTTTTTTTCCCCCCCAAACTGGTGTTTGAGCCTAGGTCCTCACACATGCTAAGCAAGTGCCCTACTACTGAACTACAGCCTTGGCTCTTTTTTAGAATTTTATTTTGAGGTAGGTTCTCCAAAATTGCCTAGGCTGGCCTTGAACTTGTGATCCTCCTACCTCAGCCTCCCATATAGTTGGAATTATAGGTGTGTGCTACCATGCTTGGCTTAAGTTATATACTTTAAATAGGAAATTGTATTGTAGGCAAATTATATCTCAAGAAAGCCCTTATTAAAAAAAGGAACATTAGATGGAGTAATAGTTAGTATTAGTTTAGTGAAACAAATTAGGATATAGGAATGGAAGAGAGTGAGTGAGTATTCAGATGTGGATTAATTCAGCATCTTTTGCAATATAGTTTGATTTGTCTCTGTTAGTGTAAATGTCTTATTCTTGGACCTTTGCTTTAACAAATATAGTGGATGGAGTATTTCCAATTAAAAAATATTTGTGGGGTTGGGGTTGTAGCTCAGTCATAGAGCACTTGCCTGGCATGTGTGAGGCACTGTGTTCGATCCTCAGCACCACATAAAAATAAGTAAAGGTATTGTGTCTATCTATACAAGTAAAAAATATTTTAAAAAATATTTGTAATTTGCTACAACTGTGGTATTATTTGGAAATTGTAATGCTAGAGTCTTAACGTGGGCATTGAAAAATGATTGGTAAGATGCAGTTTAAAATTCCCTTTCTGAACTTAGGAAGTGTAAGATAGTAATTTTACTCATCAATGATTTTTGAGGTGTATGGCCATATAGAGATTGGTAAAATATATATATATTTTTTAAAGATGTCAATGGACCTTTATTTTATTGATTTATTTATATGTGATGCTGGGAATCGAACCCAGTGCCTCGCACATGCCAGGCAAGTGCTCTACCACTAAGCCACAACCCCAGCCCTGGTAAAATATTATTAGAATGAATGATGCTGGTTTTTTTTTTTTTTTTAAGCGGGTGGGAGGGGATGGGGATTGAACCCAGGGGTGCTTTTACTACCGAGCTGCATCCTCAGCCCTTTTTGAGACAGGGGCTTACTATGTTGCCTAGGGTCTTGCTAAGTTGCTGAGGCTGGCTTCAAACTTTTGATCCTCTTGCCTTAGGTATGTGCCATTGCATCTAGCAAATGATGCTGTTTTGATTAGTAGAAACTATTCACTTAAATTGTAGTTGAACTTAAACTGGGATCATTATGCATTCTAGTCTAAAGCTTGCAGTGTAATATAGTGTCCAGTAGGTAGCTCTGTAAAAATATAATTATAATTCAAATAAATTGAACAATAGAAGTATTTGTGATTCATTGTTTCCAGGGAGCTAGGAGTGATGTGTTTCTTCCCCCAGGAATGGGGGCAGAAAGTGTGGGAGGAATGAAGAGGGCTTCACAGAGAAAGTTGTTTTTAAGCCACTGTTTGAAAATTGAGTAGGGTTTTGCTAGGTGGATAAAAAAGAGCAGTGCGTTCTAGCCTGAGACAACAGCATGAGTTTAAGGCAGGAAAGTCTAAAAGAGAATGATATATTCTGGGAAACACAAATCCAGAAGTTAACAGAATTGGGGAGGGGAAATAAAACTACTGTCAAGTCTCTAAGGTACCTGAACACTGCTGGCATAGGCCTGATTGAGGAGTAGTTAAATTTTTTGGAGTTGGTCTCCCTGAGTTGGAATCATGGCTCCATTGCTTCCCAGATGAGTGACCTTAGGGAGTCTTTGTGCTTCATTTTCCCCTCTGTAAAAATAGTCTCAGGCTGAGGTTATAGCTCAGCCACGGAGTCCTTACCTGGTGTGCTCAAGGTCCTGGATTCAATTCCCAGCAACTCAACAAACAAAAACTAAAAGAAAGCTAATAGCAAGATTTAATAAGAATTCATATAAAGCACTTAACAGGATGTCTGGAACATAAGTGTTCAATAACTTGTGGCTATTATAATTTTTTCTTGTTTTGTGTTTGCACAAAATACTTATATGCTTATTTTCTGTACAAGTACTTTTTCATTGTTAAAAATTTTCTTCTTTGAATAGTTGTCTTTAGAGTTTTCTAAACAAAGCAAATTATTTTACATGTGTGAAATTTTTGAATGTGTTAAAGAAAGTCTTTTAGTAATACCTATTATTCCGTACTCTCAGTTTATATATTTTCACTCTAAAAGCAGGAAATATCAGTAGCATGCTTGGTCTGTCTTACTTGAAGTTATGAAATTAAAGGAGTTCAGTAAACTAAAAGACAAGAATCTAGTCAATCAGGAAACACATATCAAAGTTTGTAATGCCATAATAAGCAATGGATCATAATGAACGTATTATGATGTTACTTCAGTCTTCAAGGATCTTTTAGTTTAATTGAGAAGCTAAAGCTAACTGCTGTTAAAAATTAGGGAAGAATTAAGTTGTAAATGGAATTAAAAGCACTGTATGGTCAAGATAGGAACAGCTTATTTGTCTAGGAAGGGGCACTGGAATTAGAACCTGGAAGTTTAGGATAGATAATAACATATCTTTGACATGTAAAAGCCTAGCACTAAAAGACATAAGAGCAGAGTAATTATCAGAAGGCAACTGAGTCTAGAAGAGCTGCACATTATTTGGAATTTTAGTTGTGTATCATAGATACTATCTGTAGCTGATTTAAGCAGAACATCAGTGTATTGAAAGGACATAGGGTAGCTCACAGAATTCTTCAAAGGCTGGGAATCCAGGTTTGGAAACTCTGATGCTAGATCCGTAGCCAAAATCATGCCACAGAAATGGTCTGGTGTAGAGATGCTGCTGCATTCCTTGACCACTAGATACCTTCCCTTATAATGTGACATTTGGAATGGGATGATTCTTTTGGCATGGTTGTCATTGCTACCTCTGGAAAGTGTGTACTTTCTACTCTGCCACCAATCATGTATATTTGTGGTACTAACTCCTCATGTAGGGTCAGAGGTGTTTGATTGGCTGAACCTAGGTTATATGTCATGACTTAGTGTTAGTCAACTCTCTATCTCTGTGACAAATACCTGATATAAATTAACTTATAAGGAAGAAAAGTTTATTTTTGACTCACAAAGTTCAGAGGTTTCAGTCTATGGTCACTTGGCCTTGATGCCTTTGGGGCTATAGTAAGGGAGCACATGATGGTGTAGAGCATGTGGCAGAGGAAGCTGCTTACTTCATGGAGGCATGCTTCCAGTTTAATTGAGAAGCTAAATTAAAGTGATTAACTTCGACTAGGTCCTACCTCTTAAAGGTTCCACTATCTCCTAATAATGCCACAGACTGACAACCAAGCCTTCAACACATAGGCATTTGGAGACATTTAAGACCCAAACTATATGTAGAACTACTATATGATCCAGCTGTCTTACTACTGATTATATATCCAAAGGAACTGAACTGAATGTATTTCAAGGAAAGATCTGCATATGCAAGTTTATTGGAGTTGTCTTTATTGATAAAAAGTAGTCTAGGACTGGGGGTAAAGACAGTATATGACATTTCAGCTTTTGGTTGAGAGTAGGCTTTGCTTCCTACCAAGTTGGTTAATTATTCAGTCATATCCAGGAATTTTAGATTCTGGTATCTGGGAAGATGACCATTGTTCTCATCAAGCAGAGTTTGTGTATTAAGGAACCCTGCAACTGGATTGACCAGCTGGGTTAGGTTAAATGACAGAGATGAACTTGTTCCATTTTAAGAAGTTTGTGGAGGTACATGGTTAATGGGGCAAAAGGAAAAAAATCTTTAGGAAATTAAGACATAAACCTTGGGGAAAGAATTTTGGAGTTTTAGGTATGCACAAAGCTATGCTTCCCTGAAATCCATGCAGGTAATCCTGATAACTAAACTAGTATGTTTTGAGGTGAATTGTGAAATACTCATCTGCTTTAGCATGCAGACTTCATAATAAGAAGATTAGAAAATGAGGAATACTGGATTCACAGGTATAGGGAGTGAATAGGTAAGACTTGAAGACATTACAAAATATGATTTCTTATTTTCAACATTATTTCTATCTTGGAATGTTATTATGCTTATGTACATTGTTTTGAGGTTTTTTTTGCCAATCACTTTAAATTTTGCAATAAATTTATTTAAATACCATTTCTCATATTGTTAGAAGTATAAATTTAACAATTTGAATGAAAGCTGAAAGAAGTTGCCAGGAATGATGGCTGGTATGAAAGGCAGATATGAAGTGATAGTACCTACTTCAGAATATCAATATGAAATATATTTTGAAACAAAATTTACATAGTAGTTCTAGTCTTGCCATTTTAGATTGATATCGAGATTTACTCATAATTCTAAGTATGTGGAGGCAGAGTTTTCAGATGAGCATCGGGTAAGTTTATTGGCATTACACTTGATTTTTATTTTTTATTGATACTTAATAATTGTACATGTGTATGGCATACATTGTGATATTTCAATACATGTAATACACATACAGAATGTAACAATTGGATTAGGGCAATTGGCATATGCAGTTGGCATATACATTCCTTTTTTTTAAATAATTTTTTAGTTGTTGATGAGCCTTTATTTATTTATCTATCTGTCTATTTCTTTATTTATTTGTAGTGCTGAGAATTGAACCTAGGGCCTCACAGATGCAAGGCATACACTCTGCCACTGTGCTACAACCTCAGCACTGTATGTCATTTCTTTGTGTTTCAGGAATATTCAAAATTCTCTCCATTAGGGCCGGGGCTATAGCTCAGTGGCAGAGCGCTTGCCTAGCATGCATGAGGCACTGGGTTTGATCCACAGCACCACATAAACATAAACAAATAAAATAAAGGTATTCTGTCCGTCTATTGCTACAAAAAAAAAAATTCTCTCCATTAGGGCTGGGTTTGTAGCTTGGTGGTAGAGTGCTTGCCTAGCACTTGTGAGGCACTGGGTTCAATCCTCAGCACCACATAAGATAAAAAATAAAAGATGTTGTGTCCACATGTAACTGAAAAATAAATATTTTTAAAAATTACAAAAAACACAATATACTGATACTATACTTGGCATTAGTAATTTTTTTCTACCTCTCTCTTACCAATGATCTATGATCTTATTTGAGAATTGTGTCAAATCACAAAATTCTCATTTGTGTGACTCGGCTGTAGCTCTTTTGAAAGATGATACAATAGGCAAGCTATTCTAATAGTGTGTGAGAAAGTGATTAAAAACCATTTGCATTAAATTGTGGCATTGCTAAAATTAGTCATTATTGCTTCTTCCTTTTACAAATCTTTATTATTATTGCTTTATCACATAGCAATGTAAATGCTTAGGTGCACTAAGGAAATTATATACTTTAATATTATTGAGAATTATTTTCTTGATTGGCTGCTATACTGCTGATTGGCTGTTATCTTCCGTGTTTTATACATAAATATACACATGCATGTGCACACACAAACACACATAAAATGTTTATGTTTTATATATAAATCTTGCTGCAAAAATATTATTCCCCAAACCACGTATTTGTAGTGTTGATAATCTGAATGTTAGGGCTGGTGGAGAAAATCTTATGTTTCAAGTTTAGCCACTTTAACATGATTTACTGGAAGAGATTATTCTTTCTTCTTTTGAGAATCAAGCCATAGCTCCATTTTATGACTATGTAGTACTCTGATAATAGTAGCAATTAATACTGTTCTCTAAGTCATCTACCCTGTCAACTTTTTCTGTGTGTGTAATGCTAGATAACCCAGGGCCTTACACATGCTAAGTACATGCTCTATCTCTAAAGTACATTCCCAGACTTTGAATTTCCCGGTTGTCTGCATTGTTGGACTGGGTATATCTGAGTTATATATGTGAGCAATTCAGGCACACAAAATAAAAATTTTATATAATTTTTTAAAATGTTTTTTTAGTTGTAGATGGACACAATATCTTTATTTTTATTTATTTATTGTTATGTGGTGCTGAGGATCAAACCCAGGACCTTATGTATACAAGGCAAGTGCTCTACCACTGAGCTACAATCCCAGCCCAATTTTATATAATTTAACATTATTACTCTTGTTATAAACATTTCCCATTTCCTGTTGATATCACATGCCAGGTTTTATACTAATTCATACTTTGTGGTTTTTATCATTGACTCTTAAGTATGGATATATTTTAGACAAGTTCTGGATTTTGTTGTTATCCTAAATCAGAATTATTAAGGGAAAGTTAACAGTTTATTCATGAAATTTTTCTAATTATCATAATTCTCGTTGATTTGTCCCTGCCCTTATTATTTTAAACTTTGATCATGTTTAACCCTTAATTTAACCATTACATATATATTGCTTTGGGTTAGCTCTTTGGTTTATACAAGTTGAACATCACTCATCCAAAAATCTGAAATGCTTCAAAATCCAAAACTTTTTGAATGCTAACGTGTCACAAATGAAAAATCTCATAGCATGAATCTTTATTTCATGGCACAAAGTTATTTTTTAAATTGTATCAAATTATCTTCAGACTGTGTATAAAGTATATGAAATGTAAATTTTGTGTTTAGATTTTGGTCTCCTCCCTAAGATATCTCATTATGTATATACACATATTATAAAATCTGAAAAAAATCCAAAATCCCAAACATTTCTGGTTCGAAATATTTTTGAATAAGTTATGTTCAACCTGTAATCTGCTTAAAGGTAATTTTAATAGTCTGTTGTGTTATAGTTCTACAATACAGGTACAGTCCCTGGCAAGTAGTTAAAAAACACAATGCCTTTCTCCTCAAATTATAGAAGTCCTAGCTTTTTTTTTTTTTTTTTTTTAAATACCTCTTAGAAGAAAATGTAGGAGAATATTCCTGTGACCTTAGGGGTTGGGAAGGATATCAGTAATTTACAAAAAAAGGACCCACTGAAGGAGAAGATTGATAAATTAAAATACATTAAAATTAATTTTGTTAAATAATTTTCAAAAGTGAAGGAGAAAAATATTGGATAAGAGATTTGTAATGCATATTCCTTGTAAAGGATTAGTAACCAGAATACAGAAATAACTTGTCCAAATTAAAAAAAAAAAAAAAACAGAAAAGAAATAGTTAAAAGATACAAATAAGAATTTCACTGAAGACATAAGAATGGCCAATAAACGATGTTTATTCTAACTTGGGAACTGTAAATCTAAACAATGAGATAACCATTTTTCATCATTTAAGAAGTTGAGCATCAATTATAGGTAACACTGTAGAACTAGCTATAGGAACTCTCACACTCTGTTACTGATATGATGAATTATGTTGATTTTTTTTTTTTTAATGTTAAACCAACTTAGCATTCCTTGGGTCAATTCCATTCCTTCTTCTCTTTAGTAAGAGTATCACTTTTTTTTTTTTTTTGGTACTGCGGATTGAAGTCAGGAGTGTTCTACCTCTGAGCTCATCCCCAGACCCCCTCCCCCTTTAAAAAAATTTATTTTGAGACAGAGTATCATTAAGTTTCCCCAGGGGGAGACCTGAATTTTTTATCCTTCTACCTTAGGCTCCTGAGTAGCTGGGATTATGGTCATAATATATATATATATATATAGTCACCATCACACCCCAATTGAATAATCATTTTGACAGAGTTTGACATAGTTTAATGCTAAACTTGAATATCTACCTAATAACCCAGCAGTTTTATACCTCGGTATATATTCTATGATGTGTGTGTGTGTGTGTTGCTGGGATCTAACAGAGAGCTTTGAAAAAAATTTTTATATCAGCATCAGGATTCATTTTCAAGCATGTTTGTAGTGGAATTTTCATAGTAGCAAAAAATGAAATAATGAAAATGTTCATAGACAGGAATATGTAAAGTGGTTAATTTACACAATGGAGGGCTGTACAGGAGTGAACATGAATGAATAGTAGATGCATATATCTGTGTGGATCATCTCAGAAATGTTGAATGAAAAGAATAAGTTGCAAAGGAATATTTATACTTGATGCTGTTTAATATAATTTTTTTAAAAAATCATACTATTTACTCATGTTTTACTACTATCCATAGTAATAGAATGGTAAGTGTATTTCCTTGTGGGGAAGACAGAAAGTTAATACAAAAATAGCTACATTTTACATATTATATGTTTTAAATTATTGATAAATATATACTTACTTATTCGTCACTTCTTAATACTTAAAGCAGGTACTTGTTATTTATAGCTTAGAAGCAGAAAAATCTTAACTTACTAAAGTCACACTTCTAATAAGTAACAGTCTTTGTAATCAGATCCAAGGAGTCATCTCAAGTCTATACTTTTAACAAGTAAGCCCTACTGCTTGTCCTGATGTTTAGTCCGTGGCCAGCACAAACGATATGAAGGTTCGGCCATGCGGGAAAATCCTAAGGGAGTTTAAATTAAAGACACAGACTCCAATTACCTTTAAACCAGCTCTAGGAGGGCTTCTCGAACCCCCAGCCTCAAGTTACCCATTAAAGTAACGAGGCTTACTGAAGAGGCTAGGGAGAGACAGTGAGCGCGCCAAGGGGAGGACTTTTATTGGGGAACAAAAAATTCTGGGGAAAATCCCATCCAATGAAGGTTAAGGGGGTGTCAGTGTTCCAAGGTCAGGTGAGACGTGGTCAGCCACGCTCCACACAGACAAGTCCTTGGACCCAAGAAAGGTGGGGAAAGCTCTGACACAAAGAAAAGTGTCTGAGCCCCTCTCACCCAGCCGGGGAGGTAACTCAGACACGTGCAAGGATGGCCTCCCACAATGATGGAGAACAGAAAGGGGCTTCTCAAGCTGAGTGTTGGGGTGTTGGGTGAATAGAAAATTTGTTTTAATGATTTCTCTTTGTCTTGTTTGTCTGTCTGTTTTTTTGAGGCACTGAGTCTCCCTTTTTCTAGTGCCATTTAAATTCTTTTTTGATTGTCTTCTGCATCTTTTGGACAGTGTGCATTTATAAGCAAAACTTTACTTTAGTATTATAACCTTATATTTAAACAATGTAAAGACTGTGTTGTTAGTGTGACTGAGTTTTCATTTACTTAAAAAATAAGAAAAGTCTGTGTTTTTATGTGGTCCAACTATTTCTTCTTAACTCCCTCCCCGCCCCAGTATTGGGAATTGAACCCAGGACTTTACGAATGCTAGGCAAGCATTTTACTACAGAGCTTTGCCTTTGATATAGAAGAGAAAACATTTTTCTTTTAAGACAGGTCTTGCTAAATTGTTGAGGCTGGCCTTGAACTTAAGATTTTCCTGCCTCTGCCTCACAAGTAGCTAGGATTACAGGTGTACACCATTGCACCCAGCTCCTTTTTATCTTTTTAAAACTTTATTAAGAAGTTTATTTGAAAAATGAATATGGAACTATTTTTATAAACTTTTTAATTTAGTCTTGGTGCTTTAGAGCAAGAATTGTATGAGTGTTGAGGAGAATTACAAAAGTTGAGGTTCACTTTGTAGTGTTAGCTTAATGTTAGTTTTTAAATGAATATACAGTTATAGGATAAAATGGTAGCAAGATTCAGCAAACATAAGCATGTACTTTGTTTTAGAAAATCTGAGCACATCTCTTAATTATATATATAATTTAAAACTCAATTTTATGATAGGTTAGGGATTACACCAGTCATAATGATGCCATAGTTTCCTGAGAATCTTAGAGAATGAGTCATTTTAGCAAATTGTATTTTTTGATCAGATGAGAATATACACCTTTTGCATCCAGATCTTTAAAAAAAAAAAAAAAATTGTACTTGGTATGGAGCCTAGGGCCTTGAGTGTGATAAAGCAAGCACTGTACCACTGTGCTATATCCTCAGCCCTTTTTAAATAAGATATTTTACTTTTGAGACAGGATCTCATTTAGGTTGCCCAAGCTGGCCTCAAACTTGTGATCCTCCTGCCACAGCTGTGATTATAGGTATGTGCCACCACCCAGCCCAAATCATTTTTGGATGGTAGATTTTCAGAAGTGATCAAACCCATTTCCTTGTTATCTTAAAAAGAATAAATGGTATAATTTAACCTTTCCTTAGTGAACTAGTTGTATCTACTAATAGAATTACATACATAGGGGCATGAGAGATTATAAATTTTTTTTTTTTGCCCCAGCTTTAAGTGACTTTAGATTATCATGTTTTAAGATTACCAATATAGGGCTGGGGATGTGGCTCAAGTGGTAACGCGCTCGCCTGGCATTCGTGGGGCGCTGGTTCGATCCTCAACACCACATAAAAATAAAATAAAGAAGTTGTGTCCACCGAAAACTAAAAAAAATATATATATTAAAAAGATTACCAATATATATGTTTATATTTTGGTTCTTCTGGATTATTGTATTTTCCTTGTCAGTCATTCCTATGTTCCTAAATTCTTATTTAGTAACAAAATAACTAAACTTATATATTAAATACAAAATTACAATTAAAGTTTCTGCTCAGAAAGGGCTTTTATCCCTTCCACTCGCATTTCATTGACCAAAGTATGTCATGTGGCCATACCTGATGGAATTGATCAGGGAAGTATAATTAATCGCATGTAGGAAAAAGCTGTAGAATAATTGAGTATGGTAATACATTCTACCACACTCAGCTTTGTTTCCAATTTCTCAAGCAAAAGTTAGGTAACATTGGTAGCTATCAAGGATGCATTTGAGCCAGGCATGGTGGTACATGCTTGTAATCCCAGCAACTCAGTAGGTTTAGGCAGGAGGATCACAAGTTCAAGGCCAGCCTCAGCAACCGGGAGACTGGGGATGTAGCTCAGTGGTAAAGTGCACCTGGGCTCAATCCCCAGTGTTAGAAAACATAACAAAACAACAACAAAAAAAAAACACTTAAAAAAATGAAGTCATTTTTCAGTCCCTTATGAACATTCTAATATCTATAAGGTAATTATCTTTTAAAATTTTTTAAAAATTAAGGTATGATGAAATTATAATTTGAAGTACTGTTTTTCTTTTTATGAGAGAAGACTATGATTGATATACTACTTTATATCTTTTACGATTAATTCTGACATCTGATATTGAATTAAAAGGTTAATCAAAAGTGTTTTTTTCTTTTCACATCTTTCAGTCTACTTTATCTTACATATTCATCTGCTTTGTTGTGGACAGAATTTACATCAATCACATTTGAAGTAAAAACCTTGCATATTAGTTCATGGGGTGAGATGTTACAGTATTTAAAATAGGGAGTTTCAGGAATTATGGAGCATTTGCTTATTGGACATTTTTATGGTACATTTGTCAATTGACAGGAATCCAAGGGTGAAAAGATATGATTCCTGCTTTTAGGGATTCTGCATAAACAGACATGTATAGTGATAATTATAATACAGTGAAATAATTGCTAACCAAGCTACTATTAAAATAAACTGCAGTTGAAATATTGAGGATGGAATTACCAGTAATAAGTGAAGAAGGAAGGATTGGAATGGCTTCTCTTGAGGTAAAAACTGAAACAAGACTTTAAAGAAGAGTATCTTTTGGCAAGGAAGTTAGGGGAAACACATTCTAGACAGAACTAATAAATATCTTGAGTGATAGCATGAAAAATAAGTGGCTTCACCTAGGTTTGGTGGTGCCCAGCAGCTGGGAAGGCTGAAGCAGGAGGATCACAAATTCTAAATCAGCCTTAGCAACTTAGTAAAGCCCTGTCTCAAAATTAAAAAGGACTGGGGGTGTGACGAAGTGCCCCTGACTCCGGGTTCAATCTCTGGTACCAAAAAAAAAAAAAAAAAGATGGCTTGTTTGAGAAACTGATTTTGTGTGACATCATATGAGAGGGGACAAGAGATTAGGACTCCTATGTGAAGGACTTTAATCTTATGCTGCCTTTTCCTTTAGGATCAAGTGGTCAGGAGTTCCAAAAGATTTTAAGTGTAGATAGTCCCCAATTTATGATGGATTCACTTAGGAATTTTTTTCTTTTTGGGGTTGCTGTGGACAGAACCTAGGGCCTTATGCATGCTAAGCACATGTTCTACCATTGAGCTACATGTCTAGTCCTGGATTTTTTGATTTTATAATGGTGTAAAAGCAATATATATCCAGTAGAAGCTGCTCTTTTATCTTGTTCTTTCCTTGGACAGTGGCAACAGCCATGCAATTAGGGTAAATAACCAGTACTCTATACTGTACTGTGTTTCTAAGCTATCATGTTCAATAGGTTAAGTTTATTAAATGCATTTTCAACTTAAAATATTTCAAAGTATCACGTAACCCCATCATAAGTTGAGGAGCTATACAATAGACTTGTGGTTAGATCTTTGGTTTTTGAACAGCTGTCTTGGTGATAATTTGGAAGATATATATGCCTGGAGGTAAGGGGTCTGGGTAAAGTGATACAGTTTAAAAGAGAGAGGGAGAGAGAGATATTGATTTATTTAGTTCTTGGAGTGTATCCAGCTCGTTTTAGTGGAAGTAGATAGATTTGGGAGTTATCAGCCTCCATAGTGAAGGCTGCAGATAATATACTCTCAGGGAAGTTTGTAGATGTCTAGAAAAGTGGAACCTGGGGAAAAACTTGTGGATGACCAGTATTTGAACAGCTAATGGGGAAAAAAAAGAAACAAAACAGACTTGTATTTGAACAACTATTGGGGAAAAAGAAAACAAACTTGACAGGAAAAGAGAGGTCAAAAGGCCAGGAAAGATTGGATTTGTGTGGTACAGGGTAAGGAAGAATTTTTGAGAAGGGATAGCATTCAAATGTCCCTTTATAAAAGCTGAAAGTAGTCCTTGGATGTGGCCAGTAGGGATCTTTCTCTTCTGTGGCGTGGGGGCTGTCAGTGGAATGGTTAGCTAGTGAGTGTGAATGCTGTGAAAGTGCTTATGTGAGATGGTACCAAGAATAATTAAGCATTTCCATATGAAAAAAAATGTTTGTACACTTAAGGATGATAATTTGATTTTCCCCTAGTTTTGATTGTTGCCACTCAAACAACAGAGAGCCCTGCATGAGGGGTGAAATGTGGCATTAGAAAAGCTATGTAGGTCAGGCACTCTTTGTCCCCGTGAATTCCTCAGTAGGCTTACATGTTAGTTGAAATCTTATTGAGTTAAATATAATTTGTGCAAATGGGACATGAGTCACAGATGTCAAATTTATAGAAATGTTAAAACTTTCTAATTCAGCATAAATTAGAAATTTAATAGTCATAGGTAATATTCTTATTTTTTATGCTTGGAGTTTTTAAAGCTAGGAATTTATCTTTGCATTATTTTTGGTAGAAAAAAAGTCTGTGAAAAGTCTTTGTAAATGTGTGTGTGAAGAGGGGGCTAGATATATATTCAGTTCTTACTGTGTCTAAAACATATGAATGAGAGGTTTTCTCAGGATTGTTTAATATGAAGATGACTGATTATGGTTTTCTTTAATTTTTTTGGTACCTAGAATTGAACCCAGGGGTATTAACTACTGAGCTACATCTCCAGCCCTTTTAAAAATATATATCTTATATATATTTATATGTATATTTTATTTAGAGACAGGGTCTTGCTGAATCTCTTAGAGCCTCACTAAGTTGCTAAAGCTGGCTTTGAACTCACAATCTTCCTGCCTTAGCCTCCTGAACCATTGGGGTTACAGATATGCATCAGCTAATTATGGTTTTACTTATGGCTCAAAATTAAAATTTTAACTAACATTTTATAGAATCCAACAAAAGGATTGAATGTTTTAGTGTCCATCCTGACAAATACCACACTTTTAAAGAAACGTTACAAAAACTTACAAACCAAGGTCAGGACAAAAAAAAAAAAAAGTGAAATAGTGTGGTGAAAGTATTAATCTGTTTGCAGTAAAGAGCTGTTTTAATTATCAAATTTAACTTTATCAACTTAACTTTTTAATACTTTTACCATTTATTTAATACTTTTACCAGTCTATTCATGGAATTTTATAATAATATTTGACTTTTACATTCCTGTTTTTGTGGTAAGTGATGAATATGTGACTCTTGACTAAAATAGACATTCAACATTAAGAAAAATGAAGATATCAAGCAATTACCAATTAAAGACATGATGAATCATTCCTCCTCTTTTATATTGTCTAAAATGAGGTCATATACGTGGAAATACTTTATAAACTAGGTATCTATAAATTAGTTACCTTTAAGTAGAGTAAAAATGCCAAATATTCACTAAATTTAGTAGAAATGCATAATTAAATTGCTTTTGAACAAAGGAGTCAAAGAAAATATTTTCAGTTTTAAAGTATCCATGAATATAAAGATATAAAGATGTACTGAAATATACATTTTAAGTACAATTTATGAGTTCTGAGATGGAAAACTCATTTTGGGCAGGGCTTGGGAAAGGAGGAGATTAGAGAAATAGGTTTTTATGAGTTTTTGGCACAGTATAAGTATATAGCAGTCTTATTTTTTAAAACTGCATCATTTGCCAGGCATGGTGGCACACACCTGTAATTCCATCAACTCAGGAGGCTGAGGCAGGAGGGTGGCAAGCTTGAACCCAAACTGGGCAACTTGGCGAGACCCTGTCTCAAAATAAAAATGGCCTGGGGATGTAGCTTAGTGGTAGAGTGCATTTGGGTTTAATCTCTACCACTGCAAAATAAATAAAGAAAAACCAAAAAAGATTTTAAAAAATAAAAACAAACTGCGTCATTTTATTTAGCACATGTTGTGGTTCTGAGCCTTAGTATTCTGTACTTGCATAATGTTTATCTATTGTAAAGCCTGTATGTCATAACCCCAAATCTGCATTGTCACTTCCTTCTTGTAAATCCTGATGTTACTAAGATAACATGATTGAAACAAGAGTGTTAGTTTCTTCAAGTTGTAAAAAACAGTTTGAGAACAGAAAAAAAAGTTAAGGTATGAGCAATTTTCTGGTTACTACAGTTAGTATTTAAAAGTTCATTTCAGTATTTTCAATAAACCATTCAGTGAATTTGTTTAGCAAAAAACTCTAAAAATTGCCTAAGCTTCTGAGCATAACATCTAAGTTGGCTCAAAACTACTCAAAACTTGTAATTTTAGTGGATAGTAGTGATCTCATAATGTGTATCTTTTATCAAACTTTAGAATTCAAATTGATTCATATAAAGACATATTCATTAATGATATAAAATTTTGTTTCATATTTTAAATTTAGATAAAGTCTTAAAATAGGTAAATCTGAAGCAGTATTCTAATGTGGGAAGTAATCTTTAAAAAAAAAGTGAGATGAACTAACTAGTAACATTTATTATTGTTCTCACAATAAAGTACTTGGATTTAAAGAGCAAAATTTTATAATAATTGTTTTGATTAAAATTTTAAATGCAATCTTCTTAGTGATTTTTATATAAAATGGATGATACTGACTTTACTATTTAAACTTTTATATATATGTATTAATGTTTCATAAAAAAATCAGTATCTGGGCTGGGATTGTGGCTCAGCGGTAGAGCGCTCCCTTAGCATGGGCGGGACCCGGGTTCGATTCTCAGCACCACATAAAAAAATAAATAAATAAAAGCATTGTGTTTTGTCCATCAACAAAAAAGATTCTCTCTCTCTCTCTCTCTCTTAAAAAAAATCAGTATCTTTTTTTCCTTTTCCATTTAAATTTGTAAGTAAATTAGCTGAGTCAATTATTGTTATCAGGACTGATAATGTAGTTAAGTAGTAAGAGTAGTTGCAAAAAAAAAAAAAAAGAAATTAGTCTTATCTTTGTAGCATTTATTACTGTTTTTGTTATCTATTCCTTTCTTAATTCTTCTAAGAATTAATTTTCTTAATTCCTTTAAGTTGGAGGCCTGTCTTATTTGCTTTTGTTTTCATCATTCTTAGTTAATATTAATAGGTTTTGACAGTTAGGTTTTATATTTCCTCTTTAGATCTCTCAGATATTGGCTGTGTCCTCTTTTGTTTAAGGGGATTTTATCTTAGATATATTGTGTTCCTTAAATTTACCATGATGAATTTTTTCATCATGTGTGATGATGCTGGGAATGGAACCCAGGCATATTAGGCAAGCACTATACCACTGAGCTATATCCCCCACTTGACCTCTGTCATGATGAATTCTAAGTGAACTGTATATAGTTATTTGTGTCATTTAAATAGTTAAATCTTTAAGGAGTGCATGAACTCATATTTTTCAATATACTGACAGTATAAAAAATACTAAAGAAGAGCCAAGAATATAGCTCAGTAGTGGAATATCTGCTTAGCATGTGCAAGGACCTAGGTTTGATCCCCAGTGTCTCTCAAAAAAATAAAAAACAAAATGGTGGTAGAGGCCAAAGATGCTACCAAGCATCTTAGAATGAACAGGGTCATTTCCTCCAAAGAACAATCCTGTCCAGAATGCCAGTAATGGTAAGCTTGAGAAACCCTGCTCTAGACCAGTCTTAAGATACATACTTATACTGTATCTTGTTTTTGTTGTTGTTGTTGCTTTTTGGTACCAGGGATTGAACCCAGGGTCACTTATCCTCTGAGCCACATCCCCAGTCCTGTTTATTTTTATTTTGAGACAGGGTCTCATTAAGTTGCTTATGGCCTTGCTAATTTGCTAAGGCTGGCTTTGAATTTCTATCCTGCCGCCTCAGCCTCCCAAGCCACTGGCATTCCAGGAGTGTGCCACTATTCTTGGTTACTGTATCTTATTTTATGTTGTCGTCTAATTGGTTCCATGGTTCAATGCACATGAGTCTCAATCCCAGTTTTTCTACATACTCAGTTGTATAATAGTGCCCATGTTATTTAATTCTGGAGGTGAATATCCCTATCTGTGAAATGAGATAATAATATTTAACTTAAGGATTGTTTTAATGATTAAAATTAATTCAAATTAAAAAGGAAATTTATTAATATATTTAAGCATTTAATAACAGCAAGGGGCTGGAGTTGTGGCTCAGTGGTAAAGCACTTGCCTGGCATGCATGAGGTCCTGGGTTCAATCCTCAGCACTGCAAATAAATAAATAAATAAATACATAAATAGAAATTAAATAAAAGATTCATTGACAACTAAAAGTATTTTTAAAAAATAACATAAGCAAGTTATTTTGTTTCTTATGTTCCTATCAGTTTGGTATTTTGATGGAAATTCTTACATGAAACTCTAGTTTTAGATCTCAGATCTGTGGCTTTTTAATCCATTAAAATCCTTTTTCTAGATGTGTCTTCATAAAACATATAAAATATTTTATAGATTTCAAAGTTCAGTTCATTCTTTTAGTTAACTGTATTGCGCGCTTCCTGTGTGATAATCACAGTTTTAGGTAAATTAAAATTCCTATCCCCTGTCCCCACGAAGCTGACATTCTAGTGTGCAGAGTGCCATCATCCATCTTTCCTCATCCCCTCAACCTAGGTTGCTTCAGATTCCTCAGATGTTTTTTGTACACTTGTAGTAAACTTCTAGGAGACTTGACATATGTGGTTGAAAGGTTGTAGAATTAAAAGTCTAGCATAGTGAATAAGAGCATGGATTCTGGAACCCACCTGCCTGGGTGTCAGTTCTGGCTGTGTAACATCCTAGCTATATGATTTTGAGCAAGTCATGGTTTTCTCTAGGCCTTCATTTCATCCCTCAGAATTGTTTCAAGGATTAAATAGTCTATCTCTGTGAAGCACTTAGAATATCTGTGCTGTGAAGTGTTTATACATTGTGAATATATGTATACAACTTCAAATATAATTTAGAATATTTGTGATGTGCTTGAAACATTTTGGCAATAGTGACCATCATGTGTTAGTTCTTATATCCTTTAACTCAGTAATGTCATTCTTAGGGACTCAATTTGAGAACATTATTTAAAATGCAGTATAAACACATACCTATAATAATTTTAACCAAGAGACTGATTGCAAAAAGTCTATCATGTATAGTTAGTTGACCTTAAATAGGTTATGAAATGTATGAAATATGACCATTTAAGTCATTTTGTCAAAAGATATTAATGCTGTGTGAGAATATAAGTGTTATGGAACAATTTAAGTGAAAAAGCCAAATAAACTGCTCTATATAGAATATGTCCCTGAATTCTTTAAAAATACAAGGTGAGTAGAATGTTAGTTGTGTAATGTGTATGAAGAACTATGCTAAACTATTAACCGTGGTTATCCTTGAAAACCAGGAGGGGTTATTTTATTTTCATCTGTACTTTGTTTTCTCCTGATTTCAATATTAAGTATCTTATACTTAGAAAAGCAAATTATTTTTGGTGAGGATCAAATGAGGTGAAAAACCTTATAATGTGAATAGAAAAACAAATTGTTGAAATTAGTTCTGCTATTAAATAGTTATGAATCTTGAATGAATTTCTCTCTTCCATGGGGAACGCAGTTTGCTCATCTACAACATGAGGAGTTGGACTGTAACAAAAAAGTCATGGTAGTAGAGTAGTAAAGAGCTGAGAAGTGAGGAGTACAGCAGTGGAGATCATTGCATGTGTTTATATCCTGATTCTGCCTGTTATTGCTGGGTGGCATTTGGCGAGAAATTTAACTTCTCTGTGCATTAGTTTTCTTGTTTATGAAGTAGGGATAATAATAATATCTCGTGATAATTGTGAGAATTAAATGAGTTAATGTATGTAAAGGACTTAATATAGGACACCTTGCACACCATTAGGACCCAATAAATGTTAACTGCTTTAATGGGTATACAAGATCCTTCCTAATGAAATTATTTATTACCAGGAATATTTTTAGTGAAGTGGATGGTTCTTAAATTTCAGCTAATTTTCTACTTAGATATTTTCAAGATTGTGGAGGGTATCAATTTGTGAAGCAGAATATTTTGGACTTTGGGCTTGTCCCTTCCTCCTAGCTTTGCTTACTTGTTGTGTGTTCTTGTACAGGCAGCTTATTTGAGGCCTTGAGTTATCTCTTTGATGAAGGTATTTTGAAAAACTTTTTCAGCACTAAAAATCTCATATTTTATTTTCTTCAACATGTTTTAATTTTATAAATTAATCATTTAATTGTTGCATTGGCGATTGAACCCAAGGGTGCTATAACACTGAGCTACATCAGCCCAGCCCTTTTTATTTATTTATTTACTTTGAGAGAGAGAGAGAGAGAGAGAGAATTTTTTTAATATTTATTTTTTAGTTTTCGGCAGACACAACATCTTTGAATGTGGTGCTGAGGATCGAACCTGGGCCGCACGCACACCAGGCGAGAGCACTTCCGCTTGAGCCACATCCCCAGCCCCCCAGCCCTTTTTATTTTGAGACAGGGTCTCCCTAAGTTACTGAAGCTGGGCTTAAATTTGCAATCCTCCTGCCTCAACCTCATGAGTAGCTGAGATTACAAGTGATTATACACATGTGCCACCCACAGACATTTTTAAGGGTGTATAATATTTACAGGCACCATCTTCAGTTTTAAATTTAGGAAATGGCATAAAACCCAAGATAATATACTCAGTTGACCACCCCATTATAGGAAAAGCTAATATTATAACCTAAACTCAGCTAGAAATGGTAGAGCATGACTTCCAGCTTAATTCAATTGATGCATAGATATCCAAATGTTAGTAAAAAATAAATCAAAATATGTGAAAGTCACCTTCAGAATCAGCAACTATAAAGAAATTTGTTTTTGGAATCCTGAACAAAGACTACAGAAATAAATTACTTTCATATTGTATCATTTTCTTTCACCAACTATATGAAATAATTAAGTTCTTCAATGAATATTGACTCACTCAGCTCTTGGATTGCTTTGGAAATTTTTGAGCAAGTCACACTCTGGAATCCGAGTATGTAGTGGCAATCCTAATGAAGATGGTTATATTTCTTTCTCTAGAGGGGTAAGAATGGAAATTATATTTTAATACATTTATTAGATCTTTAGCAACTCTTTGTTTTATAATATGGTATAACTTAGTGGCAGCCTGCTAGAAGGGTCATTATTTCTTTTAGAATATAAATTAGCAGGGCAACATTGCCAAGAAACAAAGGAGAAGTTTGCCATAGTTAAGGGCCACAATTTGTTACATAGATAATGGAAGACATTCTCTACTAATTTAATAACTTATTCATAAAACATACAAGCTAAGCCTCATCACAGGAGAAAGAGAGTGTAAGACGTCTTCTGGTTTGACAGTTATAGCCAGTGGATATTGTGACCTACTGACAGAAGGGAGGGCTTTTCCTTGCCTTTAGATTGGGTTTATCCAAGGGTGAGTTGTTTATGTAAGTATACAGTAGATGTGAGGAAATTCCTATTCTATATGGCAGTTAACTTATTCTGTCTTCTCAGAGATTTAACTCATTTCCTCTAATTCCCCACATATGTACTTCTTTGTGTCTACTGTTAGTTGGGTTCCATTCATTACATGGTATTTATATTTCTCTTTGAATGCAGAATTTCTGAGCTTTTCCTTTAGACATTTTGAGCTTTTTTTTGTTTGTTTGTTTTTTTTCCTTAATAAAATTTTTTTATATCTTAATCTATAAGAGATCGATAACATACTTGCTTCTGACCATGCAAATTGGAAAGCTGTGGGTGGGACATTGGGAAGATGTACTTTTGACTTTACCACTAGACCTTTGGAACCTACTGAATATTTTTTCCAACTTTTAAAATGCAATGTTTATAGAATAATTTAACCATTTGATTCACAAGCTTGTTTGTTTTATAGGTTTTACTCTTCTTAACAGAGTTAGGAATATAAAGTTTCTTAAAGTTGACCATGAATGATCCATTGAAAACATAATAATAAATTTATAATCTTCTTTTAAATGATCTGCTTAGATTTGGTCACTGATAGGCACCATGGACTTCAAAATACACGAGTGATAGCCTAGTTCTACAGGTAGTTTGGGATCAACTGTAGCAAACTGGATACCATCTTTTTCTCAACGTCAGTTTCCTTTGATTCTTTAACACTAGCAAGATTGATCTTTACCATTTTATCTTGGAGTCANCTCCCTCCCTCTCCCTCTCTCTCTCCTCTCTCTTAAAAAAAATATTAAAAAAAATAGAATTTATGGGGCAGGGGCTGGGGTTGTGGCTCAGAGATAGAGCACTCGCCTAGCATGTGTGAGACACTGGGTTCAATCCTCAGCACCACATAAAGTAAAATAAAGACATTGTGTCCACCCATAACTAAAAAATATTAAAAAAAAAAGAATTTATGGGACAGAAAATCTTTAAGTAAAGCTAAAACTATGAACCCAGTAGCTGTGATGAGGTATACTGTGGGATTTATCTCAGCCTGAATACCCCTACAATAATCTTCCTGATATAATACAAGAGATAGACACTAAATAATAGTTTTTTTGTTCATACAGCTGATTCACCTTTAATTCTATTTAATTCCATTCTAATTTAATTATATTTAATTGGAGTCCATATTACTTGCTGGGCATTGTTGTGACAAGAGGGCTGCCTTCTTCCGTTTCATAATTTTAAATTTGCATCATTTGCAGTATTTTAGGATCCCACCAGCACTGTACTAGCTGGCTTTGGGGTGAGTCCACAGGGTAAAATGGGATGAGCATCTCCCTCTCCAGAACGGATAGCAGTGTCAGTGATGTCACTCTCTGCTCTTGGCTGCAGGACTACAGACATTGTTTCTCCCCCCGCCCACCACCCTTTGGTGCTGGGGATCGAGCCCAGGTCCTTTCACAGTCTAGGCAAACATTCTTATCACTGAGTTGCATACCTAGCTCTTTTTATTTTATTTTGAGACAGAGTCTTCCTAAACTGCCCAGACTGACCTTGAACTTGTCATCCTCCTCCCTCGTTTCTGAAGTAGCTGTGATTATACACATGTGCCACCCATAGACATTTTTAAGGGTGTATAATATTTACAGGCTATACTTTTCACATCCTTTCTTCTTCTATTGAATGTGTACCTGGTTTCTGCTTTTTAAACCATTATTAATCTTGTTTTGCTGCATATATTAAAAATCAGATCATTTTACATAACTTTTATTAATTTGAATCTTGAGAAGTATATCAATGGGCAGGTTTTTATTTTTATTTTTTTCCCTTTACCTTCTTTCTTCCTAAGGGTGGGAGTTTTTGTTTTTTTCTCCACTCATTAATTTTCAAAAAAAATTTTATTTGTTCTTTTCAGATAATACATGACAGTAGAATGTATTTTGACATACCATACATTTGTACATGATGTGGAGTTACACTGGTCGTGTATTCATTATATGAACATAGGAAAGTTGCATCTAATTCATTATACTGTCTTTTTTATTCCCATTCCACATCCCCCCATCCAGTGAAACCCCCCTCCCCACACACACCTATTGTGAGTCAGCATCCACATGTGAGAGAGAACATTTGGCCTTTGATTTTTGGGGGGGATTGGCTTATTTCACTTAGCATGATAGTCTCTGGCTCCATTCATTTATTGGCAAATACCTTGATTTCATTCTTCTTTATGGCTGAGTAATATTCCACTGTGTATGTGTACCATATTTTCTTTATCCATTCATCTCTTGAAGGGCATCTAGATTGTTCCATAGCTTAGCTATTGTGAATTGAGCTGTTATAAACATGTGGCCAAAGGGCAGGTTTTTAAAGATTCCTTAGTATATAATGATAAACTGCTTTTTAGACAAGTTGTACCAATTCATATTCCCCTTACTGTCAGTTTGTAAAAAGTTTCTCTTACAGCAGTCTTGGAAGCACTAAATATGTATTATTTAATTTTTTTTTTTTGTTTTTATTAGTAACAGATTGAATCTCCTTAGTTTATATGTTTTAAGGTCATTTAAAATGTATACACATGTAGTTGGCTAATCTTTTTTATCTTTTTTTCTGTTCATTGGCTTAAAAATAGAAATAGCTTTATTGAGGTATAATTTACATGTCATAAAATCCATCCCTTGTAAGTGTAAGTTAAGTATATGATGTCAGTGATTTTTAATAATTTATTTGGGGGGCACTCTGGAGATTGAACCTAAGGCTTCGTACATATTAAGCACATGCTCTACCACTGACCTGTACCTAGTCCTGATTTTTAGTAATTTTGTACGGCTTTACAACCATCACTGTAATCCAACTGTAAAACATTTCTACTACCTTAAAAAGTTCCTTTATGCCTCTTTACAGTCAATCCTACACCCAGCCTCAGGCAACCACCAGTCTTTTTTGTCACTATAGGTTTGCATTTTTTAGAAATTTTAAATAAATGGTATCATACAGTATATAATTTTTGTGTCTGGCTTCTTTCACTATATTTTCAAGATTCTTCCATGTTGTAGAATGTACTACTAGTTAATGTATTTTTTAATGCTGATGTATCATGTTTTGTTTATTCAGTGGTTTATGGACATTCTTCAATTTTTGGTGACATGAACAATGCTGCTAGGAACATTTATATACAATTCTTTGTGACTGTCATTTCTTTTGGGTAGATACCTAGGAGTAGAATTGATTGAAACTCATTAGGTTTGCATCATTATTTAGCCACAAAAAGTTTCTTTTAAAGAATAAATGATAGGACTATACTTGAGAAGAAATATACATACAATTGAATGATAAAAAAGAATCATAGTGGGATTATAGGAGCAGGCAAATGAAAATTTCTAAAGCATGCAGTATAACTATATAATAATGAAGACAACTTTAGAACTTCTTAATAAATGAAAAACTACCAGAACCTAAAACCAGTTGAAGGCCACAAAAAGTGAATGTGCATCCAGATAAACCCTGACAACTTTGGTTCCATGAAAAATGAGAAAAATAGAAGTGGAACATGATTTGCATTCATTGTGACAGAAAAATGAATGAAAAAATATATTACATAAAGTGTTCTTTCTAATATAAAAAATGACCATCAAGATAACTATACCCAGGTATGTTGGCTCATGCCTATAATCCCAGCTGTTTGGGAGGATGGCAACTTAGAAACTAGCCTCAGCAATTTAGCAAGACCCTTTCTCAAAATAAAAAGGACTGGGATGTAGCTCAGTGGAAAAGTGCCCCTGGGTTCAATCCCCAGTAGTGGATGAGTGGATTAGATCAATAGGCAAAGGAATCAAGTAAATCATTTGAGATTTATATTCAAGGGTCTAGGGAGTAGATAAATGGGAGACTACTTGCCTAGCATGAATGAGGCCTGGGTTCATTCCCCGTTTTGCAAAAACTAGATATATAAATACACACACACACACACACACACACACATATATATATATATATATATATGCATCTCTCTCTGTATATATATAGTCAATGTAGTAAGTGAATAAACATTCTTGGGCTAACCACAGAAATAAATATTTTACTAACTGGTTGTTACATTAAATTAGCAAAATCAGAATATGTAGTGTTACCTTATGATGGTAACATGAACTTTGTATGTTGGATTAGTGATTCTGAGGTAAATTTTCATTTTAGTTTTCTTGAGTATAATTAAAATGGTTTAGTAGTAAATTAGTAAGAGAGAGAATAAACCAAAAGGTAAGAAAGGTTACAGAATTTCCCATGGGCTGAAGTCAAGTCTGATCATGCCTTTCTCCACTCTTTTCTTTTTGACTCATCCAAACTCCGGAGGTGCTAACCCGGCATAACTTCTTTTTGGACAAGAGAACTACATGTTTGCTCTGTCTCTGAGTCCTGCTTTTCTAGCTTTGACTAAATCATGAATCCAGTTGTTCTGTAATCCAGTAACTCATACCTTAGGAGTTTGCCCCACCCTACTCCAATAAAACACTGATAACTTTTTCATTTCAAATAATTCTGTGTGTCCTTTCTGCTGTTTACTGATTTTGCTGTAGGCATTCATCTGAATATATGTTTCCTGTTGATATTTTTAAAGTTCTTTGTGGAGTTCTGTATGAGTGGGGCCAAATACTTACGAGTTACTCCTACTTAGTTATACAGTCATCCAAGAGTAAGTGATTTTTAGTTTGACGAAGTATCTATCAAAAAGTGATAAAGAAGCTAAAAACAAGAAACGAAAATTGGTCTTTGCTTTATTTTCCCCAGTATCATTTTTTTCCCCAACATCAAAGATTCTTTCCATTTCTTTTTTTTTAAATATTTTATTTGTTTTGGTTTTAGATGGACACAATATCATTATTTTTTTATTTTTTTTATGTGGTGCTGAGAATCGAACCCAGAGCTTCATGCATGCCAGGCAAGCCCGCTACCACTTGAGCCACATCCCCAGCTCCAGATTCTTTCATTTTTGATAATTTTTATTATTTGCATTGGTAATGTTTTTGCGTGATTACTAACGTTGACGTTTCCTACATTAAATATGTTTTCTTGTTACAAGGGGCTGTATGATTTTTTAAAAATATTTATTTCTTAGTTGCAGTTGGGCACAATACCTTTTATTTTATTTATTTGTTTTTATGTGGTGCTGAGGATAGAACCCAGGACCTTGCATGTGCTAGGCGAGCGCTCTGCCGCTGAGCCACAACCCCAGCTGTATGATTTTTATACTGTTAATACTTGAGTTTATGTGAGGTCAAAGATGAGGAGGTAATGTGTGAAGATCAGGAATGATAAAAAGTATAGTTTATTCTTTTGGTTTTTGAAACTGGGAATTGAACCCAAGGGTGCTTAATCACTGAGCCGCAACCTTAGCACCCACCCACTCCCCTTTTTGAGAAAGGGTCTTGCTAAATTGCTTAGGGTCTCACTTGATAATTTGCTGAGACTGATCTTGAATCCACAGTCCTCCTGCCTCAGTCTCCTGAGCTTCTGGGATTTCAGGCATGTGCCACTGTATGGGGCTTCATTTTATATACTTGACAATTTTTAATTTATTGAAAATATATTACCAGTTTAGTGTAAGAATTTTCTTTACACTCTACTATAACTGTAAATGATCTACTGCAGGTAGTAGTACATCTGTTAGGTCCCTTTAGTCTTTTCCATTCACATTAACTTGACTACTTTAGGACTCAAGAAGAGATGTCCCTATAGATTCTACTAATTTTTGAAAAGTTAATACAATAGAATTAGGAAGTCCAGGTTGTTATGTGATGTGAGTTTGATCTCTTTGGATTTCTGTCAGCTTATTTAGGTCACCTATGGCTTCTCTTTATATCTGACTGGTAGAAGTATAGCCGTTGGTTGTTTTCCTGGCTTCTTTGACATTTTTTTTCTGATATTTTTCCTTGTAATTTTCTGACTTTTGTATCTGAAATCCCTTTAAATATTTTCTTCATTGATTGATCCTTAAATTTTAATGTTCTTAGATGTTCAGTCACTGTTTTCTCTGTAAGTGTGCTTTTTCAGTAATTTCATATATTATGATAATTTTATTGACCACTCATATAATGATGCTTTTCAGCATATTGAGCCCTATGTCTGAGTTTTCTGTTTGTCTGCCTACATTTACTCATTGGATGTCCTATGGAGAATCCAAAAGTAGTGAGGCATAGTGGCGGACACCTGTAATCTCAGTGATTTAGAAAGTTGAGGCAGGAGTATTGTTAAGTTCACAACCAGCCCCAGCAATTTAACAATACCCTATCTCAAAAAAAAAAAAAAAAAAAAAGAAAAAAAAACTGGGA
>NW_025999941.1:6032385-6069392 GCF_001458135.2 Marmota marmota marmota | reverse complement strand
AAAAAAAAAAAAAAAAAAAAAAAAAGTAAAAAGAACTGGGAATGCAGCTCAGTGGTAAAGAGCCCATGTGTTCAATACCCTAGTACCAAGGTGGGCGAGTGGAGAGGAATCTAAAAGTAAATATCCAAAACTGAAATTATTCATTAACTAGCCATTCCTCCTCCATTATTTCTGAGCATAAATAATGGCATTATTGCTGTCCAGTATCCCAAACTAGAAACTTATCTTTTTAACACTAAGCACATAGGATCTGTCAATAAACCCATTTTACCACTTACAACTGTCCGAGTTCAGAACCTTGTTTATTTCAGTCTTGTACCCCTAGATCCATTTTCATCCTAAACAAAATATCAGTTTTATCTTAGTACTTCCCTGCCTAGACCCTATATTGGTAAAGACTGTAGTATTTTATGTCTTGAGAGGTTGGGTAATCTCTTTACCCATCATATCTTTTAATTCTCAGCCTTAATACTTTGCATAATAGCCTTTCTCTTTCTCCTCTTAGCCCCACACCTCATGTTTGCTCATGCTGTTCAGTCCTTTCCCCACTCATCCTGACTCACCCTCCATCAGCCTTTATGGCTCAGCAGGAGACAGCCTCTTTAGGAAGCCTACTCTAAATCCTGAAGTCTGAGCCAAATGCCTTTTCTCTCTACTGGATAATTCTTGTTAGTGTATAAGACAGTATACTTTTTCTTTTATTAAAAAAAAAAAATGTTCTCAGCTGGCACAGTGGTACACTTCTGTAGTTCCAGCTACCTGGACTGCTCTTAAGGCTGAGGCAGGAGGACTGCTTGAGCCTAGGAGTTTGGGGCCAACCTGAGCAGCAAAGTGAGACTCCATCTCTTAAAAAACAAAACAAAACAAAACAAAAACTCTTGATCCCACTTTCCCTTCCAGCTATTATTTATTTCTTTGCTTCACTTTAGAACAAAATTTAAAAGATTTGTCTGTATATGTTGTCTCTCATTTCTCTCTGTTCATTTTCACTTGAATCATTCTGGTTAGGCTGTCATCCTCCACTGTTGTTTTCTTTTCTTTCTCTTCCCCCCTCCCCAGGGATGCTCTGCCACTGAGCTACATCCCCAGTCCTTTTTATTTTTTTGAGACAGAGTCTTGCTAAATTGCTAAGTGTTGCCTTGAACTGCCGAGGCTGGCCTTGAACTCGAAATCCTCCTGCCTCAGTCTTATGAATTATTGGGATTACAGGCATGAGCCACAATGCCTGTCTTCCACTACTGTTTCCTTTTTCATACTTTTCTTATCAAGATCATTAGTGGCTTCCATGTTGCTATTTCCAGTGGGCAGTTATTGTTCCTTACCTTACTTAATCTATCAGCATCATTCAACAATTGTTCTGTTGAACATTCTTGGAAGATATCCTTCACACAGCTTCTAGGACATAGCACTTTCTCCACGTTGTCATGTGTCACAGGCCATTCTTTTAATTTTCCTTTGTGTGGTCTTCATCTCTCTGACCTCTAAATTTTACACTGTTTCAGGGCTCTGTCCTTAGACTTCTTGTGTATCTATTCTTGCTCCCTATAGTCTCATCTTGTCTCTTGACTTGAAATTCTACTTATATTCTGATGGCAACCAAATTAATACCTCAAATCCATGCTTCTTCCCCTAAACTCTAGGCTCATATATCCAGCTGCCTTTAAAAATGTGTTTTTAAAATTACAGTAAGAACATATAATGCAAAATTTATCATTTTAACCCTTTTTAAATTTAATGTCTTTTAGTATTATTTTTATAGTTTTCATTATACAAATCTTTTCCTGGTTAATTTCTAAGTATTTTATATTTTTATGCTATTATAGATGCATTTTTTGAGACTGAGTTTCACAACTAAGTTGTCCTGGTTGGCCTCAAACTTTTGATCCTCCTGCTCAGCCTCCCATGTAACTGGGATTACAGGCATGTGCCACCATGCCCAGTTTAATATTCTTAGATTGTTCATTATTAGTATATAGAATTCCAACTGATTTTTGTGTGTTGACTTTGTATCCTACTTTGCTAAGCTTATTATTAGTTCTAACATTTTTTGTGGACTCTTCAGGGTTTTTTACATATAAGACCATGTTTCCTGGGAAAAAATAATTTTACTTCTTCCTTTCCAATTTGGATGCCTTTTATTTCTTTTTCTTGCCTAGTTGCTCTAGTGAGAACTATGTTGAGTAGAAGTAGTGAACGTATATATCTCTGCCTTGTTCCTGATTTTTTCCCCCATTGGGAATGTTATTCACTGTGAGATTTTCATATATGGCTTTTATTATATTGAGGTAGTCTCCTTCTATTCCTAATTTGTTGAGTGTTTTTTTTTTTTTAATCATTGAAAAGTGTTGAATTTTGTCAAAGGATTTTTCTGCATGAGTTGAGATGATCGATCGTGTGATTTTTTTTCCCCTCTTCATTCTGTTGCTGTGGTATATTACATCAACCAATTTTTTTATGTTGAGCCATCCTTGCATTCCAGGATTAAATTCCATTTGGTCAATATGTTTAATTCCATTAATATGCTACTGAATTGATTTTGTCAGTAATTTTTGAGGATTTTGCATCAGCGTTCATGATATTCTTTGGTTTTCTTATAATATATTTGTTTAGCTTTGGCATCAGTGTAGGCTGGCCTCATTGAATGAGTTAGGAAGTTTTCCCTCTTGAGCTTTTTGCAAAGTTTGAGAAGGTTTGATGTTCTACTTCCTTTTTGACATTCCCATCTGATGTCTAACATATATCTCAAATTTAATATGTTCAAAAATGAACCACTACTATTCTCTCCACCCCAATTAAAATACTTCCCATCTTTCACTGTCTTGTAAAGGCAATTACATCCTTGTAAGCTGCTTGGGCTCCAAACTTGAGCATTCTTCCTGACATCTTTCTTTCATGTCATATATCCAGTCTGTCAGAAAATGTTGTTCTGAACAATTATCATTTTCTGTGTACTGTGTTGCATAAAAGGTTAACATTATGCTTTTTCAGTTTTATAGCATTATTTTATTTTAAGGGCAAAGATCCGGAAGACCATAGTTATACCAAGTGCCTTGGTTTAAATTATCCTTAGGTAAAAAAAAAACTCTCATGGGTTATTAAAGAAAGTGATTTCTTTCAGAACTGGATCCTGTAATCTGAAAGAACAAAAGAATAACTGAAGTGTAAAAACTTATCAAAAATCAGTGATTTTATTCCTGGTGTCAGCAGTTTGACTTCTGAACTCTGTTCCTCACATGTGTGGGTTGATGACAGTTTACTAACCCCTTTGAATGTATTCAAGTCTTTCCTCTTTCATCTCTCTTGATGTTTGTCTCTTTTCTCTGTTTTTGTGTGCATTTATCTCATTGTATAGTAATATTTGTCTCATGTTTTCTTTGTTCCCACCTTTTCATCTTTTTTACATTCTTTTCTACATGTTACTATAATTTGATAAAACTTTATATTCTTAAGTCATTTTTTTTTTTCATGCTGGGCAAGTGTTGTACCACTGTGTTACATCCCCTCCTTTTTAAAAATTTTGAGACAGGGTCTCACTAGATTGCCAAGATTGGCCTCAAACCTGGGATCCTCCTGCCTCAGTCTCCTGAGTACCTGTGATTACAGGCATGAACCACCATGCCTGGCTTTATATCCTTCTTAATTTAACATTTAACTCTGTAAGATTTCTTTTTGTGCAGATAACTCTGTGGATAGTTTGTTCTCTAATGCTGTCACATATTTGTTATACTAACATATTACGTGTGTGTCATTTGTTATGGTTTAGGGATGAAGTGTTCCCCCCAAATTCATGTGAGACAGTACTAGAACATTCAGTGAATAAATGTGAAATGATTGGATTATGAAAGCCTTAACCTAATCAGTGCATTAATCCACTGATAGGGATTAACTGGGTGGTAATTGTTGGCAGGTAGGGTGTGGCTAGAGTTGGGTCACTGGGGGTGTGCCTTTGGAGTATATATTTTGTCCCTGGTGGGGATTGCTCTCCCTGCTTCCTGATTGTCATGTTCTGAGCTGCTTTTCTCTATGTTCTTCACCTAGTCAAGAGCAGTGGAGTCAGCCATCTGTAGACTGAAACCATGAGCCCCAAATGAACTTTTTTCCTCTAAAATTGTTCTTATTAGGTCTGTCTGTATCTCTCCGTCTTTTTTTTTAGTTGCAGATGGACACAATACCTTTATTTTTTTTATTTAGTTTTATGTAGTGCTGGGGATCGAACCCAGGATCTCACATATGCTAGGCAAGTAAGTGCTCTACCACCGAGCTACAACCCCAGCTCAGTTTTAAGTCTCTTGACAGTTTTGGAGTCACCTATTTGTCCCCTGTCATACATGTCTTTTTTTTTTTTTCTTTGTGGAAATTGTAAATAGTATAGAGGAGTATAACTGGAAAGTCCCTATCTTACCATAATAGTTTATAGGGTATCCCAAGAAGCATTTTGGATTTTTAACAGAGTGAGTTATGGCATTCTGTTCGCATCATTCTACGGCCCTGTCTTTCTGGTCCAGAAGTATAAGGAGGGCTCTGTTTTAGAAATGGACTTAATATGTTTGCTAAATACTACTTGCCTTAATTTAGTCATAGAATAATTCACACTGTTAATTGATCTGTAGATTGCTAGTCTAATCTAACATATAAATATATATATATTACATCTAAGCATATTTAACATATACACAGTAGATGAGTATAATTTCCTTTTGATATAACTTTGTTTAGGAATGCTCTAATCCATACTATAGTGTTTCCTATGAAACAAAGGCTTTTCTTCTATACAGAGGTTGTAGTTATTTATGATAATGTTCATGTATAATGAGGCAATGGTAAACTATTTTTACTACCTGTATGTGTTAGATTTTAGCAGTTTCTGATCTATATATCAATCAGGCATTTACTGTTTAATGAACTTGGCAAAGAACTTTTTTTCTAAGAACCTTAACCAGTAGTCTTGAAGCAGTTGCCTGAATGAAGAAAATCACTGTGATTACATATTTATGTAAACTGTCAGTTTAATAATGGCTACTGGTTAACAGTTTCTATGTACAAATACTATGCTAAATCCTTTATATCATTTAACCTTTACTACAAACACTCAGAAGTAGGTACTGATAGTATCTTCAATTTAAATGTAACTGAAAGGAATCTCAGGTTAAGTAACTTGCTCATAGTCACACAATAAGTTAGAAGGTACTAGAGCAGGAATTAGAACCTTTGTTGTGTTCTGTACTCCATATAGCTCATTGAATGTGATAGTTTGGCCTGCTCTGTGTTAAATCAAAACTTCATATTTACCATTCTAGAGTATAAATTAATTTATTGCTTCTGCATTTAAAGAAATTGTGACTTGTGCCTACTGAAACTTTCTGACAGGAAATGAAAGTTTATAGATGGGAAAAGATGGTGCTGTTCAAAGTGTGATTTGGAAATAGAGGTTTGAAAATTAGTCTCTAGTCGGAATTGAAGGGAAAGTGAGGAATGAGAGATGGGTAAGCAAGAAATGAAAGATGGGAGACCAGGTAGATATACACAAGAGAGTTAATTTGTCAGAGCTAACAAAAAGCCTCTCTCTCTATAGGAGACAGAGACAAAATAGGCTTGAGTTCTGAGACTTTTATGGTGGAGGCTCAGGAATCAGAGCCAGGTGGGGCCTAATTCAGGCAGTTAAGGGTTGAGTTGGTGTAAGGGAGTGGTGAGCTGGCCTTTGGGTAGGAAAGCAACTTTTTCCTTAAAATGACAGCTGTCACTTAAGATGGCCATCCAGATGCTAAGCAAGGACCTTATAGGAATAAAGCCTTGAATGTGATTTAATTCAAGGAGTGTGTTTATTTATGAGAAATGTCATCTGAAAGAGAAATTTTATTTCTTACAATATTTAAATTAAACTTCAGAAAGAAAAGGAGACTTTTAACAGGTAGAGAGTGTGGCCAAGTGGAAGCAAGGGTTCTTCCAGTCCAAGAACCACATAAGCAAACCCAGAGGTCCAGGGCTTGTTTAGGGAGCTACTAGTAGTTAGGCAAGGGTGAAATGGATGATTTTAGTAAGAGTAGAAGATCATTGTTAGTGGGGTGATTAGGGTTATTTTGAAAGACTTTGAAAGTTATCACAGCTCTTGGATTTTATTTTGAAGTCAGCAGAGGATCAGTAGCCCTTTTATGAAGTGAAACAATGTGTTCAGGTTTGTATTTTAGGAAATGAATTCAGTATCATTGTAGAGGGTGAAGTGTGGGATCATCTTGACAATAGTTGGGGGCCTGGGTTAAAGGAGAGTAGTGGGAAAGGAAAGGTAAAATGAAATTGTACTGAACCAGAATTCATAGAAATTGGTGACATAATAGATGCTCTGTGGGGTTATTGATTTTTTTTTCTTTCTTTGGTGTGTGTGTGTGGGATGGGGGTGGGGGTACAAGGAATTGAACCTGGGGTGCTCTACTACCAAGCTACATCCCCAACCCTCTTTATTTTTTTTTTATTTTGGACAGAGTCTTGCTAAGTTGCTGAGGCTGCCTTGAACTTGGGATCCTCTTTCCTCAGCCTCCCAAGTCACTGGGATTATGTGCCACCTAACCTAGTTGATATTTGTTATTACTGATAGCATAATAGCCCTTTGCCCCAGTTTTGCTTTCTATGGTTTTAGTTACTCAAGGTCAAGTATAGTCCAAAAATATTAAAAGGAAAATTCTAGAAATAAGCAATGTATGAGTTTTAAATTGTGTGCCATTCTGAGTAACATGATGAAATCTTTCACAGCCCTGAGTAGTGTAATGAAATCTCTCCCAGTTCTGCTCTGTCCCATCAGGGATGTCAATCATCCCTTTGTTTAACATACCCCACATTGTGTACACTACCACCCAGTGATAGTCACTTAGTGACCATCTGAGTTATCTGATTTAGTGTTGTGGTATGGTAGTAATTATGTTTAAGTGACTCTTGTTTTTTTTTTTTTTTTAGTATTTTTTAGTTATCAATGGGCTTTTATTTTATTTATATGTGATGCTGAAAATCGAATCCAGTGCTTCACACATGGTAGGCAAGCACTCTACCACTGAACTATAATCCCAGTCCCAAGTGACTCTTATTTTACTGAATAATTATTTCGGAGCATAAGAGTAATGATGTTGGCAATAATGATATGTTAAAGAGAAACCATAAAGTACTTTATTCAAGTGAAAAGGTAAAAGCAAAGAAAATTATATGCTGAGGTTGCTAAGGATCTATGGTAAGAAGGAATCTTCTCTCTGTGAAATTTCGAAGGTGGAAGAAATTTATGCTAATTTTGCCATTGTACCTCAAACTGCAAAAGTTAAGGCGATGGTGCATGATAAGGGCTTAGTTAAAATGGAAAAGCATTAAATCTGTGGGTAGAAAATATGAACAGAAAACATGTTCCAGTACACAGTAACTTTCATATTACTGAGGTTCAGGTATCCACCAGGAGTCCTAAAACATGTCCGCCATGAATAAGGGGTACTGTTGTGTTTATTAATATTACTACTATGCTTTTGCTGTGATTAGTTTATGATAATCACATATTTATTCTATTACCAATGGCTGCTGATTGAATTTCTGACCAGAAATACTGAGGAAATGGTGGGTAAATGACAAGATACATCTAGACTGGATATATTACACTCATGAAATATTTATTTTAAAAACTTCTTTTTTTTTAATCATTTTTAAAAATATTTATTTTTTAGTTTTAGGTGGACACAATATCTTTTTTTTTTTAAATGAGATTAGTGCGTCTGTTGTTTAATTATCCATTACCACTAATGACGATAATGATGGGTTGTGCCCCAATGACAGGTGACAAGCCTGTCAGAGAGGAATGGAATTTGAAATCACAGAGGGTCACCGAGTCCCCTTGGACAGAGGGACAGAGGACACTGCCCCTCCCCTGGCCTTGCTCGGATGTCCTGTGGTGAGAATGTGGCCAAAGGGCTTGTGGTCATCCCTCGCCAGGTGACATCTCAGTTTTTTTTTTTTTTTTTTTAATTTTTTATTGTTGGTTGTTCAAAACATTACAAATTTCTTGATATATCATATTTCACACTTTGATTCAAGTGGGTTATGAATTCCCATTTTTACCCCATATACAGATTGCAGAATTACATCAGTTACACATCCATTGATTTACATATTGCCATACTAGTGTCTGTTGTGTTCTGCTGCCTTTCCTATCCTCTACTATCCCCCCTCCCCTCCCCTCCCCTCTTCTCTTTCTACCCCCTCTGCTGTCATTCATTTCTCCCCCTTGTTTTTTTTCCCCTTTCCCCTCACTTCCTCTTGTATGTAATTTTGTATAACAATGAAGGTCTCCTTCCATTTCCATGCAACTTCCCTTCTTTCTCCCTTTCCCTCCCACCTCTCGTCCCTGTTTAATGTTAATCTTCTTCTCATGCTCTTCCTCCCTGCTCTGTTCTTAGTTGCTCTCCTTATATCAAAGAAGACATTTGGCATTTGTTTTTTAGGGATTGGCTAGCTTCACTTAGCATAATCTGCTCTAATGCCATCCATTTGCCTGAAAATGCCATGATTTTGTCATTTTTTAGTGCTGAGTAATACTCCATTGTGTATAAATGCCACATTTTTTTTATCCATTCATCTATTGAAGGGCATCTAAGTTGGTTCCACAGTCTAGCTATTGTGAATTGTGCTGCTATGAACATCAATGTATCAGTATCTCTATAGTACGCTCTTTTAAGGTCCTTAGGGAATAGTCCAAGAAGGGGAATAGGTGGGTCAAATGGTGGTTCCATTCCCAGCTTTCCAAGGAATCTCCATACTGCTTTCCAAATTGGCCACACCAATTTGCAGTCCCACCAGCAATGTACAAGTGTACCCTTTTCCCCACATCCTCACCAGCACTTGTTGTTGTTTGACTTCATAATGGCTGCCAATCTTCCTGGAGTGAGATGGTATCTTAGGGTGGTTTTGATTTGCATTTCTCTGACTGTTAGAGATGGTGAGCATTTTTTCATGTACTTGTTGTGATCTTGTTCTTTATTTCTCCTAAGTGTCATCTCAATGATATCTTTTTGTGGCAAGCAAGGCTGTTACTCTATGGGTAGAGTTGTTTTTTTTGTTGTTGTTGTTATTGTTGTTGTTTTAACTCAGAATGGTGGTACAATTATTTTATTGCTGTTTTAGCTGATCTCCACATGGTTTAAGCTAACATTTTGTGAGGAGAATACTGACCTATAAATTATAGTCAGAATATGTGTGTATTTAAAGTACCACAGTATTTTATTTTGTCCCTAATATGCTAAAATATATGAAACTTGCATAAATGTGCAATTATTTTAGATACTGGAATTTACATATTTTGAAGTAATTAGAAACCTTGAAGTTGAACAGATTGAGTTTGGATAAAAATTATCCAAGTAGGAGTCCAAAAAGAAAGGTACCTTACTGTGATTATATACTATCAAGCAGAAAAAAATAATCAGAATTTACTTGTTGATACATTAGTTTTGTGATGAGGGAAATAGGTTACTCTGCTCAGAATTAGAATTTTGTGTGGGCTTTCAATAGCCTCACCTCTTGAAATTGTAATGTTCTGATGATGTGTCTTTTTTTTTTTTTAAGCTGTAGATGAACACAATACCCTTATTTTATTTATTTATTTTTATGTAGTGCTGTGGATCAAACCCAATGTATCACACATACTAGGCAAGCCCTCTACCACTGAACTACAACCCCAGCCACAGTGTGTTTGTTTTTATCTTGCTGATATTCAGAAATCTAATTTACTTTGTTTTGAATTCTCAGTGAAGAATTATCACAATTTGAAAGCATATTTGCTGGGCGTAGTGGCACATACGTATAATCCCAACAACTTGAGGCAAGAAGATCATAAATTCAAAGCCAACTCAGCAACTTAGTGAGGCCCTAAGCAACTTAGCAGGACTCTTTCTCAAAAAATAAAAAGGGATGGGGATGTGACTCAGTGGTTAAGCACCCCAGGGTTTAATTCCTGGTACCGATAACAATAACAACAAAAACAAAAAATAAGAAAGCATGTTTAAGAAAGATATAATAATGCTACCTGTGTTATATGTTTTGTAATGTTTCAGTTACATTTTTAAAACTTTCTCCTTCCTACCTTCTCTACTTTTGTCCTTCATAATCTTATCTCTGCTTGTATGTAGAGAGATACAAATATTTTTTCTTTCTCCTTTTTCCCCTGTGAACTGGCCCCACAACATTTATTGTACAGTGCCTGGAATGTCACTTGGAAAATGGGGAAAACATTTTGGCAAATTCATGTTTACAAGATGTTTGAGTGAGAAGTTGACAAGTTTCAATGTAGTATGTGTGCAATTTCATTTTGGTGAAAAACATTTCAGCAATTTTCTGTATATTTTCCCTTAGCCTTTGAATAAAACTTGATATCCCCCCCTGCTGCCTTCAGTGGCACAATTTAAAAGCTCTAGCTTCTGAAATGTACAGGAACTGGAAAGGCTATGTAAATAAATACATTTATATTGAACATGCTTATAAAGACTAAATATGAGTACTCCATGAAACAACTAAATAGTTCGTGGCAAAAATGAAGAAGTCATAGGTCACCCTATTTCTAGTGACTCCCACTGCAGTTCATCCTACACACAGCTGCTAGATCATCAGAGCTGTTAGAATAATTTCCTCAAAACAGTATTTTCACCAAATCCTTCATTAGTACCTTTTGTTTTAAGAATCTCATCTCCTTAGGTCAGTGTTAAGGCCCTCTCTTCATAAAGTCATTCTATCTCTCCTTTTTCCACTTGTTCCTTTGTTTTTTTGTTAACTCTCTGGTGCTGGGCCCTAATTATATATAAGTGTACTGTAATACCTGTTCCTTCTCCTCCTCACCTTTTCATTTCAATTACCACCCTCACTCATAATCTTAGCAACTGATTATGCCTAACTATATTTCTCATCAGCCTCTCAGGATTTTGACATTTAATTCATACTCTTTTAATTTATTCTTAGTTTAGGGTTGCCTTGAATATGATTTTATGGATGTGTGGTTTTTTCAAGATGGGTGTCAAGTAAATGTTTACAGATTAAATGATTCACACTAATGATAGAGTTAGATTGAAATTAGCTCTATGTATTCTAATTGCTTCAAGAAAACTTCATAAGTGAAGTGGGGTTTCATCAGAGGTTTGGAATCAGAGACCAGAGAGTGTTTAGTCTAAGTAGGGAAGAAAGGCAGTGTGGAAAGTTCTGTAGGAATAATTGTGTCAAGTCTACAATAACTGTGAGACCATGGCAGTCTGAGCCTCAGTTCCTCAGTCTATGAAATAGAATGGTAGTATGTACTTTAATGTTGTTCTGAAGATCAGAAATAATGCATGTCAAATACCTGCATATAGCAGGCAGTCAGTAAATGGAAGCAATTATTGATTAGGAACTTGTTTGATTTGGCCCAAGTAAAGATTTGTAGATTAAAGGATGAGTAATGGGATTGACATCATGTAAAATGGTAGAGTAGGGGAGCTCCAGGAGTTAGTTCCTTCCCCCCAAAACAACTGTTGAACTAGCGTGCATTGACTGAAGCAACTATTTCAGAACTCTGGAGTCTAGTCAATCATTTGCAACATCCAGGAGAATGCTTGATAAAGAAAGGCTGTTAAATTTTAAAGAATTTCACTGTTCTGGTGTTTTGCATAGTGGCTACAATCTCCCATCCCTCATTTTTTCAGTAGCCACAGGGACAATGACCCATGTTTATGATGTGACTTGGTGGTCCCAGGGTGAGCAATAGGGACCTGGGGAAAACTGGGTTAAGAAACCCATTTTTTATCCCCGAGGGGCCAGTACAGAAAATGGCCATCCTTTTACACCTGCCACCTACCCGACTGGAGTGGCTTACCTGGCATCAGACAAGGGGATTCAAAGAAAAAGAATTCCCCCACAACCCTGTACCTTTTCTTACTGGCTCCAGGCGTTTAAAGAAATCTGTTAGGTCATTAACTGTGAAGATAATGGAATAGACTTCAGTGACCACATACAACAAAGAATTTAGTCCTTGCCAAAGGAAAAAAAAAAAAAAAGGACAATAGTTTGAAAAAGTTACTAAACAAATGAATGTCTGCCACTTTCAAGTAACAATAGCAGTCCCTGGGGAAAGGGGAGCCTGATTTTCAGAGTTACCACTTTATAGTAGTCAAAATGTACAGTTCTCAACAAGAAATTAAAAGACATACAAAGGAACAGGAAAGAATGGCCTATTGACTGTGGAGGCAGGGGAAATGTGATAGAAACTATCCTTGGGGAAGCCCAGATATTGAACTTACTAGATAGACACAGACTTTAACTCCCTGAAATATGCCCAAAGAGCTAAAGGAAACCATCGATGAAAAGTCAGGAGATTTCTAAACAAACAGAGAATATAGATAGAAGTCATAGAAAGTAAAATAGCTGAAATAATTTATGGGTGGTTCAACCACAGATTTGAGTGAGGGAAAGAAAGAACCAATAAACTTGAAGGTTGAGCAATTGAAATTGCTCTTTCTGATTAGCAGAGAGAAAATATATGAAAAAAATAAACAGAACCTGAGGCACCTATATGAGCCAAACCAAGTATACCAATTTATGCATTCTGGTAATCTCAGAAGAAGAGAGAGATAAGAAAAGAAAAAATAACTGAATAAAGAATACTTGGAAAGTATTTTACGGTTTTAGCTTTTATATTTAGGTCTTTGATTCATTTTGAGTTAATTTTTTGTATGTGATATGAGCTAGGGTCCAACTTATTTATAATTTCTTTTTCTGTAATATAGGGATAATTATTTTGCATGTGTCTATCCAGTTGTCCCAGTACCATTTTGTCCTGTCCTCATTGATTGGCATGTATTTTTGTTGAAATTCACTTGACTGTAGATGTATGTATTTATTTCTTTTAGTTCTCTTCCATTGATCTATATGTCTATCCTTACACCAATACCACCCTGTTTTGTTAGTGTAGATCTGTAATAAATTTTGGATTCAGGAAATATGCATTCTCCAATTTTGTAACTTTTCAAGATTGTTTTGCATGTTAAAGGTCTTTTGCCAATTTTGTATAGAAATCGTGTTGAGAAGCTGCATTTGGATGTGCATACACCTCTAATCCTAGCTACTCAGGAGGCTGAAACTGGCAGATCACAAGTTTGAACCCTCTCTGGGCAACATAGTGAGACCCTATCTCAAGAAAGCAAAGCAAAAAAGATTGTGTTGAATCTTAAGATTGTTTGGGGTAATATCAACACCTTAACAATATTAATTCTTCCAATCCATGAACATGAGACATCTTTATTTAGGTTGTCTTTAATTTCTTTATATAGTTTTCTGTGTTCTTAATATACAAATCTATTATGTCCTTGGTTAAATTTATTTGTAGGTATTTTTTTAAATGCTATTAAAAATGGAAGTGCTTTCTTAATTTCCTTTTTGGATTGTTCGTTACTGGGCATATAGAAACAGCTGCTGAGCTATGGGTGTAACTCAATGATAGAGCACTTGCCTAGCAAACAAAATCCTCAGTAATTTAAAAACACAATTGCTTTTATGTGTTGATTGTGTAAGCTGCAACTCTATTGAATTTATTAGCTCTAATATTGTTCTTGTGGTTTCTGTGGGATTTTCTTTCTTTTTAAAAAATATTTGTTTTTTATTTGTACTCAATACATTTATTTTGTTTATTTATTTTTATGTGGTGCTGAGAATCAAACTCAGGGCATCGAACATGCTAGGCAAGAGCTCTACCGCTGAGCCACACCCCAGCCCCTTCTGTGGGATTTTCTACATATGGGATCATATCATGTGAATATAAACATAGTTACTTCTTCTTTTCCAATTTATATTTATTTTATTTCTTGCCTCTGGCTAGAACTTCCAGTACATTGTTAAATAACAGTGGTAAAATCGGACGTCCTCATCTTGATCTTAGGGGGTAAGCTTTCACTCTTTTAGTATTGTGTAATAGGTTAACTGTGGGTTTTTCATAAATGCTATTTTTCATGATGAACAAGTTCCCGTCTAATCCTAACTTTCTGAGTGTTTTATCATAAAAGAATATTACATTCTGTCAAATGCCTTATCTGCATAAATTGAGATGATCGTGTGGGTTTTCTCTTTCTACTAATGTGGTGTATTACTTTGATAGACTTTATTAAGTTGAAGCACCTTGGATAAATCCCACTTTTCTAGGAGTGCCTGTCACTTTTCCAGCTTTGGTGAGTTCTAAAGTTGGCAAAATAAGGACTAGAGATGTAGCTCAGTGGTAGAACATCTGCCTACCATGCACGCAAGGCCCTGGGTTTGACCCAGCTCTGGGAAAATAAAAGGGTTATTGAGTTAGGCCAAACAAAGATAAGAAACTTTTTCAGCCCTTCAGGTCACCTCCAGAAAGGTTAAAACAGACATTATAATTTGTGATTAAGGTCTGCTCTGCTCCCTCTGGAATACCAGGTACCAGGATCTCACACTAGCAATGCTGGTGGCTGACTTTAGGACTTCTTTTGTGCTGGAGAGAGGGATGGGACAAGGGTAAGTTAGGCCCAAAGCCTTCCTACGTTTTTAAGTTGTCATTTTCTTGATTCGTATTTGCTTGTTTGCTGTAAACCAGAGTTGGTTCTGATGGTTTTCTTGATTTTTTTCAGTGTTTCTCTGTAGTCACAGAAGCTTGAAGTTGCCTACACTATTTTGCTGGTGATACTTTCTTTCATTTCTTTTTGATTTTAAAAAATTTCCTCCTTTTTTTCCCCCTTATATTTCTCTTCAGACATTGTTATATTTAGCCACACTTATGTTCCTCCTACTTTGTGTTCATTTATGAAATGTTCTTTCCCTTTTATTTCTATTTATTTTTTTGAGGTTTCTCTTTAAGAGTTTTATAGTTATGATTGATATTGTTCTTTTGTTTCTTAAGTTATTTCCTAATAGCTTTTAGCTTGTTTTGAAATGGACTACAATTTTGATCTATTCCCAAGGTATGTCTTTCATTTTCTATAAGATGTTATTCTGCTCCTTTTTCTCTTTTTTCTTAAAATAACTGTATGAGATGTGACATTGATAACTTTTTATTGCTCACTTTTATGTGAAATTGTTTTTTCTGTACTTTAAAAAGGTCATGGTTCACAATAACTTTTCTAATTCACAGAGCTCCCTCTTCTGTTGTTTTTGTAAAATATTCAAAAATATGGTGGCCTCCTTTTTCCTTCTTCACTTTTATCTGGACCTTTTCTTTCTTTTCTTTTGTTCCTGTCCTGCTCAATTTTGGTTCCACTCCTGGAAGCTTTTCCTCATTGTAAAGCCCTATCTTTGGAGCCAGCTTTGAGTTCCTTCAGGTTGGTTTTAAGAGTTTACATAGGGACTGGGCATGTAGCTGAGTGGTAGAACCTGGCTCACCATGTATAAGGCCCTGGGTTCAGTCCCAGGCACCCAAGGGAGTTATCTGACTCAAACTATTCCAGCCTTTTGTGGGGCTTGCACTAATTTGTTGTTGGATTGAGCTAGACCTTTTGGCTTTCAGCTTCTCCTCTCAAACTGGCCCCCATACCATCCAGTGATTACCTAGTGCCTATTTTGATGCTCTTCTCAATTTTCTCATATGCCCCCCTTGCCTCTATGTGCGTCCTCCTGCACAGATACTGAAACTGTGTGGCTCTGTGCTTCTTGGTAGTTTTCCCTGTTCACTTGAATTTTGGAGTTTGTGTGGATACTGCTTCACCTACTCTTTTTGTAAATGGGATATTGGTTTGATCTTAGATTGTTTGATGTTAGATGGTGATTAAGGTAAATTAAAAATCTGTTGTAATCTGCCTTCTACACAGAATCCATTTTGTGTTCATATTTTGTACTCTGCCATGTGGACTTAGAGTTCATGGTGACCTATGGCATTTGTGCTGTTTGTGCTTTGTCGTGAAGCATTAGCTTACCTGTTAGTGTTTGGATATTGCCAAATTTATCAACATAGAAAAGGGTTAGAAAGAAGCAGTATATTGTTATAACAGAAACAAAAAGTATTTCTAAATTGTAGCAAAGTTAAAAGTAATGCAAAATGCAAGTGTGTTTGATAGCTACAGCAAAAACTTTCTGAAAGCCAGAAAGCAAATTATACAATCTGGGACTGGGGTTGTGGCTGAGCGGTACAGCACTCACCTAGCATGTGCGAGGCACTGGGTTCGATCCTCAGCACCAAATAAAAATAAATAGATAAAATAAAGGTATTGTGTCCAACCAGAACTAAAAAAAAAAAAAAATGCAATCTGAGTAATGCCATGTCTGTCATTGAAAGTAATCAGCAAATGACTGAGGAAAAATGACTATGTGACAGAGGAAATTCAGAGGATTTTTGGGAAGTTAAAGTTCCCTCAGGGGAAAGCAAGGAGTTAAATGAAGAATTAAATACTGAAAACAGTGGAAAGCACTGTTGTTGAACTTTGGCTGCAAGCCACAAAGGATTTTATAAAAAGTTTAGGGTTCCTTACACACCTGCTCAACATCAAAGTGAATGGTGGCTACTGCAAACACTTAGAGCTATTAGGGCATTCCTAGGCTGCTGGGAAAGAAAGATAGTTAAGACTTCAACAGATTTAATTTTTTTTTCTTTAGTATGGTCAAAGCTGATTTCTTTTAAGGGGTGAGAGGAGCCTGATAGAGGTTTCTTGGCAAAGAGAACACTTCTGATTTGAAAGTGACAAAGGACCAAATAACATACCTATTTCCTGGAAATGTATCCAGGATTATTAAATAAGTCCTTTTCCAATCCCTTGTAAACAAGTTGACATTTTTAATAATAAATACAATAACTTCTATACAATATAATTTAATATTAACAGATTATTTTATAGACAGTACAAAATCATTATTTTTAATATCAGAACAACCAAGGGCATATATTTCTACAGGGAACTAAACTTAATGCATGTAGCGATACACAAATGCAGAGAGTCAAGTACATAAGTGGATTGATGTGATTGAGAGGGATAAGGGAGAAAAAGAAATGGAGTGACTGAGTTCAGAGAAGGAATCAGAAGCCAGATCATGTAGGACCTTAAAGGCTACAGTAGTCAAAACTTATGGAAGCCATCAGGTTGAGAAGAGAGGAAGATTGAGCAAATAATGGAAATGATATGTTCAAGCTTAAATAAGAGGCTCATGTACTACGATGTGCTTTGAACAGTAATATAGATGTAAAAATGAAAAGAACTTGGGTTAGAATTGATTTATATTTTTTTTAAATTTGAAAAGGTGTTGTTATTTTGGAGTTACATAAGAACGACAAATGTGCGTGTATTTATTTGTTTTTCAATAGGTTTTGCTAAGCAGTACTGAACCATAGTTCATGTACTTAATTTCTATTCTGTTCCCTTTCATTTTTTAAAAAATATTTATTTATTTTTTAAGTTGGACACAACATATTTATTTATTTATTTATATGTGGTGCTGAGGATCAAACCCAGGGCCTCGCACGTGCTAGGTGAGCACTCTACCGCTGAGCCACAATCCCAGCCCACCCCTTTCATATTTTTTTAAGCTAGTTGCAATGCACTAAATTGACTTAACTTACTAATGGATTACTACTTGAAGTTTGAAACCACTATAAATCTGGTATAATCCCCTTATTTGAATTGTCCAGGCACACATTACTGAAAACAACTAAACCAGAATCTAGTTATTGCCACATTTACTAAGAATATATTTATTAAAAAACAAAAACAAGAAATAACTCCCATATACAGTAAATGCCAGTGCAGGGAGAAAATAAATAAATAAATAAATAAATAAATAAATAAGTGAGCGAGGATAATTGTTCGTACCTGAAAGTATTGCCTGTGCTTATCTCCCTGGTGTTAAATGTTAAGGCCTGTAAATTTCAAATGGCTCTGTAAAATATGAACACAATTTTCTTTGTTAATAGTCTGTAATTAAATCTATAAAGTCTAGCCAAAGTAACAGTTGGTCTAGTTGAATTATAAACAGAATAAGTCATTTATAGACAGCCTGATAGCCTTTAAATTGTCACACAAGAATTAATAAAATGAAATGTCATTTTCACATTTGCTGTCAAATTGCTTAGTCTTTGTTGTGTTTCATTTTGGAAGAGTACTGTGGTAAGAGTGAAGGGTAAATGAAATAATGAAGTTCAGTGTGAAGTAATGGGGGAAAGTGGCCCTTTTATTTCTATTATTGAATCCTTATTGAAGTGTTCCCTAGCTTTGTAACCTTTGGAAAGATATTTAGCATGCCTATAACTTTCACTTTTCTTGTTTATAAATGAAAGTGCACATATCTATACATTTATATAGAGAGAAATATGTATACATGTATGTACATGCACATACATATATTTAAGGCTAAATAAGGGCTTAATGGCATGAAGTATATTTTAATATATATTAGGTGTCTTCTTTCCATCCTTTCTTGGGAAGGAACTTCAGTGAAAATAATGTTGTTAGAATAAGTAGGACTGTAGAATGTCAAAAAATACAAAAAGAAAGGTGGTACATCTATTCTTTATTGGTTGTTCTCATCCTAATAAGTTGTGTGTTCCTAGTTGTTGTTAATTACTTTTAGGTTTGCTAGGTGATAGACTTCCTGTGCCGCCTCCTATTCCTCCCATCTTTACTGGGGATTAAACACAGGGCACTTTACCCCTGAACTATATCCTCAGCTCTTTTTATTTTTTTTATTTTGAAACATAGTCTCACTAAGTTGCTCAGGCTGGCCTTAAACTTGGGATCCTCCTGCCTCAGCCTCTTGAATAATTGGAATCACAGGTTTTCACCACTGTACATGGCTTACTCCTTCCCTTTTTAAAAAGGGAAGATTATCCAAGCAACGAAAGGCAAGTTTGGGAGGCCAGAAAATAGTGCTTTCATAGATGATTCCAATATTTTAGTATCTCAAATCTGCTTGATCACAAAGAATTTTTGAGGATGCATCAGTCTTGATAGCAAGTTATGTTAGATAATTGATAGCTATTAATTATAGGTATTGCCAAAAACCAGTTGCCCTTGCTTGTGCAATAAATACTGCTTCCTCTGGTTGGATCCAGTTACCCTAGGAAAAAGATTGTAAAGTCAGGGTGCAGTGGAAAGAAAAATTTTTGTCTAGATGACCTTTTTAATTAATTTATTTATATATGATGCTGAGAATTGGACCCTGTGCCTCACACATGCGAAGCAAGCACTGTACCACTGATCTAGAACCCCAGCCCAACAAATTTATTAAGATACAATTCAGATGCTATAAAATTCACCTTTAAAAGTGTACAGTTCATGGGGCTGGGATTGGGGCTCAACAGTAGAGCGCTTGTCTAGCACATGCGAGGCCCTGGGTTCAATCCTCAGCATCACATAAAAATAAATAAATAAAAATAAAGGTATTGTTTTTTAAAAAAAGTGTACAGTTCATTGGGTTTTCATTTTGTAGCCTTCACTGCTACTTTTAGATAATTTTCTTCACTCTGCCAAAATGCTTTTACCCCTAAGTACCTAGTCTCCCTGCCAACGATTGTTTTTTGTAACCACTAGTGTACTTTTTGTCTTTATGAATATGCATATTCTGAATGTTCCATACATTTGGACTAATATATGGTCATCTGTGATTGGCTTCTTTTATTTCCATAATGTTTTCAAGGTTCATCCATGTCACAGTATGTATCAGTACTTTATTCCTTTGAAATGACAAATAATAATCCATTGTGTGGATATACATTTAACCATTCTTCAGTTGATGAGCATTGGCTTTTTCCTACTTTTTGCCTCTTATGAATAATGCTCCTATGAATATTTGTGTACAAATTTTTGTGAAGATGTTCTCAATTCTGTTGAATAAATGCCTAGGAGTTTAGTGGTTGGATCATATGCTTTCTTTGTGGTTGCACCATTTTGTGTAGTTGGATTTTATTTCAACTATTTTTAGGGTTTTAATTTCATATGTTGAACATTAGCTGAAATAAGTTTGAATTGATGAGGGGAATCCATCTGAAAAGTTTGCAAAGTTGGAAGTGCTTATTTTTTAAAGTAGATTTGGAATTATTAATCTTTGGCTTTTTTTTTTTCCCCCAGTTTTATCTCCAAGACACTAAAAGTAGTAATGGTACCTTTATAAATAGCCAGAGATTGAGTCGAGGCTCTGAAGAAAGTCCACCATGTGAAATTCTCTCTGGTGACATTATCCAGTTTGGGGTAGACGTGACGGAGAACACACGGAAAGGTACGGGTATGGATCGATTTTTCCTATTATTTGTCTCTTTAAGATTGTTTCTTTGTTTTGTCAGTGTTACAAAATGTTACATTCTTTTACATGCTTATAAAAGCTATTTAAATACAGCATTATATCTGTACTATGAGAAGTCAAATATCCTACTTCCCCTGTTGCTTTTCTAAAATTTTAAATTCTAAAATATCAATTTATAATTTATATTTGTAATCACATTATGAAAACAGAGTGTTGTATCAGTTAGGAAGCAGTTATTACAGTGACAGTATACCCAACTAAGATAAACTATAAACCATGGGTATTTATTATTCATTTACTGAGACTTAATGAAAAGTCTGGAGGCAGATACGTCTTATCATTTGTTCAGTTGACTCAGTGATATCAGGGTTTCAGGATCTTATGTCCTCCTGTACTGCTTCTGTGACTCTGTTTTGCAAGAACAATCTTTCATAGAATGCTTCCAACGTATTTTTTCTTATGTCCCACTGACCACACAGGTCACATATATAGATACCTATAGCTACAAAGAAGCCTGGGAAGTTTTTTTACCCAGCAAAGGAGAGCAAGGAAATCCCATGACTGACATAGATCAGTTTTGATTTATCTTCTCAGGTTGTGTGTGCATTGTTGTCCCACCCCTACCTCATTCCAAGTCAGAGTTTTGTTAGCAAAAAGGAAGAGGTTAAGGCTATTGAAGGCATGCAGTTAATAGTACCTATCACAACTATAAAGAAAAATTTCATGTCTTAGAGTTTTTGAAACTAGAAGTTCTCTAGCTAAATAAATGTAGATCGGTTTTTATTTTCACAATTCTAAAGCTTCTTGGCTCTATCTAGGTCAATATTTTGTGACCATGAAGTTGTATGGCTCAATCATAAAACTAAATGGTTAGAAACCAAAAGTGTGCAGTTCCACTGTATTATTTTAATAGGAACAATAGAACAATTTGGCAAGTTTCTCCTTTCTGAACAAACTCTGATCTGGTGATATACTAAGTCATTAGACTCTGGTATTTTGCATAGTAGAGGTGAGCCTGATGGTGCTAATAGTGGTGAAGATGCAGATGTTAGTGTGTGTACATTCACATCCATATTTGTGTATATACATTCACTGGTATTGCAACAGTAGTTATGTTTTTACTGGGTTTTGTTGGTCTCCTCGGGAAGTTAGTTTTTGATATTTGAGTTTGTACAGTCTTAGAAATTTTTATTTGCAGTTGTAAAACACAAAAGAAAGAGTTAATTTTGGTGCAAAATAATTAACTACTCCTACTAAAAGAACTTATGTATGACCACACCAGGAACAGCTGCATTGGATAGTCCCTGTATTTGGTGTTATTATAATGTACCTCTCCTACCAAGTCATTCAACAAAGAGTAAAGCAGCCCAGCTGTGAGTAATCCACAGAGAGGTGAAGAATTTGATTACACTGTCTTTTTCTTCAAGGAATGTCTGTTACCTTGGCTTGTATCTCCCTAAGCGACTTATTAGGTGTTAACTGATGAAAAAAATGAAGTAATCAAATACATATAGGCAGTTTAGTTAATCTAAAGTAAGCAGAGCCTTTAATATGCTAACATATGTGCAGATTTCTAGAGTGATGGCCATTATAGCATGTAGCTCTTTCTAAACTTCTTTCTATTCTTCTTTCCCACTTAGGACTGAAGAACATCTGTTTAGAAAATACTATAGAAAAGCCAAGGATGACCCTGAAATTTAGGGATACTATTAGTGTAATGTCATTTCATCAATATTAGATTCTTGCAGCCTTCTTGGAAACTTCATTTATTTCCTTGCTTAATTACTTATTTATTTATTGTGGTTCTGGGGAAAATTGAACCCAGGGCCTCTCATATGCTAGCAAAAGGTCTACCACTGAGCTAATCCTAGCCTCTGTGTTAGCTTTAAGGAATTAAGTAAAGAAAAATTTATTCATTTAAAATGTTGAGAGTTTTTTTGTACTGATTGGTTTAAAACAGTCAACATGTTATTCAGAGGATACAAGTATGTCACAAGTTGAGATTACCTGTTTGTGCTTATAGGCCAGAAAAAAAGTGTGGATTTTTCCTATACTATATAGTACTATGATTTAGCTTTATACTATTTGAAGATTTTCTCTTGAAACTATATAGTATTATGGGATAATCCCAAAATCAAAGAAGAAATCAAAAGGAGTGTTTTAAACTGTATAGAAAAGAAAAGAAACTTTTTAAAAAATTTTTGTTTATTTTTTTTAGTCATACATGACAGCAGAATGTATTTTGACATATAATATATACATGGAATGTACATACATCATATTGTCTATTCTGCTGCCCTTCCTATCCTCCCTACTCCTCCCCTCCTCTCCCATCCTTTCTCTCTATCCAATCTAATGTGACACACTTTTTTTTTCTTATTCTCATTACAACATCATATATGTATTCTGTATAACAATGAGGTTCTCCTTCCATCTTCTGTGCAACTCCCCTTCTCCTCCTTTTTCCCTCCCACCTCTCTTCCCTATTTAGTGGTAGTCTTCTTCTCATGCTCTTCCTCCCTATCCCATTTTGAGTCACCCCCCTTATATCAGAGAAGACATTCGACGTTTGTTTTTTAGGGACTGGCTAACTTCACTTAGCATAATGTGCTCTAATGCCACCCATATGCCTGCAAATGCCATGATTTTATTTTTTTAGTGCTGAGTAATATTCCATTGTGTATAAATGCCACATTTTTTAATCCATTCATCTATTGAAGGGCATCTAGGTTGGTTCCACATTCTAACTATTGTGAACTGTGCTGCTATAAACATTGATGTGGCTATGTCCCTGTAGTTTGCTCTTCTTAGGTCTTTTGGGTATAGTCCGAGAAGGGGAATAGGTGGGTCAAATGGTGGTTCCATTCCCAGCTTTCCAAGGAATCTCCATACTGCTTTCCAAATTGGCTGCACCAATTTGCAGTCCCACCAGCAATGTATGAGTGTACCTTTTTTCCCACATCCTCGCCAGCACTTATTGGTGTTTGACTTCATAATGGCTGCCATTCTTATTGGAGTGAGATGGTATCTTAGAGTATCTTAGAGTAGAAGAAGCCATCAAAAGACTACCAACCAAGAAAAGCCCAGGACCGGACGGATATACAGCAGAGTTTTACAAGAACTTTAAAGAAGAACTAATACCAATACTCTACAATCTATTTCAGGAGTTAGAAAAAGAGGGAGTACTTCCAAATTCATTCTATGAGGCCAATATCACCCTGGTTCCCAAACCAGATAAAGACACCTCAAAGAAAGAAAACTACAGACCAATATCCCTAATTTAGATGCAAAAATCCTCAATAAAATTCTGGCAAATCGGATACAAAAACATATCAGAAAGATCGTGCACCATGACCAAGTGGGATTCATCCCTGGGATGCAAGGCTGGTTCAATATACGGAAATCAATAAATGTAATTCACCACATCAATAGACTTAAAGATAAGAACCATATGATCACCTCGATAGATGCTGAAAAAGCATTCGACAAAATACAGCATCCCTTTATGTTCAAAACTCTAGAAAAATTAAGGATAACAGGAAATTACCTCAAAATGGTAAAAGCTATATACGCTAAGCCTCAGGCCAGCATCATTCTAAATGGAGAAAAATTGAAGGCATTCCCTTTAAAATCTGGAACAAGACAGGGATGCCCTCTCTCACCACTTCTGTTCAACATAGTTCTTAAAACACTAGCCAGAGCAATTAGACGAAAGAAATTAAAGGCATAAATATAGGAAAAGAAGAACTTAAATTAGCACTATTTGCTGATGACATGATCCTATACCTAGCAGACCCAAAAAATTCAACCAAGAAACTTCTAGAACTAGTAAATGAATTCAGAAAAGAAACTTTTATATCGTAATATACAAGTTCTTTAGTCAAGTAAAACTTATAATCTTAAATTCCTTCACTATTAAAGAAAGGCAAAATAATGAGGGAACTTGACACTTAGAAAGAATTAGAAAAAAAACAATAAAAGGCTGTGAAAAATAAATAATAAAGCAGAAATAATTGACAAATAGAAAACTCTAGAAGAAATAAACCCAAATGCTAATTCTTTTAAAACAAGCAAACAATGTAATTTATAAACCTTAATGCCTTAATTAAGTTCACGTACCAGCAGAAATACACAAGGTAAGGAATGAGAAAGGAGAAATAAACCAGATAAAAGATAAAAGAATTTCAAGAGAATATTATATGTCTACCTATAGCAAAGAAAAATAAAACCTAGAGTAAACTGATGTTGCTGGGTTCAGTAGTGCACACCTGTGATCCCAGCAGCTCAGGAGGGCGAGGCAGGTGGATCGTGAGTCCATAGCCATCCTCAGCAATGGCAAGGAGCTAAGTAACTCAGCAAGACCTTGTCTCTAAATAAAATACAAAATAGGGCTAGGAATGTGGCTCAGTGGCCAAGTGTCCCTGAGTTCAAGCCCCAGTACCTCCCACACACCAAAAAAATAAAATAATGTTATCCTAGTAAAATTGTCCCAAGTGGAAAACCTGTATAAATCAATTTATTTGAAAGAGACTAAAAAGCTATTAAAGATTCACCATTGAAAAGACATCATAGAGATTCACAGTTCAATTTGATCTTATGTGTAAAAACAGATTAATTGAACATTATCTATCCCAAACATGGATTAAAAAAACTCTCAAAATCCTTCAAAGAAGTTAGCATATCATTAATGCTAAAATGATTAAGATATAGCACAAAAATTAAAACCATAAGTAATTTCACTTGTGATAATAGGTGAAAATTTTAATGAAGGTACTAGTCAGTTAAATTCAGAAACAAAGCTAGAATAAATAACAAAGTTGTTCTAAAAATACAGTGATTCAGTATTAGAATATCTGTCAGCATAATCCACTAAAGGTGAAAAAACATGTAACTATATAACCAGTATTTATATAACTGAATAACCCATGGATGTTGAAAAGGCATTTGGATAAATTCAGGGGTTATATAAATTAATAGGATGAAGAGAAAACTAATAAAAATCCAAAGTAAAATAGGATTAAAAATAGCAAAAATAGCTACAAAATATATGCACTAAAAATATATTTGCCCCTCTTTTTAGTAGCTTGAGCTCTAGTGTCCTTTGTCTGTAAACCCGCCATTGTAAACAAATAGGCTTATATACTAATAGATTTTGTTGAAGAAAGAGAGAAAGCCATGAATTAGTCACCCAAATACTGTTCCCAAACCACAAATTGATAGAGTGTGAGTTTTATGGGTCACATACAAACCATTACAGTAACCCTTTGTTGCAAATCTTGGACCAGTTTGTTCTATAAATTTCATATGTAACTCTGATCAGCTCATTATCCCAGATCCACCTCACAGATATTTGTTTGTCAGTTAAACTCTTAATGAACAAAAGGCCTGGTAAAGTAAGGTCATTGGTATCTTATATTAGCTTTGCTCCAACTACACTGAATTAAATTTACTTCCCACAATAGACCTTGCCTTTTCTGACCTTTGCACTTGCTTTTTCCATGCCTAGAAACCTTTCTTAATCCCACAAGGATAGATGAGGTGCTCTCCATTCCCCTGTTACACCCCATACCCTTCCCTTTTATGTATCTGCCTTCCTTATTAAACTGTAAGATATACAAGAACAGCTAATTTGTCTCCCCTCCTTATAGAATCTCCACACTCAGCCTGACACATACTGCTTGCATAAATTTCAAAATATTCCATGAATTTTCATCTACCATTTTATAAAAGTTCTTTCTGGCATCTTAACCAAGATTTTGACAACCCTCTTCCTAATCTTCGGAGGCTAATGTGAGGACATGATATTGGCAATCTTATTATCACTCACAGTCTTTTTTATTCTGCCATCTGTCCTTAACCAGTCTAAACCTTAATTTCTTCATCTTAAAAAATGAAAATCATGGGCTGGGGATGTGGCTCAAGCGGTAGCGTGCTCGCCTGGCATGTGTGCGGCCCGGGTTCGATCCTCAGCACCACATACAAACAAAGATGTTGCGTCCGCCGAAAACTAAAAAAATAAATATTTAAAAATTCTCTCTCTCTCTCTCTTAAAAAAAAATGAAAATCATGGGGCTAGGGATGTGGCTTAAGCAGTAGCGCGCTCGCCTAGCATGCGTGGGGCGCTGGGTTCGATCCTCAGCACCACATAAAAATAAAATAAAGATGTTGTGTCCACCGAAAACTAAAATATAAATATTAAAAAATTCTCTCTCTCTTTAAAAAAAATGAAAATCATGATCTTATTATCTACCTTACTGACTTGTGGTACGGTGTTTAATTTTCACTTTGTGGCACAATGTTCAATGTGAACATTTAGAGAGTATATATGAAGTGCTTGACTTGGAACCCAATAGTGTTGTTGTTACTAAAGTCTTTGCATGTTTGTATAGTTATTGTTTGTCGTTAAATTTGCCCCTCTTTCGTAGTAGATTCAGCTCTAGGGTTCTTTGTCTGTCTTTTGGAACCCATCATTGATCTGTTGAAAGTTACTCTTAATTTCCGCTTTCCAAATGTTAAGGGAAATTACAAAGCTGATTCAGCACAGACTGCAGTAAATTTACCATATTGGCTAAGGGAACTTTTCGGGATTGAGCCCAGGTACATTTAGCCACTAACCCACATCCCCAGCCCTTTTTATATATTTTATTTAGAGACAGGGTCTCATTCAGTTGCTTAGGGCCTCACTAAGTTGCTGAGGCTGGCTTTGAACTCATGATCTTCCTATCTCATCTTCCTAAGCCACTGGGATTATAGGTATATGCCACCATGCCTGGCCCAAGGGGAACTTTACTGATGGCATGGATTCTCAACCCAGACTTACTTCAGAACTTTGTACAACTACAGATGCCTGGACTCCTTCCTTCTGTCCTAAGAAGGAATATTGCAAGGGGTGGAACCTGTGATTCTGTTGTCCAACTGGGTTTAAAAACCTTGCTGAAATAGGTTCCTAGCATCGACTGTTTTGTATGCTTTCCCCTGTCCTGAAGTCCTACATTTCCCTCATTACCTTGTCTGCTATGAAACCATTCTTGGTGGCTCAAAACCTGTGTGTACTCCTGATGTCTACTTGCTGTTTTCTCTTGAATGTCCCACTGTTGTCTTATAGTTATTTTGTACAAAACTTAATTCCTTCTTCAATCCAGAGCATTCTACTGACTTCCCAATGTCTTTTATTGTTCCTTCATTCTCTCACTCTAGCTCAAACTCTACATCTTTTCTGATTCCTGTTTTACTTACCTCTAACAGTATTGTTGTCTAGATCATTTTCCTCCTTTCCCTACAACTTCCGTTGTTTTCCTGTTGCCACACCAGAGTGTTACAGTGGCTCTCCACTTCTGGCCATCATACTCTGACAACCTACTGCTTTTAGGATATTCTTCCTTCACAGCTTTATTTACGGCTTCTTTCTTGCTTTGAGAAGCAGTGCCATAAATAAAATCTGAAATGCTTAATTGTATATTTGAGGTCCTGAAAAATGTACTCATTTCAATCTTTTCATCACTCCCCTTAAATATGCTAAGCAGGGTTATTTAGAAGATGGTATGTAGAAAAGATTCTTTTGAATCTTAGCACTGCCTTTGATCAAAGGTCTGATCTCAAGGAAATTACTTTGGCCTCTTTGTCCTTAGTCACCTCATCTATAAAACAGGGAATAAAAGTAACTATTGACATGGTTCATCATAAGTAGTTAATATGTATGTTTTCTTTGAGGCCTGGCATCCAGAGGACCTTGAAATGTAGTTTCTTTATATTCTTTATATTCAATTTTCTCCAACTGCTCTCCCTACATGTACACTTTCTCACTTCCTTTTCTTCACTCATGCCATTTTCTCTGCCTTTCCTTCCATTTCCAGCTTTCAAATTTTATTCTGTTTTAGTTTTTTCTTTTTTACTCTTCATAAAGCCTTCTTTGACCTTGCCCATTCCAAATGCCCATAGTAGTTGGTACTTCTTATAGCCTTTATGGTGCCCCCCCTCACCTGCTTTCATTTTATATTAAGTATTTCTAGTTTATTCTTACTGTATTGAAATCTCCACAAAGCCAGGGATCTAGCTGTCATAATCATCTTGGTTTTTATAATCATTCCCAGAATATTGCTTTGCAGCCATCATAATTTTTTTATTTCATTTCTTGATAAACCAAATTTTTACTCCCAAAGTTTAGTTTCAAAGGTTAGATTGAACTGTTTACAAGCAGGTCAAGTAAATCCCTTAGTGAATTTTTATTGAGTAAATAGGTAAAATCACTCCCCACAGACAAGTCAAAAAATAGATCCATGTGCAATATCACTCCATGGTATGCTCAGAGAAATAAAGTACTAAATGAATAACTATATTTAGAGAAAGAACTCCTTCTCCCAACTGGATAGAACCAAAATTCTTTGGAAAAATAGCTGACTCCGAGTCTAGAAGGTTTTTTCATGTCATAAAGCAATGAGCCTATCTAACACTGCTGGACTTCTAGTCCAGAGGACTTCTAGGAGTTATCACAAGTGAGTCCCTGCTTATCAAAGATGGACAATTTGAGCATTAAACAATAATAATAGTAGTGATTTGAAATATCAAATATGTTCAGATCAGTGTGCTTACAGTGATACTAAAAAGGACAATAAAAGGGTTTTATTAACTTTGGAAGAACTTAGGAAAAAATTTATCATTCTGAAAACAGATAAATAAAGAGAAAGGATAAAGCAGTTAGCCATCTTTTCCTGTAAAAAGTATTCCTGAGACTGCTAATTTTGTAGCTCAGTGGTGGAATGCTTTCCTAGTACACATGAGGCCCTGGGTTACATCTCCAGCACTGGGAAAAGAAAAAGAAGAATTTTACCTGAGGTAAACAAGTAGTTAAAGAAGGAAATTTTTCTGATGGCTGCACTACAGCTCATAAATGAAGACAGAATGAGAGAAAAAAAAATTCTAAGACTTAGAAGCTCTATACAGAAAAAAAATCAAGATTGAGAGTTCTTTTAACTATTTATCTTATAGTCAAAAGGCAGTTAATGCAGATAATTCCCCAGTCTAAAAATGCTTATGCCTCTGATTTAGGTCTTGATTTTTTTTAAATGTTCCTTAGGTTTTTATGGTCACATTCATTGACCTTCCTATTGCTACCAATCATTTTAAGAGGTCTTTCAGACCATTCTTAAGTGTAAAGTGGTATTGACCTTCTTAATTCTTATAGGTTGGGAGATAGGGCCAGACTACAACATAACCCCAGAGTTTCTGTCCTCCATGGGGTCCAGGGACTCTTCAGTTTTAAACTTACCAAAGTGAACTGGGCCCTCTAAGTAGTATTTGTGTGAAGAGTCAGTAAGAAAGGCTGGGTGTATGCACAAAGTAAATATGTTAACTCAAGAGCAAAATAGGTGGTCTGTATAATAAGATAACATAGGGAAAAAAACAGACAAGTAGCAGTCAGCACTAGTGTTACTCTGATATTTAATAGCCTCATACCTATAGCAGGCAAGTGCAGATTGTTTTTCCAGATGCCTTATTTTCTCAATTCATACACACCTGGTTTTTAACATTTCTGAAATTTGCATATGTCTTATAAATATATGTGTATATTTAATATGGCAGTGTTCCAGTGGCCCCCTCACCCTCCTGGGAAGCTATTTAAATACTTTTCTGTTGAAAATCAAAAAGGTAGCTAACATTTCTGTTGTCTGTGGATCTGGTTGACAAGAGATCTTTCCAAAGGCAGAATTGGATGGACCAGATTGGCAGCTTAGCTAGACATGGTCTTTCTTTGAACTGTCTCTGAAACTGTGGCATTCCTATTCTGCCCAGCCAGTAATAGCCCTTGGTTTACCTCAGAGATTTATGTATCAGTCATTTGCTGAATTTCAGGTTGGTATATCTGTGCAACATAGTTCCTAATGTAATATATCATCAATTATCAGTTCTGGCACTGCAGTTTTGTTTGTAACTAGTTCCCTTATTTGAAAAAAAAAACATTTTAATAACCATTTAAATATATTGGTAAAATGTAGTTTTAACTGGATTTTCATCTTATATTGTGCTCTTGTATTTATTGTAAGCTCTTTATAGTAAATCTTTGGTGAAGCCATAAAGTTGGGATAAATCCATCCTTTCCTTGTTAGGGAAAGAAAGGGGCTGCTGGGTGGTTCTTATAAATGATGATGAACCCTAAAACTTAGAAACCTCTTTATCCCTGAGTAATGGGAGCTGTAAAATATTAAGCATTAATATGTTCTTTGACATAGTAAGCTTTTATTCAGTTTCTACTTTGTACCAAATGACTATGCTAAGGACACAGGTTTAAAAAGTGAAAAACACCAAATTCTTGCTGCCCTCAAAGAGTTGAATCTAATTGGTAAGATGGCAGTTGTTTAAATGATAAATAATCACAATGCAGTGTGCATAAGTGTTACAGGAAGTAAATATAGGAGACTGTCTCTTTGGTGAAGAATCAGAAAAGTGTGAGCCTTTAGGATAAGTAGTATTGGTCATTTAGGCAAGGGAACAAAGGACATCACTGACAAAAGAGATAGTTTGTATAAAAGCCATGGGGTTATGAAAGTAAAGTGTGTGTAGAGTGCAGGTAGCTTGGCTTACAGGAAGCCTATGGTAACAGGATAGAGGATGAATCCAGAAAGGAAGGAGCCACATGGTTCATGACAGTGATTGATATTCTATGCAGCTTTGAATATTATCTAATAGCTAGGCAGGTGGGCACACGCCTGTAATCCCAGCTAGTTGGGAGAATGAGGCAAGAGGATCTCAAGTTCCAAGATCAGCCTCAGCAACTTAGCAAGACTCTGCCTCAAAATAAAAAAATAAAGGGCTGAGAATATAGCTCTGTGGTCGAGCACCCCTGGGTTCAATTCCCAGTATCACAAGGGAAAAAAAGATGGTCCAAAGCCTGTGGTCTCCTTTTTCAAATGGGATTCTTTTAAAAACACTGAAATACAGGAGACTGAGGTAGGAAGATAGCAAGTTCAGGACAGCCTGAGCAACTTTGCGAGACCCTGTTTCAAAATAAAAAATTAAAAAAAAAAAAAAAAGACTGTCTAATAGGTGATTCTTGATCTGTTAGCACTTTTTGTATAATCGACTAATGAAGATCAATATTGAATAAACTGCCCTAAAATCCTTAAATTGAACACACATTACTAGATGACAATCATATTACTTCATGTTTATAATATTGTCTTATGTTATCATCCAATAAGTTGCCCCAAATGCATTAGCTTTGTTCTTTAATATCAGTTAAATTGAAGTGTAATTTATTCACACATCAATTTTTACATATACAATTCAGTCAATTTGACAAATGTATACAGTCAACATAACCATCACTCCTCTTATCATTATATGGTGTATTCTTATCAGCCAGCATCAGCTTTTAATCAGTTTATTGAACTAGATAATCAATTAGACCCTGGAAAGTACAGTATCTGAGGAATAGGGAAATTTAAAAAAACAAAAACAGTCTTTAAACGAGGAAGCAATTTTTTTTTTCCCTATAAAATCCACACAAAGAAGTTCTGTACAAGTGCTTCATTGGGGTAGGTTTATCTCTTGAAGACTTCAGTAGGAAAAGGAGAAATTGAAAAACAATGATGCAAAGCACACCTGTGTTCCCAGAGGCTCAGGAGACTGAGACAGAAGGATGGTGAGTTCACAGCTAGCCTCACAATAGTAAGGTGCTGAGTAACTCAGTGAAACCCTGTCTCTAAATAAAATACAAAATAGGGATGGGGATGTGGCTCAATGGTCGAGTGCCCCTGAGTTCAATCCCTGATACTCTTCACCCGCCACCGTCAAAAAAGAAAAGAAAACAGCTGAGCATGGTGGTACACACTCATAATCTCAGAGATTTGAGAGGCTGGAGCAGGAGGATTGCAAATTTGGAGCCAGGCCTGGCAATTTAGGGAGACTCTGTCTCAGAATAAAAAGAATTGGAGATGTAGCTCAGTGGTAAAGTACCCTTGTTCAGTCCCTAGTACCACGCCCCCCCCAAAAAAAAAAGCAAAATAAAATTTTTTTAACTGAACTGAAGGAACCTCCCATGTGAATTCTAGCAGGCATCTCTTGTATATTTACTACCATAGAATTGTGGAGGCACTTTCACATATCTGAGGTCTTGTAACCAGCCACCAAACCAAGGGAATCTGCCCAGATTGGCTACCTGCTTGCATAAGAAATAGGAGAATGATAGAAAAAGAAACAGAAATTTCTTTGTCTGTTTCTTATGTGAACAGCTGAACCTGGCTAGCTGGAATCTAGGCAGGTTCCCTTGCCATGGCTGCAATGAGAGTCTTGGTTTCCTTGCCCATAAAATGGGGGATATAATGGTATATTCTTAACTGTATTCTGAAGAATTTTAGCATTGTGTGAGGTGTGGTCAAGGACAGGAGAATTAGTAATAAGGATTATGTTTTAAAGGAGAGTCAAACCATGTTTGATGTTGGTAAATAGGGGGCAAAAGTGCCTTTTTCCTCTTCAGTTGCATTTACACATGTTCGGCTGACTATTTATTTATTTATTCATAGAATTGGATATTCAATCCCTGTTATTGTTATAAAATGTATCCTATCTATCTATAAATAAATAAACAAATAAATAAATAAATAAATTAGGATACTTTTTATAATAATTCATTCTGTAATTCTTCCTTGCAATTGTGGTTCATTATGGACAGGGATATTTCTCCTGGGTAATATTGTCATTAAGTCACCAGACTTATTTTTCCCCAGAAGTTACTGCTTTTAAGAATAAAATATACGTTTAGATACAAGAGATACAAAGTTTTATATTTTTAAACAATTACTTCATGTTATTTGTTTGTTTTAACCAGTTACCCATGGGTGTATTGTTTCCACAATAAAACTTTTTCTACCAGATGGTATGGAAGCCCGGCTCCGCTCAGAGTGAGTATAATTTAGTGCTATGAAGTTTTTGGATTAATTACCTTGGATAATATTAGAAGATGATATGATGCTAATACTTCAGGGTCATTTTATAATTTTATAATATCATTATTACAAAACTGATGTGGTGCTTTTTGAAATATACTTGTTTAAATTGTTTTTTACATTATTTGCAATTGGAGTAAATAATAATGTACTTGGGGCAGAGGTTATTTTATTTCCAAATGTAACTTTATAATTTATATTTGGAAGGATAATTAGTTACTTTCCACAATGTTTAGAGTATGTTATTGGTGAACGATAACATCTTCTTTGATCTTCATTTAAGATAGAGCTTCATCAACTGTGATTGCCTCTGAAGTTAATAGCAATGTCATCATCTTATAGGTCCTTGGTGATGATAATATAGTTAGTAGCTTATTTTGTTCGGAGTATAGGTACACTTCAATCCTGTCCTTTTCAGATTAACATTATACAGTGTTGAAGGAAGTTAAGCAGTATTTAAACTTCAACCTTTTTTTATTTGGGGCAGGGAGGATCCCTTGAATATAGTAAAAGCTTGTTTCTGGACTCAGTATTTTCTGTCCATCAAAAGCTGTTTCTGGCCAGGTGAGGTGGTACATGCATATAATCCCAGCAATTTGAGAAACTGAAACAGGAGAGTCACAAATTCAAGGAGAGTCTGGGCAATTTAGCAAGATCCTGTCTCTAAATAAATAAATAAATAAAAAGGGATGGGGATAAAGATCAGTGATAAAGTGCCCCTAAGTTCAGTTCAGTGCCCACTCTCCCCACCTCCCTCACCCCTGAAAAAGCTGTTTCTGTTATAACCTCTTTTTTTTAATTAGCAACTTGGTTTGGGTTACATGACAATACCTAGAGGTTAGAATAATGAGTTGGAAAGATGAGGCAGAGAGAGGCCCTTCCATTACTGTGGTAGTCTGCTTTCTTTGATTTGTATCACATTCTTTATGCATCAATTAGAAGCTACCTTTTTTTTAAAGATAGTTGAAGCAAAGCAGAAAATATTTTAAACATTTTTAATTTAAAGCATTATTTCCTATTTTAAATTAACTTAATAAAATTGCATTGAATTTTAGGAAATTTAACATAACAGCTTTTATTATGAGTCCAGAGTTTTTGTTTTAGAACTAGTCAACAGATGATGTATGGCTTTTTAAAGAATTTGATATTTGTATTTGAGAATGAGATTTTTCTTTCATAAAGTTGAAAGCTTTGAGCAGTTACATAAGGAGTTATCTGTTCTCAGATTCCATCTAATAGAGCATGTGAATTTTTTCAAAGTCTGATTGCATGACTTGTGTCCCTATTGCTCTTGTTTCCCCAATCCTTTTAATCTTTGTCCCTGTCTTCTCATAGTTTCACTTTCCTTATATAGTTAAATATTAACACCATTCAAATTTTTGCTATAAATTTCATTGTATATAATTGGACTGACTTTCTAAAGAAAATGAATTTTGAACAGGCAAGTCTCTAAAGCTGGAGTAAGATTGGAATAGTCTTTAGAAGTAGATAGTCCAGTTCAAAACCTGACATGACTTGTTTTGTGATTTAGTTGGGCCTCAATTTTCTCATTTGAAACATGAAGATGTTAGTAGTACCTGTTGAGCAGTAATTAGGGGGATTGTGAGGATTGCATACTTAAAGAGTTTAGTGTATTATCTGGCATATAATAAGCCCTCAATAAACATTAGCTGTTTCTGTTATTATAACCAAATTTTTATTAACAATATACATGGTTTTGGATATGCTAGAATACCTAGAGTTTAAGTCCACTGTGTAAATACCATCAGTGATTTTAAGGTCTTCATTAGGTCGTTCTCAGAAGGCTGACTTTTTTCTTTTTTAATTTTTGTTATATTGCATAAATAATTTTTAGATGATAAGAAATGGAGAAATGCCGGGCACAGTGGCACCCGCTTATAATCCCAGCAACTCAGGAGGCTGAGGCAGAAGGATCTCAAGTTCAAAGCCAGCCTCAGCCACTTAACAAGGCACTAAGCAACTCAGTGGGACCCTGTCGTAAAAACCAAACAAATAAACAAACAAAAGGCTGGGGTATATCTCAGTGATAAGGTATGAGAAGGTTCAATCTCAGTACCAAAAAAAGGAAGAAGAAAGAAAGGGAAAGAAATTGCTTATCATCCCATTATTGAAACATTAAGTAACAGTTTTCATTTTCTACATTCCCTTTTTTTGGCTTTTTGTATTCATGTAGATTTTTTAAAATATTTTTTTAGTTGTAGATGGACACAGTATCTTTATTTACTTATTTTTATGTGGTGCTGAGGATCGGACTCAGTGCCTCACACATGCAAGGCAATTGCTCTACCACTGAGCTACGGCCCTAGCCCACATGTGGATTTTTAAAGAACTCAAAATAAACCATCTCCAAGGTAGTTTTTGGAAGATACAAATATCATTTATGGAATGTGTTGCTGAATACTTAGCCTTTTTTTGTTGTTGTTGTTGTGCTGGGAATTGAACTCAGGGCCTTGGGCATACCAGGATTTTCTAGCCTTTCATTTGTTAGTCAGATTTTCATGGGAACAGAAGAATTTGTACTTGGGTCTCTGGGAAAACTGGTTTTAAAAATTCTTGTTAATACTATTTGCTTCCATTTAGACATTCTTAAGTTCACTCTTCTGTATGCACATATCTGAAGAGAAAAGGATATATATTCAAAGTGGTTATCTCTGGGTACTGGTATTGGATAATTTTAATTTATTTCATCACATATTTTCATAATTGATATATATTGCTTATATAATCAAGAAAGGTAAATGTATGGCCAGGTGCAGTGGCACACGCCTGTAATCCCAGTGGCTAGGGAGGTCAAGGCAGGAGGATCCCAAGTTCAAAGCCAGCCTCAGCGATGACAAGGTGCGAAGCAACTCAGTGAGACCCTGTCTCTAAATAAAATACAAAGTGGTTAAGTGCCCCTAAGTTCAATCCACAGTACCCCCCCCAAATAAATAAATTTATGTTTGAAATGTCTGTTGTAGTTTTGTAGTATGAAAGTGAAAAACTTAAATTTACATAATTTTTTTAAACCTTCACTAGGCATCAGCTTTGTTAGATTCTGTGATAGTTTCTGGGGATGCAGAGGTAAATTGATAATAGTTCCTGAGACACAGATGTATAATCAGAGAAGTACAGTATAGGATTATGTAGGTTCAGGATATCAAGGGTGCTGGTACTTAATATTCTATTTTACAAGTCAGTTTCTCAGCTTTTACACATGGTTAGCCAGAGGAATCTGGGAACTTTTCCTAGTCAGGTTTTAAGCTCTGGCTGTCACTTTAATGGATTCTAAGTTGTGGAGTGATAGCAACCAGTAGATGGGTGGCAGCCTTGCTCTATGTCCCATTACCCACCCTCATCTCACATATAGTATATGAGCATTGTCAAATAGAGACCCTGACTTCCTCAACTGCTTACTTCTCATGGGAGTGGTCATAATGATCAGTTGTTCCTATATTTTCGACACTGTTTTAAGCTCTTTATTTATGTTAACACATTTAATACTCAAAGTAACCTAATGGGATTGGTTTTATAATTACCTCCATTTTATGGTTGAGGAAGCTAAGACCTATCTTTATAAGGCAGTGTGCCTTTCAGCTAGTAAGTAGACTCAGAATTTGAACCCGGATAGTACAGCTTCTGAGCCTGCATGCTTACCAGCTACTGTATTACCTGTCAATAGATTTTTATCAGGGCAGAAATGAAATTAGTACCAATTAATGTCATTTATTTAAATTTTTTTCTGTTTTGTGTGTACATGTATCGGAGGTTAGTACTGGGGATTGAACTCAGGGGCATTTTACCATCAAGTTACATTCCCAGTCTTTTTTTTTTTTTTTTTTTTTTTTTTTGTTT